>NC_135478.1:216647655-216952488 GCF_052094955.1 Ictidomys tridecemlineatus
ACTAGCAGAATTATCATCAGATTGTTGCTGAAAGCTTGGTTCTTGTCTCCAAAGCCAATCTAATAATGAGGACATGGTTTTAAGAAAAAGGAAAATGATTATTGCTTTGCTAGCAAAGGAGAAACACAGGAGACTCCTGTCCCAAAGGCTGTGATTCTGCCCTTCAGCAGGAGTAGGGTTTTTAAAGAGGTTTATCACAGAAAATGACATTAGAGAGGCTATAGAATTAGATCAGGGAGGAGAAGATCAGGGAGAAGGTCAGGGAGAAGAAGGTTGGGAAAAAGGAAAAAACATGTAAGTTTCAAAGCCATAAGGGATATAGTCAAAGCATCAATGAACCCCTATTAGAAGACTTCACGGGTTTGAGGGACTCTGCCCTCTTTCACAAGACCTGGTCCAATCCCCAGGATTAAGTCTGTAGGTTAACCACAATCTGTCCAACATAAACACAATTTTTAAAAAATATTTATTTTTTAGTTGTAGTTGGACACAATACCTTTATTTTATTTACTCACATTTATGTGGTGCTGAGGATGAAACCCAGGGCCTTCCGCATGCTAGGTGAACGCTCTACTGCTGAGCCACAACCTCAGCCCCAAACACAAACTTTTTAAAATATTTTTTTAGTTACACATGGACACAATATCTTTGTTTATTTTTATGTGGTGCTGAGAATCAAACCTAGTGCCTCACAGGTTCGAGGCAACACTCTGCCACTGAGCTTCCACCCCAGCCCCATACACACAAATTTGAAAATGTATAGATTGAAAAAGGTTTGATAATTTCTTAGAAGGACTCACAGAACTCAAGAAAAGTTATTTACTTACTATTACTAGTTTATTAAAAGGTTACCACTCAGGGCTGGGGCTGTAGCTCCATGGCAGTGTGCTTGCCTAGCATGCACTGGGTTAAATCACTAGCACCACATAAAAAAAATAAAAAATAAAATAAAGGCATGCTGTCTAAAAAAAAAAAAAAAAAAAAAAAAAGTCACCACTCAGACCTGGGCATGGTGGCACATGCCTGTAATCCTAGTGCCTTGGGAAATTGAGACAAGAGGATCCCAAGTTCAAAGTCAGCCTCAGCAAAGAAGAGTGAGCCCCTGTCTCTAAATGACATAAATACAAAATAGAACTGGGGATGTGGCTCAGTGGTTGAGTGTCCCTGAGTTCAATCCCTAGTACCAAAAAAAGGTTACCACTCAGGAACAACAGCTAAATGGAAGAAATGCATACATTCCATGGCATGGCTTCCATGCCCTCTCTGGGTACCCTATCCTCCCACCATCTCAATGTGTTCATTAGCCCAGGAGCTCTCCAAATCTTGTTTAGGGTCTTTGTTTTGTGGAATCACACATAGGAACAAACAAACAATGATTAAAAGTCACTGGCCACGGGTGACTTGGTCAATGCCCAGACTCTCTCTATTTCCTAGAGGTTATAAAGTGGGGCCAGAAAGTTATAAGCTTCTAATCAAGGTTTAATCTTTCAGATGAGAAGCTCCCATCCTGAAGCTATCTAGATTCCCACTGAGAATCACATTTAAACAAAAGATTCTCCTTTTGCCCTTCTCATCCAGAAAATTCCAAGGATTTTAGGAGTTCTATGCCAGGAGACAGGAACAAAGACCAACTGTATTATTATATTGTACCAACAAGGCTTAGGGGTTCCCGCAGCTTCACATCTTGGCCAAAATTGTTAATTTTCATGTTTTTTTTTATAGTAGCTAGTGGCAAGAAATCTTACATAGATTATTCTTTGTATGAATGTGTGATAGAGCCACACTAGTCAAGTGCTTGATGTTTAAAATAAGGTTTTAAAAAATTGCTTTGAAAATTAACATGAGGGGTTTTTTTTGTTTGTTTGTTTAGTGGAGATAATAAATTACAAAACAAAAAACCAACCAACCAACCAACCAAAAAAAAATGTCTTAGAAAGGTTAAGTGAACCAGGCATGGTAGGTCATGCCTGTAATCCCAGTGACTTGGGAAGCCAATGCAGGAATATAGCAAGTGTGAGGTCAGCCTCGGTGACATAGTGAGGCTTTAAGCAACTTAGTGAGATCCTGTCTCGAAAACAAAACAAAACAAAAAACTGGGGATGTGGCTTGGTGGTAAAGCACCCCTGGATTCAATCCATGGTTCCAAAAAAGTTATGCAAATGGGTATGTGTTTAGAACACTTTTGTGTGAGAGTGGTTCTGGAGATTGAACCCAGGGCCTTGTGTCTTTGAGGCAAGCACTTTACCAAGTGAGCTACACCCCCAGCCCTAGAACACTTTTGTGTAACATAGTATATAGATTCAGAAAGTGTTTTTGCATGATCATATTTAAAATGTAGTCTTAATTAAATTGATAATTAGTACATGTAGACATTTGGTTATTTGCATCCCTAAAAACTAATGCGGAACTGGGACACAATAGCACATACCAGCAATCCCAGAAACTCAGGAGGCTAAGGCAGGAGGATCCTAAGCAACTCAGTGAGACAGTGTCTCTAAATAAAATGTAAAAAAGGGCTTTGGATGTGGCTCAGTGGTTAAGCGCCCTTGAATTCAATCCCCAGTACCAAAAATAAAATAAATATTAATAACTAAAATAAGAGACTGATGTGTTCATAGTCAAGTGTGATTGTGTACACCTATAATCCCAGCAACTTGGGAGGCTAAGGAAGGAGGACTGCAAATTTGAGGTCAGCCCCTAGGAGAGGTGGGGCAACAAGGTCAAGAAGATGAAAGGAAGTTGGGTCCTTGGGTAACATTTTAGAGCAGAGCTGCACGACTAACCTGGAATGACCACTGTGGACCATCAGAGAAGAGGGAAGGGATATTTTACATTATTTAAGTCACTGTATTTGATGGCTCTTTATTACAGCAGATTAATCTTTTATTTTTGAAATACTGGGGACTGAATCCAGCAGCACTCTACCACTGAGCTATATCTCCAACCCTTTTTTAAAAAAATTTTCAAACAGGATACGTTGCCCAGTTGGCCTCAAAATTGCAATCCTCCTGCCTCCTCCTCTTGAATTGCGGGGATTAGATGTGTGCCACCATACCCATCATACCTGTCTTAAAAGTACACACTTGAAGATTTCTATTAGTTGTTTAACTATAAAATCACCACTGAAATTAAGACATTTTGTCACTATATTTGCATCATATATAAAGGAATCATATAAGTAGGTAGGCTTTATATTTGGCTTGCTTCACTTAGGGTAATGATTTTGAGATTCACCTACATTTATTGCATTAATCATTAATTTTCCCTTTTATTTTTTGGTGCTGATGATCAAACCTAGGGCTTTGTGCATGCAAGGCAAGCACTCACCAACTGAGCTGTATTCCCAACCCCTAATTTTCCCTTTTTTGTTGCTGAGTAGTAATGGACTGCATGGATATACATTTTAGTTGTTCCTGTTTAGGGAGATTTTGACCAGTTTATTTCTAACTACTATTTGTATACCCAGGACGCCCTCCCATCAATGTTATGTGATTTCTTTTATATTAAGGCTTATTATCAAGTGGTCAAGCAGTCCCTAAGCAGCATCTCAATGCCTAACACTGATGCAGATGTTGTGTTGGCTTGCCAGACAGATTTTGTCAGTAAGGGGTAAATTGGTTGGATGCAGTGGTACATGCATTAATCCTAGCAATTTGGGAAGCAGAGGCAGGAGAATACAACTTAGCAAAACCCTGTCTCAAAATAAAAAAATAAAGGACTGGGGATGGGGCTGAGATTGTGTCTCAGTGATAGAGCGCTTGCCTAGCACAGGCGAGGTCCTGGGTCTGATCTTCAGCACCACATAAAAATTAATAAGTAGGTGGAAACTGCTTCTTGGAGCCTGCTCCTAGCAGAACATACACCGAGCCCGGAGTGGCCGAATTCCGGCTCCCGGAACTGCTCTGGCCCAGGGCTAAAGAACCCGTGAAAACTGCTTCTCGGTCCGGGTCCTGCTGAATACGGTGGAGGTAAATACCAACCGAGCCTTCATAGGCAGTGGCAACAGGATTGAGACGGGGCTTGTGAGGGCTGGTCAGGACTCAGCCGTTGCTTTGGTCACCCGGCAAAGGGAACGAAATGCTGCCATTTGCAATGGATACCAACATGGCACAGATCTGAGGTCATCAGAAAGCAGCGGAGGAGATAACTTCATCGATACCAGAGGCGACAGAAACAGTTGGTCTCCTGGTAAAGAAAGTGAGTCACATACACCCAAGTCTCTCTCACTTTGTTATCAGGCCAGAGGGGCAGAGCAGATCCGCCGCCAGCCCCCGGAACAGGCCCAGCGGTCCACGGGCGTGGTAGACACGTCACCCCAATTGGCGGAGGGGCAGAGCAGAGCCTTCGCCCATGCCCAGAACAGGCCCATTGACCTGCCGGTGTGGTAGTCACGTCACCCCATTTGGAGTAGGGGCAGAGCAGAGCTGCCGCCTGCGCCCGCAAGGTAGGCAGACCTGCGACCGACCGGAGGAACAAGCCCAGCGGCCTGCCTCCATGGTAGACACATCACCCCAATTGGAGTAGGGGCAGAGCAGAGCCGCAACCCGTGCCAAGGGCAGGCCCAGCGACCCCCTGGCGTGGTAGACACATCACCCCAATTGGAGTAGGGGCAGAGCAGAGCCACCGCCCGCGCCCGGAATAGGCCTAGCGGTCCACCAGCGTGGTAGTCACGTCACTCCAATTGGAGTAGGGGCAGAGCAGAGCTGCCACCCGCACCCTGAACAGGCCCAGGGGCCCGCCGGCGTGAAAGTCACGTCACCCCAATTGGAGTAGGGGTAGAGCAGAGCGGCCGCCCACGCCCGGAGCAGGCTCAGGGACCTGCCGGTGTGGAAATCACATCACCCCATTTGGAGTAGGGGCAGAGCACAGCTGCCTCCCGTGCCCGGAACAGGCCCAGCGACCCGCCAGCGTGGTAGACACGTCACCCCAATTGGAGTAAGGGCAGAGCAGAGCCGCCGCCGGCGCCCGCAAGGTAGGCAGACCTGCGACCGACCAGCACAACAGACCCAGCAGCCCGCCAGAGTGGTAGACAGATCACCCCAATTGGAGGAGGAGCACAGCCGCTGCCCCTGCAATGAAGACTTTTCAACTATACAAGTGCAATATAAATATATAGGGGGAAAATTTCAAAAACACAACAGTTTCACCAAGCAGAAAGAAACACGAGCAGTATGAAAAGACAAGGAAAGAAAGGATCACAAGCAATACAGGTCAACTCAACTTTAGAAGAGGTAATAGCTGCAGCAGATGGAATGTCAGATAAAGAATTCAGGATATACATGCTTCAGATGATCTGGAGTCTCAAGGAAGACATTAGACAGCAAAATCAGACAATGAAAGATCACTTTGACAATGAACTACATAAACAAATCCAAGAAGCAAAAGATCAACTATACAGGAAGATAGAGGTTATAAAAAACAAACAAACAGAAATCCTAGAAATGCAGGAAGCAATAAACCAACTTTATTGAGAATACTACCAGCAGAGTAGAACACTTAGAAGATAGAACATCAGACAACAAAGACAAAGTATTTCAACTTGAAAAGAACATAGACAGCTCACAAGACTGTTAAGAAACCATGAGCAGAACATCCAAGAAATATGGGATAACATAAAGAGACCAAACTTAAGATTGTCATTGGGATACAGGAAGGTATAGAGGTCCAAACCAAAGGAATGACCAATCTATTCAATGAAATAATACGAGAAAACTTCCCAGACTTGAAGAATAAGACAGAATCCCAAATCCTAGAAGCCTACAGTATGCCAAATGTGCAAAATCATAAGAGATCCACACCTAGACACATTATAATGAAGATGCCCAACATACAGAATAAGGAGACAATTTTAAAAGCTACAAGAGAAAGGAAGCAGACTACATTAAGGGGTAAACCAATCAGGATAACAGCTGATCTCTCAACACAGACTCTGAAAGCTAGAAGATCCTGGAATAACATATTTCAAAAACTGAAAGAAAATGGTTCCAACCAAGAATCGTGTATCCAGCGAAATTAAGCTTCAGGATGGAAGATGAAATTAAAACCTTCCACAATAAACAAAAGTTAAAAAGAATTTGCAGCTAGAAAACCATCTCTTCAAAACATCCTCAGCAAAACATTACAGGAAGAGGAAATGGAAAATAACAATGAAAACCAACAGTGGGAGGTAGGACAGTAAAGGGGGGGAAAATAATCAAAGAGGAAAACAAACCATGTTTAGTAACATAAATAAACAAATATGGCTGGAAGAACAACCCATATTTCAATAATAACCCTAAATGTTAATGGCTTAAACTCACCAATTAAGAGACACAGGCTAGTAGAATGGATCACAAAACAAGACCCAACAATATGCTGCCTACAGGAGATGCATTTGATAGGAAAAGACATACATAGACTGAAGGTGAAAGGTTGGAAAAAATCATATCACTCATATGGACTTCGGAAACAAACAGGAGTGTCCATACTCATATCAAATAAAATAGATTTCAAGCCAAAGTTAATCAAAAGGGATAAAGAGGGACACTACATACTGCTCAAGGGAACCATACACCAACAAGACATAACAATCATAAATATATATGCCCCAAACAATGGTGCATATGTATGTTCATCAAGCAAACTCTTCTCAAGTTCAAGAGTCTAATAGACCACCATACAATAATCATGGGAGACTTCAACACACCTCTCTCACCACTGGACAGATCTTCCAAACAAAAGTTGAATAAGGAAACTATAGAACTCAATAACAGAATTAATAACCTAGACTTAATTGACATATATAGAATATACCACCTAACATCAAGCAGTTACACTTTTTTCTCAGCAGCACATGGATCCTTCTCAAAAATAGATCATATATTATGTCACAGGGCAACTCTTAGACAATATAAAGGAGTAGAGATAATACCATGCATCTTATCTGATCATAATGGAATGAAACTGAAAATCAACAATAAAAGAAGGAAGGAAAAATCATGCATCACTTGGAGAATGAATAATAGGTTACTGAATGATCAATGGGTTATAGAAGACATCAAGGAGGAAATTAAAAAATTCTTAGAGATAAATGAAAACACAGACACAACATATCGGAATCTATGGGACACATCGAAAGCAGTTCTAAGAGGAAAATTCATTGCTTGGAGTTCATTCCTTAAAAAAGAAAAAACCAACAAATAAATGATCTCATACTTCATCTCAAAATCCTAGAAAAAGAAGAGCAAAACAACAGCAAAAGTGGTAGAAGGCAAGAAATAATTAAAATCAGAGCTGAAATTAATGAAATAGAAACAAAAGAAACAATTGAAAAAATTGACAAAACTAAAAGTTGGTTCTTTGAAAAAATAAATAAGATCGACAGACCCTTAGCCATGCTATTGAAGAGAAGAAGAGAGAGAACTCAAATTACTAGCATACAAGATGTAAAAGGCAATATCACAACAGACACTTCAGAAATACAGAAAATAATCAGAAATTATTTTGAATCTTTATACTCCAATAAAATAGAAGATAGTGAAGGCATCGATAAATTTCTTAAGTCATATGATCTGACCAGATTGAGTCAGAAGGATACAGACAACCTAAACAGACCAATATCAATTGAGGAAATAGAATAAATCATCAAAAGACTACCAACTAAGAAAAGCCCAGGACCGGATGGGTATATAGCAGAGTTTTACAAAACCTTTAAAGAGAAACTAATACCAATACTTTTCAAGCTATTTCAGGAAATAGAAAAAGAGGGAGAACTTCCAAATTCATTCTACGAGGCCAACATCACCCTGATTCCTAAACCAGACAAAGACACTTCAAAGAAAGAAAACTACAGACCAATATCTCTAATGAACCCAGATGCAAAAATCCTCAATAAAATTCTGGCGAATCGGATTCAAAAACATATCAAAAAAATTGTGCACCATGATCAAGTAGGATTCATCCCTGGGATGCAAGGCTGGTTCAATATACGGAAATCAATAAATGTTATTCACCACATCAATAGACTTAAAAATAAGAACCATATGAGCATCTCAATAGATGCGGAAAAAGCATTCGACAAAGTACAGCATCCCTTTATGTTCAAAACTCTAGAAAAACTGGGGATAACAGGAACATACCTCAACATTGTAAAAGCAATCTATGGTAAGCCTCAGGCTAGCATCATTCTGAATGGAGAAAAATTGAAGGCATTCCCTCTAAAATCTGGAACAAGACAGGGATGCCCTCTCTCACCACTTCTGTTCAACATAGTTCTTGAAACACTGGCCAGAGCAATTAGACAGATGAAAAAGATTAAAGGCATAAAAATAGGAAAAGACAAATTATCACTATTTGCAGCTGACATGATTCTATACCTAGCAGACCCAAAAGGGTCTACAAAGAAACTATTAGAGCTAATAAATGAATTCATCAAAGTGGCAGGATATAAAATCAACACGCATAAATCAAAGGCATTCCTGTATATCAGCAACAAATCCTCTGAAATGGAAATGAGGACAACCATTCCATTCACAATATCCTCAAAAAAAAATAAAATACTTGGGAATCAACCTAACAAAAGAGGTGAAAGACTTATACAATGAAAACTACAGAACCCTAAAGAGAGAAATTGAAGAAGATCTTAGAAGATGGAAAAATATACCCTGTTCATGGATAGGCAGAACTAACATCATCAAAATGGCGATATTACCAAAAGTTCTCTATAGGTTTAATGCAATGCCAATCAAAATCCCAATGGCATTTCTTGTAGAAATAGAGAAAGCAATCATGAAATTCATATGGAAAAATAAAAGACCCAGAATAGCAAAAACAATGCTAAGCAGGAAGTGTGAATCAGGTGGGATAGCGATACCAGACTTCAAACTATATTACAGAGCAATAGTAACAAAAACAGCATTTTACTGGTACCAAAACAGGCGGGTGGACCAATGGTATAGAATAGAGGACACAGAGACTAATCCACAAAGTTACAACTATCTTATATTTGATAAAGGGGCTAAAAGCATGCAATGGAGGAAGGATAGCATCTTCAACAAATGGTGCTGGGAAAACTGGAAATCCATATGCAACAAAATGAAACCGAATCCCTTTCTCTCACCATGCACAAAAGTTAACTCAAAATGGATCAAGGAGCTTGATATCAAATCAGAGACATGGCATCTGATAGAAGAAAAAGTTGGCTATGATCTACATACTGTGGGGTCGGGCTCCAAATTCCTCAATAGGACACCCATAGCACAAGAGTTAATAACTAGAATCAACAAATGGGACTTACTCAAACTAAAAAGTTTTTTCTCAGCAAAAGAAACAATAAGAGAGGTAGGGAGCCTACATCCTGGGAACAAATCTTTACTCCTCACACTTCAGATAGAGCCCTAATATCTAGAGTATACAAAGAACTCAAAAAATTAGACAATAAGATAACAAATAACCCAATCAACAATGAGCCAAGGACCTGAACAGACACTTCTCAGAGGAGGACATACAATCAATCAACAAGTACATGAAAAAAATGCTCACCATCTCTAGCAGTCAGAGAATGCAAAATCAAAACCACCCTAAGATACCATCTCACTCCAGTAAGATTGGCAGCCATTATGAAATCAAACAACAACAAGTGCTGGAGAGGATGTGGGGAAAAGGGTACTCTTGTACATTGCTGGTGGCAATGCAAATTGGTTCGGCCAATTTGGAAAGCAGCATGGAGATTCCTGGGAAAGCTGGGAATGGAACCACCATTTGACCCAGCTATTGCCTTCCTCGGACTATTCCCTGAAGACCTTAAAAGAAGGTACTACAGGGATACTGCCACATCGATGTTCATAGCAGCACAATTCACAATAGCTAGACTGTGGAACCAACCCAGATTCCCTTCAATGGATGAATGGATTAAAAAAAATGTGGCATCTATACACCATGGAGTATTACGCAGCACTAAAAAATGACAAAATCATGGAATTCGCAGGGAAATGGATGGCACTAGAGCAGATTATGCTTAGTGAAGCTAGCCAATCCCTAAAAAACAAATACCAAATGTCTTCTTTGATATAATGAGAGCAACTAAGAATAGGCAGGGAGGAAGAGCAGGAAGAAAATATTAACATTAAACAGAGACATGAGGTGGGAGGGAAAGGGAGAGAAAAGGGGAATTGCATGGAAATGGAGGGAGACCCTCATTGTTATACAAAATTACATATAAGAAGTTGTGAGGGGAATGGGAAAATAAACAAGGAGAGAAATGAATTACAGTAGATGGGGTAGAGAGAGAAGATGGGAGAGGAGGGGAGGGGGGATAGTAGAGGATTGGAAAGGTAGCAGAATACAACAGTTACTAGTATGGCATTATGTAAAAATGTGGGTGTGTAACCGATGTGATTCTGCAATCTGCATTTGGGGTAAAAATGGGAGTTCATAACCCACTTGAAGCTAATGTATGAAATATGATATGTCAAGAACTTTGTAAGGTTTTGAACAACCAATTTTTGTTTCATTTTGTTTCAGAAATTTATATTATTTGTACCTCTGGCTATTTGAAAGTGTTTCTTAAACTTTATTCATAATCATTAACTATAGAATGGTATGTGCATTGTAATTTTATTCTATACACTTCCTAGGGGTATCTTGCTAAGGACCCACTGTAGGAAACTAATAGTTAATTTAAAGAAATCACTTGGTGTTCTGCAATACCACTTGGTACCTATGAATAAAGTTAAATTAAGATGACATAGTCTTTTGGAAGACAATATAAAGATGACAATGAGTACCTGGAAAGATGTTGGAAATCACTAGCATTAGGGAGATGCAATCTGAGACCATCTTGAGGCATCATCACACTTAATAGGTTAGCCAAAGATAACCAAAGTGGAAATACTGGATACAGATGAGGACTCACAGAAACTGGATCTCTCCTACCTTGCTGGTGAATCCTGAGAATGGTACAGCCACTCTGAAAACAGATCAGTAGATTTTTAAACAAGCAAACCTACCCTTATCACATGGCCCAGCTCTGACTCTGGTGGATGTTTATTCCAATAAAAAGGAATGAAATGTCCACCCATGCAGCAACTTAGGTGAATCTCAAGGGCATCACGCTGCAGGAAAAAAGGCCAAACTCCAAAAGTCATATAGTGCATGATTCCATTTATAGAGCATTCTTGAGATGACAAAAATTACAGAAAGGGAGAAAAAATTAGTGGTTCCAGAGGTAACAGATAGTGATAGGGGTGGTGTTGGCAGTGATGCTGTAAAAGGGTAGCAAGAGGCAAGAGAACTGGAGGACATTATATTAAGCAAACAAGTCAGGCACAGAAAGACAAATACTGCCTATTCACACTTACTCATGGAAACGAAAGCTGATCTCAAAGAAGTAGAAGAAAGGATCATGGTTACAAAGCCTGGGAGAGGTGGTGTGGGTGGGTAGAGAGAGGATTATTAATAGATGCAGGGGTGCAGATGGATGGAATAACTTCTACTTTTTTATAACACATAGGATAACTATGGCTGACAATAATTAATATTTCAAAATAGCTAATAATGAGAATTTTGAAAGTTCCCAACACAGAGAAATGACATGTCTTCTGTGAGAGATATGCCAATGATGTGATCACTATACATTGTATTTACATATTGAAATGCCATTGTATACATATATTAAATGCTATGGTTACCATATGTAAACTATACACACACACACACACACACACACAGAGAGAAGCAACTGAAAAGAAAAGTGGAAAGAGAAATTTTCCTGGTAACGGAATAGTTCTGTACCTTGTTTGTATTGGTCATCACAGGAATCTACACAGATGATACACTGTCATAGAACCACAACACATTGATCTAACATTGGTTGGTCTTCCTGATTTTGATATTGCAGTACAGTTGTATGAGAAGAAACCATTGGGGAAAACCAAGTGGAAGGTACGTACTATTGTTCTATACTACCTTTACCACTTTCTGTGATTCTATAATTTTTCAAAACAACAAAAAACCTTCATTGATTTCTTCCCATTTTGAATTGATTTCTAAAACAGGCAATACACTACTTTTCCTTTCTTTCCTCAATGCAATTTTTCACTATTTTATGTTACCATCCTTCTGTTCTTGTGGGTTTCAAGATTCACTAGATTGACCTTTCTCAGCAATTTTTTCTGCTTTTATAATAGTACATATAATGATAAGAAGAAAAAATTTTGAAATCTCTGTTCTCAACCATAAGGCTAATTAATACACAGAACATAGTATGTTCGTTCAGGAAACAGATATGCTTATGTAGAAGGAATATTTATTCTTAAGAAAAACATTCAAAATATTGTATCAACTACCTGAAGTAGTGATAGCTATCTATTTTTAGAAATATATAAAACTTTGCTTTGGATAAGTTGGTTATAATCAAGACACTATCAAATTGGAACTTCCTTTCATATTCTGTATCACATATCTAAATGTGAACAGAAAAATAAAAAAGTTAGAAATAAATTTTCAATTTATTCCCCAATCAAATGGAACACTACACAATGAAATGCTTTGCACTGTCATTTGTTGAACAGATGTATCTGGAAGTAACTTGACTTGAAATCTGGGATGTCTAGCCATAAATTATTCTTAGTGTGATATAGAGGATATACAGTTTAACTACTATTTTACTGCGAAAGGATCCTTGAATGCACTATTCAGGAATGATTGGGGAAATTTTTTAAGTAATCAGTGAGATATTGATCCACTAGAGATACTTGGTTTAGGTCACAAGTTTAGAAAATAAACTATCAACTATAGAAAATAAACTTTAGAAAATAAACTATAAACTATCAGCCAAGAGATCTAATTAATTTATGATTTTTCCTTATAAGGCTTAATGGATCCACTCATTGGTCAAAATTATCCTTTCAGTCACCCACAAAAGCTAAAAAATCAACATCCCCAGAACAATTCTGATAGAACTCTCAATTTGTTAAACATTTTTGCATATGAACATTTGCTCTAAAAATATTTTTATACTTCTTTCTCTCTATGTTAAATGCCTTTATGAGCTAAGATAAAAAAGTGTCCCTTTAAGAATCTTTGTAAAACTTATTAAGGCCCCTTTCCATATAATAAAGCAATTTTTATATTATTGCTTTTATCTTCTTTATTTCTTGGCTATTCTTATGTCCAGAAGTATACATTTTAGCAAAACGATTTCAACACATACTTTTCTTCGCAGCTTCAAGTCTATTATATACTTTACATGGAGCTTAAAGTGCTGTATTGTTCTTGGAGCTGTTTCTCAGTCTCTTTTCATGATTTCATGTGCCCCTTAATAACCTCCATGAGAACAAAGCTCCAGAGTCCATAATCCTGAGGATGAAATACCCTGTATGGTGGGTATTCAAGATGAAGTTGCTATTAATTCTGTACCCAAACCATCAAATTCCTTTAGAAGCATTAATCCAGAAAAATGAAAGGAGAAGAAATGTGTTGCCCCGTGACAATACTCTACTTGTAGCCAAGGTGAGCTATGGTCGTAGGTCAAAAGACTACTGGGGTTTAGGCTTCCTTAGTGTGGCTCAGCCTAGCTCACTGTAACTGCCACCTACAGCTTCATATGCTCCCTGTGCTCAGCACTGCCCCTCTCTTGTATAGTAAATAATAACTGCGTTTAGCCCTAAGCCTTACATAAAATAGAAAATGTATTTCTTAACTTAGTGACCCAGATTTCCTTTCACTGGGAAGGAGAATATCATCCCTTTCTTAGTGGTTAATTGAAACTGCCAGGTAAATTACATATAATCACTCAAAATTCCTAAAGTAATTAACCTACTGAATGGACTTCCACATCTCTCCACCACCATTACTCTTTAATCCTCATACCCATACGCTCACTACCATCAAAGACTATTAGCTCACGTCTTTATATAACCAGCCCTAGCTAACAGCAGAGATTGGCACTGTGAAATAGAAATATTGAAGTCCTGTTGATTTGGCATTTTCTAGGATATCTTAAAATGTCAGTGGTGTATATGTGTTTAAATATTGTTGTCTGGCGAGTTCCCCAGGGCTCCAAAAGTGAGATAGAATGAGTCCACATTTGACTAGTGACTGTGAAAGTGCCATAAAGCTTACCAATTGGTTCTTGAGACCCATTAGTTAAAGTCACATGATTAGTTTTTCCGTTGTCAACTCTCATCATCGTCCTTTCCTGAAGCCCACAAGGTTTGTCAACACAGATGGACCCAAGAATTCAATGAAGCCGTCCCTCAGTTTCAATGCGTGTCCCTCCCACACACACCCTCTGGTGGATGGGCACTCCAGGATTCCATACCCTCATTTGCTTATTCATCTTGATCTGATATTGTTCTGTATACAAATGAATGACTCGACTCGGAAACTCTCAGCATGGCTGCCAGTGAAGTAAATCAAAGGGATTCCTAGGCCTGAATCCAACTTAGGTCTTTAAAAGCAACAATTGGACCTCTTTCTCTTGCTCTACCAGGATAGGAAGGATACAGCACTATTTCCAACCAGTTCCCTAATTTAACTCCCTTCAGAGTTGTCATTGTTTTTTTTTTTTTTCAAAGTAGTTATAAAGAAGATTACATAGTCTCAGCATCTCTAGGAAAACATCATAGGTTGAAAATGGAGTTAGAAGTATTTTTTTTAGCCCCAAAACTGACTCTTAGGTTACTGGAATTCTTTATAGACCTGAAGATACATAAATCTATGCACATACACAGATGAAAGTCCACACATTCTTTGTTAGGACAGTCATTTTGGGCATGATTCATTGGTATTTAAAATTCAAGTTCAAAGTCACTATGAATTTGTGCCACTGGTGACTTGAAGAAATGACTTCGTGATCAATCTCAATTGCTTAGGTTAAAAAAAAAAAGTTTGTTACATGATTTTTTGGTTGTTTTGGTATGGGAATTAAACCCAGAGATGCTTAACCACTGAGCCACATCCCCAGTTCTATTGATTTTATTTTGGGAAAGGGTCTCTCTAAATTGATGAGGATGGCCTCACACCGCTGCAATTAAAGGCATGTGTCACCACACCCTGCTGGGTTTACAATTTTTTTAAAAGAAATACATGTACTCATAAAACAAAGCCTTGATGAACAGATAAAAAGTCTTATAGGTAAGCTCAAACTATTTTTAAAATGCTTTTCCTGAGGCTTCAGATTATTTTGAAGTTATAGAAAGCATATTCTTCTTTTTATAAGATCATTTTTTCGTGCATTATAATTGCACATAATAGTGGTCTCATTGTTACACATTGGTGCATTCACATAACCTAATTTGGGTCAATTAGATTGCCCAGTACCTTTCCTTACCCCTCCTCTCCTCGCCTCTGGAAATCACTTATTAGGATCCCTGAGAAGAACAAGAAAAAAGGAAATAAATTGTTTGTTGGATGACAGTTCTTCAATGCCAAGGATCATTCAAGGTATCATCTACAGAACATTGCTCAAAACTTGGGGGCATAGAAGAGGAAGTTACTCTGGTTAACTGTTGCAGAGTTTGATCAGTTCAATGGATTTGCCACTAGGTATATTTTGCCTGTCCTCAATAAAAGTTTTTCAAATGGACAAGCTAACCAGCAAAGCTGCTCCAGCCCCTTCTGATCAGTCTAGTATTCCTTACTCTAAGCAAATCATCCTAATGTTCCTCCCCAGCAACTGAGGAAAAAAGGACTATGATAGACATGAAAGAAAACTCCACTTTTGATATCATTCGATACTCTCTCCATGTCCATAAATTCCTAAAGGTTTGAGATAAATTATCTCAAATAATATTTTTTCTGTGCTTATAAAGAGACCAAATAAAATCCAGTGATAGACATTAATAGCATATATCAAATATTTAATAAAAAGGCTAGCAAATTCAGAGTCTTTAATAAAACTTTAATAAATTTATGAGACAAGGAAACTGAAAGTAGAATATTTCCTTAGGAACTGTTCTGTTTGGTTTTATCTTGTTTACAATATACAAGCTTTTTATAAGAATGCAGGGAGTATGAAATCTTCTATAGAAATGGAAATAAGTAACATGGATAGGGGTCATAGTATTTGGATTCAAAGAATCTTAGAATTTATCCAAGAAACTTCATGTTCAGGCTCTCCCCGTTCTAATTTTCTTTTACTTGTTGTACAAGGTTTTCTTTGATCAACTAAAAATTCACAATATTTTGCAATATCATATTTGGTTTTCATATACTCTAAATCTGAGATATATATCCTTTTCTTAAGGGTTGGATCTTTCTTCTTCCTTGTTAATTAAATGTATCATTTTTATTTAATGCCATTAAATTTATCAAATATAATCATTTTAAAAAAAAGAGGTTGGAGCTAATGGTTCACTAAAGCTGCTCTGTACAGTTGCTCACAAAAGTACATCAGAATTGAAGACTGGTGATGATTAGCTGCTACAGTGGAACAAAATTTTATAAACAAAAAGTGCTACAGCAAACAAAACAATTTTTTAAAAACTGTTTAACAAAAAAACACACAACAACAATAAAAATACCTATTAGCTATATACCTATATATACCAGCGTTTTTCCTTTCTCTTTTTGTCTACAAATACATGAGTTCTTTTCCCAAAGGCCACTCTGTAAAAAAAGCACAAAGTGTTTATAAAGTCTTCTTTAGAGTGTTAAATCATCTCTGGATGAGATTGCCTTTGCTTTAGAAGGTGCTCTAGTACAACTGTGGCGCTATTGTCCGGGGACACTGGCAATGGTGTAAAGGTGGGCATGAAATCTGTGATGGGTTTAAAAAGAGGATGTCCAGGTCCACCAAGACCAACTCCAGCTAGGTTACTAAGAGGCACAGCTGCCGAACGGAGAACCAAGAATGGATTCCCGTTGGTGCTTCGACCACCTCTGAATTTGGCCGCATCTTTAACACTTCCTGGTACATTTCCACCTTGCTCTCTCCTTCCTGGTGAGTCTGGACAGTCCATGGCATGAGCAGAGAGTTTGGATGGTGGAACAGAGGGATGAGATTCCATTTCCAGAAATTTGACAAAGAGTTCTGAAAAAGAACTATTAAACACAGGTTGTTGATTTGGTGTCAAAGGTATGTTGGGAACACTTTTCGATGCCCCTCCAAGCCAACTAGTCATCCACTTAGTAACACCACCGGAATCTTCACTCAACAACTGCTCCATTTCCTCCTTTGGAATGTCCAGGATGCTTCCCATTAACTGTAAGGCTTCTCGGCGTTTACCTTTTGGTGTATGGAAATGACCAATAAAAAGGTTTCTCATCAGGACTTTGTCCACTTTTCCTTCTAGGTTGTTTGCCAAGGTCGACAATTTCTTTTGTGCCTTGTCCAACATATCTTTTCCGAGCTCATTTTGTCTTTTAAGTTCTTGGATCTGTTGTTCCTTCCGATCTAACTCTTCTGTAAGTCTGGTAGCAGAATGCAACATAGCATTTGTTTCATCCAAACGTTCCTGCAATGATGATACTTGTCCTTCTAGTTTTTCTGCCTTGTTCTTCCATTCTGCTGTCGACTGTTTTTCTTTTGCTATTTCAGCAGAATACATTGCTTTTTCTTCTTCTTGGAAATGCTCTAGAACCCTTTGCAGGTTAGTTGATGACAGGGCATACTGCCTTACTCGTGCCTGGGAGAGCGAAAGCTGCAGTGCATTCTCATCCCTGTGTTGAGAGACCAACCTCAACTGTTCTTGCAGTGACTCTATCTGCACGCTGGCTTGATGACTTGCCTTAGAAGATGACACTAGCTTTTCCTCCAAAAGCGTGACTTCCTTTTTCAGTTTAATCTCGTGGTCTTCTGCAGCCAAAATGTCCTGGGTATAAGACTCTTCTGATTCCAAGAGATGGCTGCGTAGCCTTTCTAGCTCCCGGTTCAAGCGTAGTTCTTTGTCAGGGAACTGTTGAACCTCGTGCTGGAGAGTACTGTTTTCCATCTGTACTTGTTTTAGTGCTACGATGACTTGGTCTCGTTCTTGCTGAAATATAACTGTCTTCTCCTGCATTGATGCAACTGCATTTGAAAGCTGACTTTTTTCTTGTAACAGTTGCTCAAAAGCAAGAGCTTTATCCTTCATTGACTCACACTCCAATTCTTTTTCTCCCAGCCTCACAGAGAACTTTGAGTTTGTCTCTTGTAGTGCTTGATACTCCCTTTCCTTTTCTTTGGATGCTACTCTCAATTTTTCATTTTCCCCTTTTAATTTAGAAAAGTCCACTTCGAAAATCAATATTCTCCCCTTTAGATATATTACTGTTTGCTTCAACAACTTCTTTTCGTTCCATAGGTCACATTGTTCACTTCCACTTTCTCTATTGAGGCTTTTTACATTTGTTTCTTGAAAAATATCAGAATTCTCTGTTTGAGCATCGAGTCTTTCTCCAGGCAACTGGGATTTTATTTGTTCAATCGTTTTCTGCAAGTTCTTAATTTCCTCATCTTTTTCTAAAATTAACTGGATATGCGCAGCATTCAGCTGCTCATGTTGGTGTTTAAGGTCATCCATTTCCTTCTTCTGCTCCTGTAAAGACTGAAGGAGTCGCATTTTACGCTTGTTTTGATTTGTAATTATCTTTTGATGGTGTTTAATTTCATTTTCCAGATGATTTTTGACTATTTTCAGTTGATACACCTCCGATTCTACTTCTGGGATACCATCAAGGGTTTTAGGCTCAGCCACAGGTACAGCTCGATTCTGCTGTTCCTTAAGGCTCTCCAATTCTTCTTGCAGATGGTTGTTTTCTGCTGTCATGGAGCCAAGACTTCTGTCCTTTTCTTCTATGGTTTGCCTTAAAGTTTCATTTTCTCTTAAGGCCTGAGAACACTCATCTAAATCCTTTTGTAGTTCTGAACATTTTTCTTTGAGTTTTTCAATAAAAACTTCTTTCTCCTTTATAAGTTGTATCAATTGCTTCTGTTCTTCGACATGAGGTTCCAAAATTTCCTCAGTTTCTTTTGGATCAGTAGTCATTGGTTCAATATTCTTTTTGAGTCCTGCTATCTCAAAGTCCTTCTCTTGCTTGAGTTGAACTACACAATCAGGTTTTAGCTGAAAGGCAGAGGTATTCAAATGACATGCATTGGAGAGTTCCTGAATAGTCTGCCTGTGATTCTTTGCTTCTTCCAACAGTCTTTTTTCTGCCTGTTGCAGTTCGGATTCTATCTCTTCTTTGTCTCTTATTAGAGTCTCCTTGACAGTGTCTTTTTCTTGAGACACTTGATTGTTAGCAGCAATAGATGCTTCCAACTTACGTCTTACATCTTTACATGCTAAAATGAACATTTCATTCTCCCTTTTGAGATCAACAGCAACTTTCTTTAAATTTTCATTGAGCTCTTCTACTTCTGAAAGATTTTGCCTTAAGTTGCTAACTTCAGCTTCCCGTTCTTGAAGCAAGTCATCCTTCACATTACTGCTAGAGTCTTCATTCAGAGAACTTCGGAACTTACTCTGACATCCAGACAGCTCACCTTCAGTTTTTCTAATGTGTTCCTTAAGCTCAAGGTTTTCCTGCTGGATGTTTAAGCTACTTTGTTGTGACTTATTTAGCTGATCTACTAAATCTTCTACTTTATCTTCAAGCTTCTGCTTGGTTAAATGCAAATCACTGAGGCTCTGTGCACTCTAACTTCTCCTTCTGCACATGCAACTCTTTGGATAGGTTCATTTTATCATCCTCAAGTTGATGAACTCTCTTTTTTTCATCATCTAGATCTTGTTTCAATTTCTGGATGACAAGGTCTCCTTCTTTTTCTTGTTTTGATAGCTCATCTTTTATCAAAATCATGTGCTTTGTAGCTTCCTGATTCTGATGGTCCAGTTCTTCTAACTCAGCTATCAGCATTTTCTTTTCATGGATACTCTGATTCAGTTCTTCCTCCTTTGCCTTCAAGTGAAGTTTTAAGTCATGTAATTGGACACTCACATTCATGTCTGTTGAAGCTGTGTTTTTAATTACTTGAGAGTCACAGCTCAATTTTGACAGTGTTATCTGAAGTTCCTCCTTTTCTTGACTCAATGATGACTTCTCTTTTTCTAAAGCTTCCACATGCATTTTAAGTTTCAGATTGTCTTCAGCAAGGCTCTGGTCCTGGTTGAAATCATTTAGTCTCATTATTTCCTTTTCAGCATCAGACAGGGTGCTCGTTGTAGCCTCAACACTTCTTCCATTGATGAAGAATTTTGTGGAAGGATTGTTCCCTTTTCTGCCACAGTAGCACTCTGCTCCAAAACTGACACTTCATGCTGATGATCATCTATGTCTGGACTTGGGTTTCATTCAAGAGTCTTGATAGTATTTTGCAGTTTGAAGATTTCACTGGGGTCAGAATTCTGTGTTCCCTGAGCCTCAGCAACATGCCTCGAATGGCCAACTTTAGATTCAAGTCTCGAAACTTCAATTGACAATCTGTTTATTTCTTGGTGGGACGAAATTAGGTCACTAAAGTCCTTGTCATCATCAGAAAAGGCTGAAAAATCACTACTGATCTGGGAACCGAATGGACCCAGTGCAGTGGTTGTTGGTACACCACAAGCTCCTGAACCTACCCATTGAGCAGCTTCCTGGAGGTTGAACACTTGATCTTGCAGTGCCATCTGTCTACCTTTCAGATGGCTGATCTCTACCTCCTTCTGTTGCAGTTGATTTCCATAACTTGGACACTGAGGATTTATTTGCAGTTCTGATGCTTCATGTTTTTCCTCCAGATCAGTACAATACTTTTGAAGTCTTTCATTCTCCGATCTTAGTGGAGAATTACTAGCTTCCATTTCCTTTCTCCGACAATCAGGTAAACCTGCTGCTATGTCTCCTATGTCATCCAGAAGCATTCCCCTGGTGAAGTTGCATACATGGTCGGTGAGGGAAGGCAAGCTGCTTCCCACCTGACCCAAGAAGTTGCCCAAGCCTGAGCCCAGGCCTCCAAACCAGGACGACATCGCCGCCACTTTAGTGAGCCAGCGGACCAGCTCCAAAACCGCGTCCAGCACCATCCACTTCTCTCCCCAGAACGTCCTCAAACGTTGACTCCAGCAAGAGCTCAGAATTCCGAGAATCGCGGGGCTCCGCCAACACCAACCGTCTTGTTCTGCCGGTAAAAGCAGAGGCCTGTCATGGTCTTTGACCAGGGACTGGCAGCCAGTGGCACAGTCACCCCTCATGCCCCACCCCCCAGGGGCCTCTGCTTCTTCCCTGGACTTTCCTGTCAGCTATTTGCTCCCAGGATTGGGGAGGGCTGGCTGGGAGGAGCTAGAGATACAGGAAAGTGTTCTAGTCTGAGTCCAAAGGCAGTGTGCTCGGGAACCACCAAGAATCAATGTTGTAGAGGCAATCCGAAGGTGGTTCACTGGAGAGCTCCCTCTTGCCTGGGAGAGGTGGACTTTTTGTTGCATTCAGGCCAGTTGCATTCCGTTGACAAGGTGAGGTCTGGCTCCATTACAGAGTGCAATCTATTGAACTAAAAGTCCCCGATTCAATAGTAAATCTCACCCCATGACACCAGCACAGACGCACCCAGAATCATATTTGGCCAAATATCTGGGCATCATAGCCCAGA
Organism: Ictidomys tridecemlineatus; assembly: GCF_052094955.1. Taxonomy (NCBI): domain Eukaryota; kingdom Metazoa; phylum Chordata; class Mammalia; order Rodentia; family Sciuridae; genus Ictidomys; species Ictidomys tridecemlineatus. Next base: position 216,669,188 of record NC_135478.1, read on the forward strand.
GAAGTTAACATATAAAATTAACCACCACAAAGTCTTAACCATTCTCAGAATTCAAATGATAATATTGATGAAATGTCACTAAAGAATAATTTTTACCCTTTCCAAAAATAAATTTTTGCTCTTAATCTATAAGTTTTTGAGTTCATTTTAATATTATATGGTCCTTGTAAGTTTTTATTTAAGTTTATTTAATTGGGCAAAAATTCCACTTAAATTTCACTTAAGAAACTTTGTTTTTGAGCCAATAATTTGGTGTTCACTTCACCTGTTGTTGTTTATCAGTGCAAAATATAATCCAGGTCTAAACCATACAGAGTGAAATAAAAACTTGAAAACTTTTCTACTATGCAGTAACAATCCTAAATTGGAATCCCACCCCTAGAATTAAGGATCAGAAGGAGATAAGGTAAGACCCTGCTTTCCAAAGTGTTTAAATTCCAACAAGTTCATGAAGAGGCAGCTTTGTAGAGTTGGGGGACAAAGCAAAGAGATGAAGCACGTGGGCTGTAACAGACATACAAATTGGGACCAAAGCAATTTTGGAGCTGAATCGACATGATACACTTATGAAACTTCTCTCACAGGCATGAGTTGAAGCGTAAATGAGAACATAATGTGTAGTTCTCACCCTATGGCTGACACAGAGAAAGTGGTCAACAAGTAGAGCCTGCTGTCACTTTGTTCATATTTGCTTTTGGTTTTGTCTACAATTATTTTCCTCATTACCCTTTAGAAGGGGTTTGGATTTGCTCCCATAACTCTCTTACCCAAAGCATATATTCAGGACACTCTTTTCCTTGAGCTGTTCTTTCTATATGTCTGTTTAGGGACCAAACACTCAAGGTGGGAAAAATAAAATTTAAAACAAGGAAGAATTTGAGGAAAATTAATGGTTAAAGTGATTCTAAGGTTTATATCAAAAACCTCATAAAGTCTCTTGCCATCAAGAAAAGAGCAAGGAGACAGAATTCCTCAGATTGCTATCAGAAACTAGTGACTACATTTGTGTCTTGTGCTAGAAAAGGAAATCTTCTTTGTCCTTCTTATTCATCTCCAAATCTGAGAGAAAAATCAGGCCTGTATTATTCAATCTTTCCATAAAATACTAATATAAAACTTTAAACCCCTTATAGCATCTGCTGAAATGGAGAATCCACTCTGTCCCCAAGCTATGTCTACTGTTGAAGAAGCCATCAACAATACCAAGTGTCCTTTTCTTCCTTTGGACCATTCCCCCTGTGTATGCGTGTGTGTGTGTGTGTGTGTGTGTGTGTGTGTGTGTGTGTGTGCATGTGTGCATTAGTAGGCTTTCATCACTTTGACAACATACCTGAGAAAATTATATGAGTAAATATTTATTTTGGTTCAATTTCAGGCTCCGTTGCTATGGCCTGAAGTGAGGCAAAATACCATGGCAGAGAGCCTGGCCTCAAAACAGAGCTGCTCATCTCTTGGAGATCAGGAAGATGGTGAGGGGAAGAAAGGACTGAGGAATACCATGTACCCTTCTAGGGAATCAACTACAATGACCTACCCTCCAACTAGTCCCTAACACATACAGTTTTACCAACTCCCAATAATCCTGTCAAATAATGAACCCATCAGTGCATTGATTCAAAGTTGAGGTTAGAGCTCAGGATTCAATTCGCCTTTCTGTAGAGTCCATTCTGAATGTCATTACATTGGGGTCCAAGCTTTCAACACGTGACCTTTGGGCAACATTCCAGATCCAAATTATAGCAGGGTGCCTCTTTCTCTTTGGTGTTTTGTGTTTGCTTAAGTTTTGAATCACAAATAATGATCCATTTTCAGTGTAAGACCTATCACATTTGGCTTCAATCTCGTTACAGTGGTTGTTGCTCCTACTGCTAAAAGGCATTTCTGATCACTCAGATTCATGGTTCATTCTGAACACGGCTGTTTGTCATTTTATATTTCTAGCTGTGAGATATACCTACCTACTGTATTCAAAACTGACCATCCAAATAAAAGCATTTCTCTTCGTCTAAATATGTTTGGAATATTCCTGGAAACTATGGGGGACACAGAGGGAAAACCCTGTTTCATTCTTGAGCACATGTGACAAAATGTGCTCAGACTGTGGAAGCAACCTAGATGCCCTTCAATAGACGAATGGATAAAAAAAATGTGGCATTTATACACAATGGAGTATTACTCTGCATTAAAAAATGACAAAATCATAGAATTTTGAGGGAAATGGATGGCATTAGAGCAGATTATGCTAAGTGAAGCTAGCCAATCCCTAAAAAACAAATGCCAAATGTCTTCTTTGATATAAGGAGAGTAACTAAGAACAGAGTAAGGAAGAAGAGCATGAGAAGAAGATTAACATTAAACAAGGATGAGAGGTGGGAGGGAAAGGGAGAGAGAAGGGAAATTGCATGGAAATGGAAGGAGACCCTCAGGGTTATACATAATTACATATAAGAGGAAGTGAGGGGATAGGGAAAAATAATACAAGGGGGAGAAATGAATTACAGTAGAGGGGGTAGAAAGAGAAGAGGGGAAGGGAGGGGAGGGGGATAGTAGAGGATAGGAAAGGCAGCAGAATACAACAGACACTAGTTATGGAACAATGTAAATCAATGGAAGTGTAACTGATGTGATTCTGCAATCTGTATACGGGGTAAAAATGGGAGTTCATAACCCACTTGAATCAAAGTGTGAAATATGATATATCAAGAACTATGTAATGTTTTGAACAACCAACAATAAAAAAAATAAAATAAAATAAATAAATAAGTAAAATAAAGGTATTGTGTCCAACTACAACTAAAAAATAAATATTAAAAAAAAAGGACTAGGGATGTAGCTCAGTGATAAAGTTTCTTTGAGTTTTATCACTGATCTCCATGACCCTGCCCCACAAAAGGTGAGGGAATGACTCCATTGGACCCAAATGGTTTATTTACATAGAGAGCAAAAGCAATATAAAAGCATAGTGTCTTCTTCCCCTGTGCCTAGTCTGTTGCCAAAACTTGGTCCTTTTCCCCTATGCCAATCCAATAAGGAGGACACGGTTTTGAGAAAAAGGAAAATGAAGGTTTACTGTTTTGCTATCAAAGGAGAAACACAGGGAACTCTGGTCCCAGAGGCTGTGATCCTGCCCATCAACAGGAAGAGAGAGCTTTTGAAGAGGTAATTCAAATGCGATATTTCTCATGTTTCTGTTGAATTGTAATCCATTTGTTAATTTGGGAGATACTCACTTCTGATATCTTCTTATACCATCCCCAATGTCTGAATAAGTTCCTTGCAATGGTAGGTGTGTACTCAAGGACAGATAAATCTGCCTAAAGTGGGGAAGAAAGGTAATCTTGTTTCCCCTGAGATTAGAGAGGAGCAGAGGAGCAAAGAGAGAGGAAGAAACATGTCCATTTTAAAAATAAGTTGCAGTGGCAGAGCAGCAAGGGTTATATTCAAAGCATAAAGTAGACCACTATCACAAGTCCACCAAGACCACACTAATTAGAGGCCCGATCATAGCCCAAATGATAGGAAACCCTCAGTATATGAATGGAGAGTGGGGAACATCCAAAATGCAAAACAAACTTCTGAAAACTGTTTAAAGGTATTGTGTCCAATATTGTGCTTTAACATTCCTTAATTCAACTAGGAATGATAATCACCTGAGGGCACTGAAGAGCACAGACTTATAGACTGGGTTATTAACAGGGTCTCACATGTTACATGTTAAATCAATACGAACGATTTCACTCTTTTTTTTTTTTTTTAAGAGAGAGAGAAAATGTCAATGTTTATTTTTAGTTTTCGGCGGACACAACATCTTTGTTTGTATGTGGTGCTGAGGATCCAACCTGGGCCCCTCGAATGCCAGGACAGCCCACTACCGCTTGAGCCACATCCCCAGCCCACGAGTTCACTCTTTATATTTCTTCTGAGGAGTTTCTCTTTGAAAGGAAAGTGACCACAACACTTGGCGGGACCAAGAGATCTTTATTGCAGCAGTGCAAAAGAGGAGAAAAAGAGAGCAAGAGAAGAAAGAGAGAGCAAGGGAAGACAAAAGCAAGAGAGGGAGACAGAGAGAGCAAGAGAGAGTGGCCCGGAAGGAGGGAATTTTTATAGCCAAAATCTAATGGGGTCTCTGGGTCTGCAAGCTGCCTTGTTGGCACAAGGGGGATTAAGGGTTCAGCCTTGGGGGGGGGTGTTGAGTGTTCAAACTTGACGCAAACAGGTGATAAAGGACCAGACAGAGGGTGGTTTGGGTGCATGGGTTATCCTGCAGCTAACGTTTGTTCAGCCTGCCCTGCAGACAACTTAGTTCAGCCTGTCCTGCACCTAACATTCTTCCCAAAGGCAAGATTACCAAAGCAAGTTCTTTTCCCAAGATCTAGACACAGGAACTATTTTTACTTTTATCTTCTTATCTTACCCCCTTTTTTCTCTTCCTTCTTTCTTTACAAACCAGGAGTCTGTGAGCTAAGTGTTTTGTTCGGCATGTTGTACTTTTAGGGTATTAGTCCTATTTAGAAGGAAAGACAGAATATTCTAAAAACAATTATCGTTTTTGACGAAAAAGTTAGTGTCTTCCTAGACCGCAACAACCCATGGAGGTAAACGGTGGCTGCCCTTGCACGGCAGGCGAGGTGACATGCAGTTCACCAGTTTCCCAAGTCGGCTTCACTCACCCAGCTACCATTACTGTTCCATTTGTGTTCATCACCCTGCTCAGCAGCTAATGTCTTGTAGCCATTAGGGCTACAAGGTGCGCCTCCCTTAAGGAGCTGACTGTCCTTCCAGAACTGGCCTGCAGGAACAGACTTCTGTTAGGCAGAGGGCCACCGCAGCTCTGCATATCCCAGTCAGACGGGGGAAAGTGACAACCACAATAGTACAAGGAATGAACCAAGGGAAACGGGAGGCCAGAGGAGATGGAGTGCATCAATCGACCCTTGACTACTGGAGTAAGTCAAAACCCCAAGGGCGCAAACGGTACAGGCACAGTGGCTGTAAGGAGGTGGGGGGAGAGAAGTTCAGATCCCTGCAGCAGAGGCTGACAAGAGGCGAACGATGGGAGATGGCGCCTGCAACAAGCTAGGGCCGATGTAGGTGATGTGCAGTATGTCAATTTCAGGAAACTGGCGCTGTCTTTGGGGCAATGGAAAGCCCCTGAGAAATTTAAAGGCAAGCGTCGCCGAGAATAAAAGGGACTTGTCCAAACTGTACAATTAAGGGCAGAACCCGAAAACGACTCAGTTTATTCCAAGATACTTCTAATTCCTAATCGATTAACTACAAATTTCTCGCGACCCCATGTTTATCGCTGACCCACCAATATAAAACACAAGGCGTACGTTTCCCACACGTCCCCAGCTCTGCGGAAATGCCTCGGCTCTTCAACCGGAAGCAGAAACTGACCGCTGAGGACGCCGCCTAACGGCCTGCTAGAGCAAAACCATGCCTGAAAGAACCACCACGCCGGAAAGGACCAGGCTGCTTCCGGTGAGAGCCCGAAGGAGAAAAGCCTCAGAGGGCGGGTCTCAAGGATCAGTTTGTGCTGCGCGCCCGGCTCCGCGACGTTGCATGCCCACTTTTGCGCAGGCGCGGGGCGACTGCTTTTGCGAACGCGTACGCAAACGCGTGCGTGCGCGCGCCCGCTCAGCATTCGGCGCGAGACTGCTGTTTCGAGGGTAAATCCTTTGAGCTGTAACTGGGCTTTTGTTTTCTAAACTACAACTCCCAGCATGCTTCGACCCTCACATTGATACTAGGTGTGGCTTCTCAGGATAGGGTAAAGATAACCTTAAGGGACGATGACGTACCATGGAGAAAAAAAATTGAACATGTTGTTTGAGCGTCTCACTTGCAGAAGCCCCAGTGGCCTAATGGATAAGGCATTGGCCTCCTAAGCCAGGGATTGTGGGTTCGAGTCCCATCTGGGGTGTTTGAGCTTTTACTTTAGGATGCTTTTTTCTCTTTTCTGAAACGATTATATGTAAGTAAGTCACTTTCATTTTACTTTTTTGAAAAATGGAATAGTGTATGTGTGGTTTTACTAGCTGTTTAGCTACCGTTTGCAAGAATGAGGATATTTCACCTCCTTCCTCTGAGCAATAACTCCCTTAAGGCTTTTGGGAGGTCCGAATAGGTTTAGTTTCCATACCCCTTCTAGATAGCGTTAAAAAAAATCTTAAAAGCGTGTTCCGTATCAAATTCTCATTCACTCCCGTCTAACCCACTTCTGAGAATCGGCCGTTGGTCAGCTAAAAACGTCTTTTTAAGTACGCAGGCAAGAAAGGACCTTTTTACCCTCGATCGGCCTTTCGCAGCGTTTCTGGAGGACCCGGTACCCAGTTAGACTCAGCGGTCGCTTGCTCTTCTCTGGGTTCGTGAGGGCGCCGCTCGGTGTTCGATTAATATGGCTCCGCAGAACAGGGAAGTGAGACCTTTCACCCTGGCCGTCGGCAGGGGGAGCCGGCAGTCGGAGTCCGACCGTACCACTAAGCGTCTCGTGGGGGTAGCTGAGGGCGAGGGCGCTAGCAGTTGCGTAGGCCGCCTTTCGGCTCCACCTCTGGAAAGGACATAAAAATGGCGGCCTTAGGGTCCCCGGCGCGCACTTTGCGAGGCCTTCTGCGGGAGTTGCGCTACCTCAGCGTGGCCACCGGGCGACCCTATCGTGACACCGCGGCCTATCGGTACCTTGTGAAGGCTTTCCGTGCACATCGGGTACGGAAACCGTGTCCCGGGCGCACCACGTCCCGGGAAGGGAGGAAAAGGCGGGTCTGGGCGGGTGTCGGGAGCACCTGGTCTTAGGGCCTGCTGCCCGGGGCCCACCACAGAAGCCCAGGACCTGCGCTAGCTCCGGCCTAAGCCCCGGCGGCGACGCAGCCCTCCGCAGGCAGGGGTGGAGCCGCGAGGGAGGAGTTCATTGGCCGCTTCTGCTGCTTGTTGGGGAGGGAAGAGTCGGAAGAAGGGGAGCGCAGGAAATGGGGACCGGCCTGAAGATAAGGCTTGGTGTTGTGTCCCCACACTTAGAGGCACAGCGTATTCCCGGCACTCCCCACCCTTCCCCCAGTAGACATTATGAGAAGCAAACTTTGAGGCATAAAGGAAAACCAGTGTGGCGGGGAATGTTGGGAGCTTTCTGAAGGGTCGACAGTGTTTTACTTTACCTATGTGGTGTCCCCTGCACCCCTTAGGAAAATGATGCCCCTGGGAACGGTGCTGTCAGTTTAGCGTGAGCTTGCTGCATGACCAGATACTTTTGTATTAAAACTTCTGTAAGCAGATAAATGTAAACATGTATCCCCCTTGGGTTAAAGCGAGTGGAAGACGGTCTCATTTTCAAAACGAAGCAACTGAGGCTCAGGGACATTTACTTGAGCAAGAATCAGTACAACAACTAGAATTTAGATTAGCTGGTTCCCAAAAATAATACTCCCGATTGCTACCTTTGGAGTTGTGGATCTGACTTGGAAAAAAGTTGCAACCAATCTCAGAAGTAAAACATTATAGAATCGTTTGTGCTTCAGGGAATGAAGCCTGTTGTCATTGAGCAATGTGAGAAGAATTATTTTAACTGTTGAATTTATGAGCTATGAAATTTACAAAAAAAGATCTTAAAATTAAAATTAACCTAGTTTTTAATAGGTCAATGTTAGATACTGGTGTTAGGAACTTGGGCCAAATGCCAAGAATAACATGTACATGGGCTGGGGTTGTGGCTCAGTGGTTGAGCGCTTGCCTCTTGTGCATGAGGCCCTGGGTTGGATCCTCAGCACCACATAAATAATAAAGCAAAGGTATTGTGTCCATCTACAACTAAAAAAGTTAAAAAAAAAAAAAAGATGTACAGGAATCCTGTATTTTAAACTTACATCCCACCTAAGGAGCCATCCAGTGAAACACTTCTAAGTGTTAAGGGGGTAAATAATTGGGAAGAAAGGGTAGTTAGGGAAGACTTTTCAGGAGCACAGTAAGTATGGGCCTGAAGGAATTAGCAATTAAATGGGGATCAGGGAGAGTGATGATACAAGTAAAGAAACTGCATATTTTAAAGCCAAGAAGCCTAACATAATTGAAATTGAGAATGGTTGAAGCTTAGAGTGCAGTAGTGGTGGAAGATGAGGTAGGTGGTAGGTAGGAATTTAAATTTTATTATAGGTATAGCTGGGCTTGGAGGTACAAACCTGTAATCCCAGCTACTCAGGAGGTTGAGGCAGGAGGATCACAAATGTAAGGTCAGCCTGGGCAATTTAGTGAGATGTTACTCCAAAATAAGAAGTGAAAAGGATTGGGGATGTAAGTTGATGGTGGAGTGCACCTGGGTTCAATCCCTAGTATTGCAAAATGAAAAGGCTAATTTTATTGTAGGTATAAGGGAAGGACATGCTAAGATTAAGAGGTGACATGATTATTGTTGTATCTTATGGAGGTAACATTATTGCTCCTGAATGAAGTTTGATAGTGGCTCTAAAATTGCTCTAAAAGACATTTGAAATTCATGCCTGAAATTCTAGAGCTGGGGTTGTTATATCTCAGTGGTAGAGTGTTTGCCTAGTATGCCTGAGACCGTAGATTTAATATCCAACAACATGCAAAACAAAACATAAAAATAGAAAGTTTAGCTAGATGTAGAGGTGTATACCTGTAGTCCTAGCAACTCAGGAGGCTGAGACAGTTGCTAAGTTTGAATTCAACAAAAGTTAATTTAAATTTGATGTAACTAATGACTGCCATTTGCACATGTATGGTAGCATATAGTTTAGTTTTCAGATTCTAATCCTAGATATTTAGAGAAAGAAATGGGATTATGCAGAAAATGGTGCCCAGGGACTAATCCACACATCCCCATTTATGTGCACATCCCCACTATTTCTGCCCCATTCTCATAACCTTAAAACACAAAATATATAAACAGAGGACAACATACTACATTTCACTGAGACTTTGGAATGGATATGAAGTTTCCAGCTTGCTTTTTTTTTTTTTTTTTTGGTACCAGGGATTTAACCACTAAGCCCAGCCCCAACCCCCACCCCCTTTTAAAAAATTTTTGAAACATGGTCTTGCTAGGTTGCTTAAGGCCTTGCTAAATTGCTGAGGCTGGCTTTGAATTTGCAATACTCTTGCCTTAGCGGCGTGCCACACCACTTCCAGGAAGTATTCAGCTTCTTAAAAGTCACTAGAGCCCAGATTTTTCAAATGGATAAGTTGTAAGAGGAAATTTTTGTTTTGTTTTTGTGCTGGATATTGAACCCAGAAGGGCTTTACCACTGAGCCACATCCCCATGAGAGCAAGTTTAAGTACCATAAACACATGCATATTACTTTTGTATATAAAACTATAATTTTGTAATATTGAGGATAAGGTCATTATTTTTCAGACAAAATAAGTCTTTAATTTTGAAATGAAAGGTATATACCATAAATACAGAAACAAAATGCAACAGCACTTTGTTTGAAGGGGAGAAAATTCAATATTATATTTCTTAGGTGGCATTAACGATCAATAACCTGATTGTAGTTCTAATCTCTGCCATTAACTAACAACTGGAGTTTAGTTTCCTCATTTGTAAAATGAAGGAGTTGAAACTTATGGCTTCCAGTATTAAAATTTAGAAATATTCAATTAAACACCTCAAGAATTCTGTTTGCTGGATGTACTATACATGCCTATAGTCCCATCTGTTGGGGATGGGGGCAGGGAGGATTGCTTGATCCCAGGAATACAATACCAGCCTGGGCAACATAGGCTCTCTCCACCCCCAACTCCCCCCTCCCCATTTAAAAAAAAGCTGGCTTTGGTGGTACATGCCTGTAATCCCAGCAACTGAGGAGGCTGACACAGGAGGATCACAAGTTCAAAGCCGGCCTCAACAATTTAGTAATGCCCTAAGCAATTTAGTGACACACACACACCCCACACACCCCCAATCTCAAAAAAATAAGCTGGGTGTGGTGGCACACGCCTGTAATCCCAGTGGCTCAGGAGGCTGAGGCAGGATGATTGCGAATTCAGCAACTCCTTGAAACCCTTTCTCTAAATACAAAAAAGGGCTGGGGGTGTGGTGCAGTGGTTAAGTGCCCCTGTCTTCAATCCTGGGTACCAAATAAAAATAATAAGTTTAAAAAGAAAAATAAAAAGGACTGGGTAGGGATATGGTTCAGTGGTAAAGTGTCCTGGGTTTAATCCCCAGTACCCAAAACAAAAGAAAACTCAAACAGTCTTGTTAAGGCTGAGGCTGGTGTGGCTCAGTGGGTTAGCACATGCTTATTAGCATGTATAGGGCACTGGATGCAATTCCCAGCATTAAATAAACAAAACTTTTGATCAAATGGAGGTCAACTTTCCTAATAAATGAGTATAGTTATGTCATTTGTAGGAAAATGGATGGAACTTAAGAGCATTATATTAAGCAAAAGAAGCCAAAACCAAACTTGAAGTCAAAGGTCATATATTTTATCTCATATGTGGAAGCTAGAAAGAAAGAAAGTAAAGAAAAAAGGTGATATTGGAGGATCTCATGAAAATAGAAGGGAGAGCAACAGAATAGAGGGAAGGGAATGGGGGAAGGAGGGGAGGAAAAGGGGAAGTACAGGGCAATGAAATTGACCAAATTATACCATTATATTGTCTACATATACAAATATGTAACAACATCCCACTATTATAATATGCTAATAAAAAAAGAACCCAATTATTGCGAGTGCTCCTATAAATATTTTAATTATACATATATGCTTTTTTTTGTATTGGATTGAACCCAGAGACCTTCTATCATTAAGCCATATCCCTAGCCCTTTTTATTTTAAGATAGAGTCCTTCAGAATTGCCCAAGCTGGCCTGAATTTGCGATCCAACTGTCTCAGCCTCCAGAGCCCCTGGGATTACAGATGTGTGCCATCACCGTGCTTGGCTTAAACAGACTTTCTTTAGAGAGCAAATTGCATAGAGATAATAGAGATGTGCAGGGCTAGGGTTGTGGCTCAGCTGTAGAGTGCTTCCTAGCACGGGCAAGGACCTGGGTTCTATCCCCAGCACCACATAAAAATAAATAATAAAATAAAGGTATTGTGTCCAACTATAACTAAAAAACAAACATTAAAAAAAAAAAAAAAGAAGGGCTGGGGATGTGGCTCAAGCGGTAGTGGGCTCGCCTGGCATGCGTGCGGCCTGAGTTCAATCCTCAGCACCACATACAAAGATGTTGTGTCTGCCGAGAACTAAAAAATAAATATTAAAAAAATTCTCTCTCCCACTCTTAAAAAAAAAAAATAGAAACATGCATATTTGTAAATCTGTATAGTGGTGTAGCCTGTAATACCAGTGATTTGGGAGGCTGAAGTAGGAGGATCACAAATTGGAGGTCAGCCTCAGCAATTTAGTGGAACCCTGTCTCGATAAAAAATAAAAAAGGCTGGGGTGTAGTTCAGTGGTAAAGTACCCCTGGGTTAAATCCCTAGTACCCAAAATAAGAATAAGAAAGCTTTTTTATTAAATCTTTCTCTGTAGACCTGTATCTGTTGCAGGGGTGTTAACTCTAATCTTTCTGCTTCTCTAGGTCACCAGTGAGAAGTTGTGCAGAGCCCAGCATGAGCTTCATTTCCAAGCTGCCACCTATCTCTGCCTTCTGCGCAGCATCCGAGAACATGTGGCCCTTCATCAGGAATTTCATGGCAGGGGTGAGCGCTCAGTGGAGGAGTCTGCTGGTTTGGTGGGTCTCCAGTTGCCCCATCAACCTGGAGGGAAGGGCTGGGAGCCATGAACATGGAGAAATTCCTTGGATGCTATCTTCATATGAGAATTTAATCATTTCTATAATATGTATTTATCATTAAATTTTTTTTTAAAGTTAGGATTTTTCTCTGCAATTTTGTTGACTGATTAATTAGGGGAATAAACTGGAGGTTTCATCTTTACTGTCAGCGAATTTATTGGACTTCTTATTCTAGGTATCACCACCTGAATTGATGTTCTTGATCTACTTTTAAAAGTTTTTCCTTTTTTTTTTTTTAAATATTTATTTTATTAGGTGTAGATGGACACAACACAATACCTTTATTTTTATGTGGTGCTGAGGATCGAACCCGGGTCCTGCCCATGCTAGACAAGCGCTCTACCGCTGAGCCACAATCCCAGCCCCAATTTTTTTTTTTTAATTTAAAAAGTAATACAAGGGGGCTGGGGTTGTAGTTCAGTGGTAGAGTGCTTGCCTTTAATGTGTGAGGCACTGGGTTTGATTCTCAGCATTGCATATAAATAAAAAAAATAAAGGTCCATTAACAACTAAAAAAAAAAAAATACAAGATTCTGGGAATAGTGGTGCATACTTACAGTCGCATTTACTCTGGAGGCTAAGACAGGAGGATTCCAAGTTCAAAGCCAGTCTCAGCTACTTAGCAAGGCCCTAAGCAAGTTAGTGACACCCTGTCTTAAAATTAAAAAAAAAAAAAAAAAAAGTCTTAAAAAAAAAAAGGCAGGGGCGCTGGGGATTTGGCTGAGTGATTAAGCACCTCTGGGTTCAATCCCTAATCCCCAGTGCCAAAAAAAAAAAAAAAAAAAATGCTGGTGGTGTGGGGGGCCAGGCGATGTAGCTCAATTTGCCTAGCATTCATGAGATCCTGAGTTTGGTTCCCAGTAATACACACATACACACACACACACACACACACACACAAAAAAAAAAAAAAAAAAGCTAAAAGTAATATAAGCCTGTTACTTTAAGGAATTCAGATGGCTTAAGCAAAATAAAAGCACAATTTTTTCCCTTTGTCCTTCCCTCTGTATTCCCATTACCAGATGGTGACCATTACTAATAGTCTAACAGTCTGATATGCATCTTCCCACATATTTCCAATGCTTATACAAACAAAATTACGTATATATTTTTAAAAAGTAACAAATATGATGTAATAGGGTTCTAGCGGGAAACAGATGGTACACTCAAATAGGTTTATTTAGAGTTAAAGGGATGTGAGTTGAATTAAGTAATGAAAAATTGAGGTAGGTGTGCTGTCACACACCTGTAATCCAATGATTTAGGAGGCTAAAGAAGAAGGATTACAAATTTGAAGTCAGCCTAGGCAATTTAGCTAGACCCTGTCTCAAAAAATAAAAAGGATTGGGGATGTAGGTCAGTAGAAAAAAGTAAGGTGAAGCTCTTAGGAGCTGGCAGTAGTTGAAGCAGCTATTATTACCTCTCCCTAGGCCTGGAAGTACTGGTCTTTAGGTCTTTAGGAACACAGCCACAGCTCAAGAGTAGCCCAAGGTATGATGTCCAGAAGAGTAAAGTCCAGGCAAAGGAGTGAGCATATTAACATTTATACCTCCTACTCTCCACCTCAAATTGCTCTTCCTCTTGATCCATTTGGGTGAATAGTTCTACTATGTATTTGGCTAATTAAGTAAAAAGTTGGGCTTCACTTGGTATGCCTCTTCTTTCTGCATTCATCATCCAGCAATTGTGCTTCTGAAATAGCTCCAATCACCTCCTCTTCCTCTGCTATAATTCCGGCAATGATAATCTTTTGGCTGAATTTTTAAAATGGTCCCTTTGCTTTGAATATTCTTAATTCCTCAATTAAAGTTATTCTGGGGCTGGGGATGTGTCTCAAGCAGTAGCGCGCTTGCCTGGCATGCGTGCAGCCCAGGTTAGATCCTCAGCATCACATACAAAGATGTTGTGTCTGCCGAAAACTAAAAAAAAATAAATATTAAAATTCTCTCTCTAAAGTTATTCTGAACTGGGTACAATAGCACATGGTGTACCAGTGCTGAGGCAGGAGGATTTTAAATTCAAAGACAGCCTCAGCAATTTAATGAGACTATGTCAAATTAAAAAACAAAAAAGGCTGAGGCCTGGGCACAGTGGTACGCGCCTGTAATCCAGTGGCTTTGGAGGCTGAGGCAGGAGGATCTAGAGTTCAAAGCCAGCCTAGGCAACAGCAAGGCACTAAGCAACTCAGTGAGACTGTGTCTAAATAAAATACAAAATGTAATAGGGGATGTGGCTCAGTGGTTGAGCGCCCCTGAGTTAATTCCTGCTATCTCTCCCCAAAAAAGGGAATGTAGCCTAGGGGTAAAGTGCCCCTGTGTTTGATTCCCAGTACCACCAAAACAAAACAAAGTTGTTCTATCAGTTGACAATTTTGTTGTTTCAGTCCTGGGTATCAAACCCAGGGTGTTTTACTACTGAGCTCCATTACCAGCTTTTTTTCCTCTCTCCTTTCCTTCCTTTCTTTCCTCCCTTCTTTCCCTTCCTTCCCTCCTTCCTTTTCTTGGTAAATTGCTGAGGCTGACCTTTAACTTGCGATCCTCCTGTCTCAGCCTCATGAGTTGGTGGTATTACAGGCTTGAGCCACTGTGCCTGCCACCTTTTTATTTTATTTATTATTTTTCTTTGCTACCAGGGGATGAAACCAGAGGGGCTTACCACTAAGACATATCCCCACCCCCTCCTTTTTAAAATATTAATTTTAGTTGTGGATGGACACAAGACCTTTATTTTATTTACTTGTTTTTTTTACTATAGTGCTAAGGATTGAACCTACTGCCTCACACATGCTAGGCAAGTGCTCTACCAATGAGCTACAACCCAGCTGTCCCCACCCCTTTTAATCTTGAGACAGGGCCTCAATAAGTTGCTGATGCTGGCTCTGAACATGTGATCCTCCTTCCTCAGCCTCCTGAGTGCTTGGATTATAGATATGTCTCACTGCATTTGGCACGGGTTCTTTATGCCTCTTTTATGGCATATGTGAATTTTTCCTGGTAAAAGAAGAAACTGGACATAATCTTTTTAAGACTATGTCTCATTCATTTTATAGTCTCTAGAGTACATCAACCTACATAGCATATAAATAAATCAGTGTTTTTGAGTATATAGCTTAGCTCCACTCAATAAGAGGAGTACAATTTAAACAACAGAATTGATCAAAGTGTTTCAAAATACTCTATCTACTGGGCATGTGAGAAAAACAAAGTGGGCTGAGAGGCAAGAGGAATCTGGGTTCAAAGCCAGCCTCAGCAACTGAGATCCTAAGCAATTTACTGAGATCCTTTCTCAAAAAATAAAAAGGGATGGGATGTGGCTCAGTGGTTTAGCACCCCTGGGTTTAATCCTTGGTAACACACAAAAACAATAACAAAAACCCTCCTTTTTTTTGAAGAAATTAAGAGATTAACATTAAAATAATAGTACCAAGAGGTCACACATTCCTTCAATTGGCTGGATCAAAGAAATAGGTTTGTTATTAATATTATCTGAAGGTATTTTATTTGGATTAAGATTGAAGAGAACAAAAGGATTAGGAGGGTTGGGGTTGTAGCCCAGGGGTACAACGCTTGCCTAGCACGTGTGAGGCACTGGGTTCCATTCTCAGCACCGCATATAAATAAATTAAGGTTCAGGGCTGGGGATGTGGCTCAATCGGTAACATGCTCACCTGGCATGTGCGGGGTGCTGGGTTTGATCCTCAGCACCACATAAAAATAAAAAATAAAGAGTCACCTAAGGTCACCTGGAGGTCTTCTTTCTGGGTACTGCTGCCACAGAAAAAAAATGTTGTGTCCACCGAAAACTAAAAAAATACTTATAAATAATAAATAAAGGTCCATAAACTTAAAAATTTTTTAAAAAAGGATTAGGATAAGATGATGTTTGATTTCCTATGTTATAATACTGTACATACAATAAATTACATTTAAAAAAAAGATTTGAGGCATAATTGCCTAATGGTAAGAAAAATATATAATGGGGAGATGCCACTGACTCAGATGCCACTAAGGTTCCTGGAGGTCTCTTCTCTGAGCACAGTCTTGGTTACCTTGGATGTGAATTCCGACCCTATCTCCGTGGTTGCTGCCACTGAACCAGAAATCTCCTGTCAATCAACCATTGCCTGCACCACTACTGCCATTGCTGCTGCCTCTGATTCTGCTATTGCCAGCCTAAGGTCACCTGGAGGTCTTCTGGGTACTGCTGCCACAGAAGAAACCGCTGCCCTGAATGCAACTGAAGCTGACACTGCTGATGACCCCCAGACACTGCCTGGTGACACTCCCCCACAGCTGCAGTTGTAGCTGCCACTGCAGCCACTACTACTGACCTGCTGCCTGCTGCCAACAACCACCACCACTACAGCTGCTACCATAGCCTAGAGGACTGCTTTGGGGGAGACTCCAGGTTTGGTTGTACTTAGCTGCACCTATTTTGGGACACCAGCCAGGGCCTGGGCCCTGGCTGCCAGCAAGTTTACCAGCACATGAGCCTCTGTCTGGGGACTCCAGCTAGAACCTACAGGTCCAGTGTAGGGGTACCCGTGGGTCTGGAGGAACCTGGGGTCTTCCTACTGAGAGTGCTGGTGGCACTTATGCTGCTGCATCTTGGGGTTGCTGCTTTGCATGAGTATATACCCTGGTGGTCTCTCTACAAGTAAGAGCAGCATTGAGATCTTGGGACTGCAGCATGGCTGAGCCTGAGGTATCTGAAGCTCAGATCAATGGGATAGAGACTGGGTTTGCGAGGACTGATCGGGTTTGGTGATTCCGAGAGACGTCAGAGACAAGACTGAGAAACTTTTGAATGCTGTCAGAGACATTTTGACTTTCCAGCAAGATTTATTTTATTTTTTGATTCACTTATCTCCCTACCATATTTGGAACAGAATTTTGAAAAATATTTTTTAGTTGTCAATGGATCTTTATTTTATTTATATGTGATACTGAGAATCAAACCCAGTGCCTCATATATGCTAGGCAAACACTCTACCACTGAGCCACAACCCCAACCCTTGATTATTTTCTTTTAATCTGGTACCTCACATGTGTGAAGCAGGCACTCTGCCACTGAGCCATAACCCCAGTCCTGGAACAGGATGTTTTTATGCATCACTGTATACAGAATCATAATATATGAATGGTGTTTTGCATTTTTGTTGTATTCTTATGTCTTTAATTTTTTTCTTTGTTCGTATTCTTCCACACTCGTCTATTTTCTTTCCAACTTTTCTCCAACCAACAACCAATCTCTGTCGACTTCTCTTCCACTCTTACTGTGAATTTTTACTTCTAGCTTCTCTCTTCCTCTCTCTCGCAAATATTGCATACTACACTACCTCTGTTCTCTCATCCACATTTGAAATTGTAAATCATTTTAATAAATATTCTTTTTATACTATAGATAGTTATGGAACTCATAATTTTGGTTTAATGTGAGAAAGCATTAATTCGAAAAAGCAGTAGACTTAGTGGGAGCTATTAGGCTTTAGGCTGTGTATTGTGTACAGTGGGTGCTGTTGATATTGTTCTCACCAGTAAAGGTGAAGCGCTGAAAACCTTCAAGGACACTATAGGTAAACAGGGCAGAATTTATCCTGCCTTAGATCCAAAATTTTAGATGGGAAAACACACTAATAACATGAAAAAACAAGGGAATGAAGCACTCCAACCAACCAAGATATTTCAACAGAAGTCACTGATAACACAGCAGAAGAAATGTCCAAGAAGGAGTTCAGATTGTATACAGTTAAATTGATATGTGAAGTATAGTATAAGGAGTGGAATCAAAGAAAAAATACAGGAAGTGAAAGACCACTTCAATAAAGAGATTGTGGAAAAACCAAGCAGAAATCATCTAAATGAAGTAATCAGTAAATCAAACTATAAATTTAATAGAAAGCATTACCAACAGACTAGATCACTTGGAAGACAGAATCTCATACAATGAAGACAAAATATATAATCTTGAAAGTAGAGTTGAACATGCAGAGAAGCTGTTAAGAAATCATAAACAGAATATCTAAGAATTATGGGATAACATGAAAAGACCAAATTTAAGAGTTATCAGAATAGATGAAGGAGCAGAGATACAAACCAAAAAATGCATAATCTTTTCAATGATATAATAGCAGAAAATTTCCCAAACCTAAAGAATGGAATGCAAAATTAAATACAAGAGGCTTATAGGACCTCAAATGTACAAAAATACAGCAGACTCACACCAAGACACATTATAATGATAATGAATAACACACAGAATAAAGATAAATTCTTAAAGAATGTGAGAGAAAAAAATCAAATTACATATAGGGGGAAACCAATTTGGATTTCAAATGATTTCTCAACTTAGACCCTCAAAGATAGGAGGTCCTGGAATAATATATTTCAAGCTCTGAAAGAAAATGGATGCCAACCAATAATTTTTTTAATATTTATTTTTTATTTGTAGTTGGACACAATATCTTTATTTATTTATTTACATACAGTGCTGAGGATCGAACCCAGGGCCTCGCATGTGCTGAGCAAGTGCTGTACCATTACGCCACAACCCCAGTCTCCAACCAAAAATTTTATATCCAGCAAAATTATTTCAGATTTGAAGGTGAAATTAAAACATTCCATGATAAAAATTAAAAGGATTAACAACTAGAAAGCCTACACTATAGAGCATTCTCAACAAAAATATTTCATGAGGATGAAGTGAAAAAAGAAAGTGAAAATCAGCAACAGGAGATGTACATTAAAGGGACATTCCACCAAATGAGAAATTGAGACAAATCAAAAACCAGAAATAAATAAAAATGACAGGGAATACAAATCATATCTCAATAATAATCTTGAATGTGAATGGCCTAAACTCATTAATCAAAAGATACAGACTGGGGCTGGGGATGTGGCTCAAGTGGTAGTGCGCTCGGCTGGCATGCGTGCGGCCCAGGTTCGATCCTCAGCACCACATACAAACTAAGATGTTGTGTCCGCTGAAAACTAAAGAATAAATATTAAAAAAATTCTCTCACTCTTAAAAAAAAAAAAAGATACAAACTTGCAGACTGGATTAGAAAGCAAGACCCAACAATATGCTGTCTTCAAGAGACTCACCTCATGGGCAAAGATATTCACAGCTGAAGGGGAAAGGATGGGAAAGAACTTATCACTCATATGGATTGCGTAAACAAGTAGGAGTTTCCATTCCCATTTCAGATAAAGTATACTTCAAACCAAAGTTAATCAGAAGAGACAAAGAAAGACATTTCATGCTTCTTAAGGGAAGTATATATAATTAGGACATAACAATTATAAATATTTATGCCCCAAACAATGGCACGTTTGTGTACATCAAACAAACCCTTCTCAATTTCAAGAGTCAAATAGACCACAATACAATAATACTGGGTGACTTTAACACATCTCTCTGACTACTGAAAAGATCTTCCAAACAAAAACTAAATAAGGAAACTACAGAACTAAATAAAACAATAATTTAGGCTTAACAACATATATAGAATATTTCATCCATCAATAAGCAAATATACTTCCTTCTCAGTAGCACATGGCTTTTCTCTAAAATAGACCATATCTTTTTTTAACTTTTTAAAAAATATTCAATTTTTAGTTGTAGTTGGACACAATACCTTTATTTTATTTATTTATTTTTTTATGCGGTGCTGAGGATCAAACCCAGGGCCTCACTCATGCTAGACAAGCACTCTACCCCTGAGCCACAACCCCAGCCCAGTATCTTTTTAAAAAACTATTTGTCTTATTTATTTTTATTATTTAGTTATAAAGGGACAATATCTTTATTTTATTTTTTAATTTTTATAGGGTGCTGAGGATCAAACACAGTGCCTCACCCATGCTAGGCAAGTGCTCTACCACTGAGCCACATCCCCGGCACAAAGCACTCTTTGTAAATACAAAGAAACAGAGATAATACCCTGCATTCTGTCAGACCACAATGAAATGAAATTAGAAATCAATGATAAAATAAAAAAATAGAAGCTACTGTAACAAATGGAGACTAAATAATACACAATTGAATGATGAATGGATAGTAGAAGAAGAAATCAAGGATGAAATTAAAAAATTCTGAGAGGTAAATGTGAACACTGATACAACACTATAAAGGCAGTACTAAGAGGAAAGTTTATTGCATTGAGTGCATTCATTAAAAGAATAAAAAGTCAACAAATAAATGACCTAACACTACATCTCAAAGCCCTAGGGAGGGGAAAAAAAGAATAAATCAACACCAATAGCAGTAGAAGACAGGTAATAATTAAAATCAGTGCTAAAATTAATGAAATTGAAACAAAAGAAACAATTGAAAAATTGACAAAACAAAAAGTTGGTTCTGAAAAAGTAAATAAAATAGATAAAACTCCTGACTATGCTAATGAAGAGAAAAAGAAAAAAACTCAAATTACTAAAATACAAAATGAAGGAGGAACTATCACAACGGACACATATGAAATACAGAGATAATAAAAAATGTGTACTCTAATAAAATAGAAAATATCAGGGACATTGACAAATATCTAGAGACATATGACCTACCCAAACTGAATGAGGAGGTCATACATAGTTTAAACAGATCAATTTCAAGTGATAAAATAGGAAATGCCATCAAAAGCCTACCAACTGGGCTGGGGTTGAGGCTCAGCAATAGAGCGCTTGCCTAGTATGTGCAAGGCCCTGGGTTTGATCCTCAGCACCACATAAAAGAGAAAATAAAATAAAGGTATTGTATACAACTTAAAAAAAAAAAAAAGCCTACCAGTGAAGAAAAGCCCGGGACCAGATGGATTCTTAGACAAGTTCTACAAGACTTTCAAAAAGAAATTAACACCAATACTCCTCAAAGTATTCCATCAAATAGAAAAGGAGGAAACCCTTTCAAACTCATTCTCTGAGGCTAATATCACCCTGATACCAAAACCAGACAAAGGAAAGAAAACTTTAGACCAATATCCATGATGAACACAGATGCAAAAATTCTCAATAAAATTCTGGCAAATCACATTCAAAAACATATTAAAAAGATAGTGCACCATGATCTAGTGGGATTCATCCCAGGGATACAGGGTTGGTTCAACATACGGAAATCAATAAACATTATTCATCATATTAATAGACTTAAAAACAAAAATCATATGATCATCTCAATAGATATAGAAACATTTGACAAAATACAGCACACCTTTCATGTTGAAAACACTAGAAAAACTATGGATAGTAGGAACACCTCAACATTGGAAAAGCTATATATGCTAAACCCAAGGCCAGCATCATTCTAAATGGAGGAAAATTGAAAGCATTCCTGCTAAAAACTGGAAAAAGCAAGGATGTTCTCTTTCACCACTTCAACATCATCCTTGAAATTCTAACTAGAGCAATTAGACAACAGAAATAAATTAAAGGGATACCAATAGGTAAAGAAGAACTCAAAACTACTACTGTTTGTTGATCACATAATTCTATACCTAGAAGCCAAACAAGTCCACCATAAAACTTCTAGGACTAATAAATGAATTCAGCAAAGTAGCAGGATATAAAATCAACACCCATAAATCAAATGCATTCCAATACATCAGTGATGAATCCACTGAAAGATAAATTAGGAAAACTACTCCATTCCCAATGGCCTAAAAACAAACAAACAAATAAAATACCTGGGAATCAATCTAACAAAAGAGGTGAAATACCTCTACAATGAAAACTACAGAACACTAAAGAAATAAATTGAAGAAAACCTCAGAACATGGAAAGATCTCCCATGTTCCTGGATAGGTATAATTAATATTATCCAAATGGCCATGGTAACAATAGTGTTATATACAGATTTAGTGCAATTCCTATTAAAATCCCAATGACGAATATTCTTCATAGAAATAGAAAAAGCAATCATGAAATTTCTTTGGAAAAATAAGAGATCCAGAATAGCTAAAGCAATCCTTAGTAAGAAAAGTGAAGCAGGAGGCATCACAATACCAGATTTTAAACTATACTACAGAGCTATAGTAACAAAAACAGCAGGGTATTGGCACCAAGTAGACTTGTAGACCAATGGTACAGAATAGAGGACACAGAGACAAACCCATATATAAATACAGTTTTCTCATATTAGACAAGGGTGCCAAAAACATTCACTAGAGAAAAGATAGCCTATTCAACAAATGGTGCTGGCAAAACTGGAAATCCATGTGTAGCAAAATGAAATTAAAACTATCTCTCATCCTGCACAAAAATCAACTCAAAGTGGATCAAAGACTTAGGCACTAGAACAGATTCTGTGCCTAACAGAAGAAAAAAATAGGCCCAAATCTTCACCACGTTGGCCTAGGATCTGACTTCCTTAACAAGACTCCTAAAGTGCAAGAAGTAAAACCAAGAATCAATAAATGGGATGAATTCAAATTAAAAAGCTTCTTCTCAGCAAAGAAAAAAATAACGTGAGGAGAGAGCTTACAGATTGGAAGAAAATCTTTACCACATGCACCTCTGCTAAAGCATTAATCTCTAGGATATGTAAAGAACTGAAAAAACTTAACACCAAATAAATAAATAAATAAATAAATAAATAAATAAATAAATAACCCGATCAATAAATGGGCTAAGGAACTGAACAGACACTTCACAGAAAAATACAACTGATCAACAAAAAATGAAAAAGTGTTGAACATCTCTATCAATTAGAGAAATGAAAATCAAAACTACACAAAGATTTTTCATCTCACTCCTGTTAGAATGGAAATGATCAAGAATACAGGTTAACAATCAATGTTGGTGAGGATGTGGTGAAAAAGGTCCACTCATACATTGCTGGTGGCTACAAACTGGTGCAACCACTATGGAAAGCAGTATGGAGATTTCTCAGAAAACTGGGAATGGAACCACCATTTGACCCAGCTATCCCACTCCTTGGTTTTTACCCAAAGGACTTAAAATCAGCATACTATAATGATACAGCCACACTAATGTTTATAGCAGCACAATTCACAATAGCTAGATTGTGGGACCAACGTAGGTGTCCCTCAATGGATGAATGGATAAAGAAAATGTGGTATATATACTCAATGGAATATTACTCAGCTTTAAAGAAGAGTAAAATTTTGGCATATGCAAGTAAATGGTTGGAGTTGGAGAATATCATGCTAAGTGAAATAAGTTAATCCACAAAACCAAAGGCCAAATGTTTTCTCTAATATGTGGATGCTATTAGATGGTGGGGGCACTAGGGAAGAATAGTGTTACCTTAGATTTGGTGGAGGGAAGTGATGGGAGATGAGGGGAGGAGATGTGGGGACAGGAAAGATAGTAGGATGAAACAGACATTATTACTATATGTATATATGTGACTGCATGGCCAATATGATTCTGCAATAATGTACACTCAGAAAAAGGAGAAATTATATCCTATCTAACTATGACATATCAAAGTGCATAACTGCATTCTACTGTCATGTATAACTAAAACAAAAAAATTTTAAAAGAAATATATATAAGGGGGTTTGAACTGGACATGGTGGCATGTGCCAGTAACACCAGCTACTTGGGGGGTTTTAGCAGGAGGACTGAAAGTTTTCGGCACAGACATATCAAATGTTATGGATTAAATAATTTGCTCAGGCCATTTCTGTCCAAACACAGTATAATAAAACAGCTTTTTTAAAGGGCTGGGAGGTGGCTAGCATGGGCAGGACCCGGGTTCGATTCTCAGCACCCAATGAAAATAAAGGCATTGTGTTGTGTCCATCTACACCTAAGAAATATTAAAAAAAAAAAAGAGTAAAATTAAAAAAAAAAAAACAAACAGCTTTTCTTTCCCCCACTCTTTTTGGTGTGTGAAGATTGAACCCAGGGCATGCCTATAATCCTAGCAACAAAGGAGGCTGAGGTTAGAGGATCATATATTTGATGCCAGCTTGAGCAAATTTGTGAGACCCTATCTCAAAATAAAAAATAAAAAAAGACTGGGGATACCTAATGAGAAAGTACCCCTGGGTTAAATCCCTAGTATGGGGCAGGCGGAGAATAGCTCAACTAAGTGTTAGAAAGAATTGATTTTGGAACACAGACTGTATTAGCAGTGAACTTTCTATACTGTCTGGGTCCTGGGACTAGGGAAGGCTGAGGTTTTGGCAGGACAATGCCTTCCTCTGGTTTTGGATATGAAACAGGCTTTATCATATTCCTTTACATTGCTGTTTCTTTTACACCCCCCCCCCCCCCCCCCGCCAACATCAACATCTCCCTTGCTGGATTTTCACATGCTCAAGGCTCTTCCTTTAAAAGATAACGATTCTGTCTTTGTCTCAAATGGTTTTTTAATTAAAATTTTAAAAATGTATCTTGGTGGCATAGGGGATTGAACCAGTAGGGCTTTACCACTGAGCTACATCCCCAGTCTTTTATTTTTTTTACGTTCACTTGTATATTTATTTATTTTGGTATAGGGATTGAACTCAGGGGCACTGGACAACTGAGTCACATCCCCAGCCCTATTTTGTATTTTATTTAGAGACAAGGTCTCCCTGAGTTGCTTAGTGCCTCGTTTTTGCTGAGGCTGGCTTTGAACTTACGATCCTCCTGCCTCAGGCTCCCTGAGCATATGCCACCATGCCTGGTTTTTATGTTTGAGACACGAGTTGCCTAGGCTTGCCTGGAACTGGGAATCGTTGTGTTTCAACCTCTGACATAGCTGGGATTATAGGGGTGACACTGAGTTTGGCTTATTTTAACTGTTTTTTCAGCTACTACCAACTTCTGTAGTTCCTTATCACAAATAAACTGAATGAATATGTTCAGTGGATGTTTTGTCACTAAGCCACATCCCTACTTCTTATTTTGTGAGACAGGTTCTCACTAAGTGGCATAGGATCTCACTAAGTTGCTGAGGCTGGTTTTAGTAATCCTCTGCCTCAGCCTCCCAAATTGCTGAGATTTTAGGTTTCCACTATTACACTTGGCCACTAGCTACCATATGGGAAGATGGTAACTGGGGATTTTACTAGGCGCACTTATCCACTGAGCTACATCCCAGCCCTTTGTATATTTTATTAGAGACAGGGTCTCAGTTGCTCAGGGCCTCAAAAAGTTGTTGAGGATGGGTCTGAACTCTTGATTTTCCTGCCTCAGTCTCCTGAGACATTGGGATTACAGTCATGCCCCACCACACCTGATACATCCCTAGCCTTTTCTGATAGGGCCTCACTAATTTGCTGAGGCTGGTGTGGAACTTGCAATTCTCCTGTCTCAGCCTCCAGAGTTGCATTTGCCACTGTGTCCAGCAAAATATGAGTAAAACGTGAATATAAATGATTAAATGCTTCAGTTTGCTTCAATTAAAAGTGTGTGAGCTGGGGATGGAACTCAGTTGTAGTGCTTGGTAGCATGCACAATGCCCTGGATTCTATTCCTAACAAAAATAAAGACAGTAAATGCCAAAGTATTTTAAAAACCCAACTATGCTGTTTATACTAAATACATCTAAAATGTAAGCCAAGAAGGTTAATGTAAAATGTAATCAAAAAGATAGAAAGTAGATAAATAAAATTTATTCACTGAAACATAATTTTTCAAGATGGGCATGGTGGCCCAAGGCTTTAATCCCAGCTACACTGGAGGGTAAGGCAGGAAGATTACAAGTTCAAGGCTAGCCTAGGCAAATCAGGGAGACCCTGTGTCTCCCCGCAAAAAAAAAATAAAGTAAAAAGAGCTGGATGCCATAATACAATGTCTCTACTCCCCCTGAAAGCTAGAGTGGCGGAAGCAAGAAGATCAGAAATTCGAGGCAAGCATCACTGTCTTAGCAAGGCCCTCCGCAACTCACTGAGACCGATTCAAAAGAAAGAAAAAGGGCTGGGGATGTGGCTCAGTGGATAAGTGCCCTTGGGTTCAATCCCTAGTATGGCAAAATAAAATAAATTATTCTTTTTATTTTTGGTACTGGGAATTGAATGCAGAGGCACTTTACCACTGAGCTAGTGAGACAAGGTCTTGCTAAATTGCCGAGGCTGCCCACAAACTTGCCAACCTCTTGCCACAGCCTCTTCAGTCACTGGTATTACAAGCATGTACCATCATGGGCGGCTCAACATTTTGGTGCACTTTCTCAATACTAGTGTTTCTCACGGTAATGTTTAATAGTGCATCCCTCTAGGACATTAATTTGTACATTTTTCTACTGTTGTAAATCACTTTTCAAAGGATGACAGTTCTAGTATTTGGATTGGTTTAGAATTTGAAGTTTTCTAACCAGAGAGAAATTTTTTGTCAATTACTAAAGATAACTCTAAAACTTTTATTGGCCCATTATACAATTAAAGGGATCTTGGGACTGTGCTTGCTATTTCATGTTATTTTTTAATTGATAATGCATTAACCAGAAATTATACGTCCCAAGGCGATGCATGTACAATTATAGGGAAACGATATTAATGTCTCAAAGAATTTTACCAAAGGTTTTAAAAACACCAGGCAAAAGGTCTAGTTTAGGTATTTCCCGTTGGCTCATTTTGTTCTCAGAACAATATCGCAAGAGTTGTGTAGTTATATCCATTCGACATGCAAGATTAAGAAATCATTTGCTGAGCCGGGCGTGGTGGTGATGCCTGTATTCCCAGCGGTTCGGGAGGCTGAGGCAGGAGGATCGCAGGTTGGAAGCCAGCCTCACCAATTTAGCGAGAATGTAAGCAACCTAGCGAGAGCCTGTCTTAAAATAAAAATGGGCTAGGGATGTGGCTCACTGCTTAAACACCCTTGGGGTCAATCGCAGGTACAAGGAAAAAAAAGTAAAAGGTCAGAGCAGGGCAACAGGAAACCGTGGAGCCCCGGTTTTCCCGTGGTCACAGTCGCTGACTCGCCGGTTCTGTAAGATCGCCTCCTCATAAATTCTCAGGACACAGGTTAATTTTTATAGCTTCAAATATAGCCTAAGAGTTGCCCGCTTGATCCGACTGGGTAGGAGAGCCGGTTTCCCGGGGTACTGACTTCAGGGTACTTTCCTGAACCTGACATGTCCCAGCTGGGGGGCACAGATGTGGGACAGTGACCCAGTGTCTGCAGTCCCGTGGAAGAAAGGCCGCGTCCACTCGGTTCGGGCTGGGCCCTGGAACTGGGATTATTCATCAGGAACACGCCCACGCTAGCTGTTAGGACAGGGAGTCTCTGTCAAACTGGTGGGCACGGTCTCTACTTACTTCGTCGGGCTAACCTCTGGCACATTTTGCTAATTGGGGTCTGGCCCGCCAGCACGGCCCTAGTCTCACTGCAGCTGAGAGGTCCGGGTTTGGCGCCTCGGGGCAGATCCGGCTGGAGAGTCGGTTAAAGTACCAGAGTCTCGCGAGATCTAGAGGGAGGGGAGGGGGCAGTGCTCGTGCACGCGCCCGCGAGCCGTTAGGGTGGAACCCTCGCCCCGGGCCGGGCGGGCGGAGCGAAGACAGTTGGACGCCAGTTGGTGGAGCCCCGCGGGAAACGACTCAGCGCGAGGAACGTGCGCGCTCCCGTTGCGACGACGGTGGCGGCGAGCGGCGTCACAGCTTGGAGGGGGGGTTTGACGGCTTCTGGCGGGTGGCGGTGTTGGAGGCGAGAGCTTGCTTAGCCCGTGTCGCGTCTGTTCCTGGAACCGGACGGAGAGTGAGGGCACGAGGGTCTCTTTCGGGAGCTGCTGTCTTCCACGTACACGTCGTCGTGAGGAGCGCAGCCCGGACTCTCCCGCGACCCCTCCGGCTTTCCTTCCGCACGCCTCGAGGCGGCGGCTGCGGCGGCCACCAAGACAGCATCGCACCTCCCCCACCCCTTCCCCTCATCCCCCGCCCGAAAGGGCCTGTCTGCGCCCCACCCCCGCCCGTCCGTCCGCTACGCCGCCGCCATGTCGGCGCAGGCCCAGATGCGCGCGATGCTGGACCAGTTGATGGGCACCTCCAGGGACGGTAAGTGTCTGCCAGAGCCCTGGGGGTGGGGGAGGGGATGGGGCCGACGACGGGAAGGGGTCCGAGGGCGCACCTGGGCGCGCGCGTGTGGCTGAGTAAGGGGCTCCCAGATTGGTAACACGAGGTCCCCGGCTCCCTTCCCATCCAATCAGGGCTTGGCAGGCGGGCTTGGGGGGCGGTGACCATGCGGATTGGCGGGAATTGCTGCCAATGGGACTAGGCGGGGCCTGGGGGCAGAAAGGAGAGTTTGTGCTTTTAATGTTGACTTGGCTGGGATGGGAGAGCCCACGTCTCTCTTGCGTAGTCGGGCGGCCCGTTTTGTTGCTGATTAGGTACCTGCGGGCTAAAGCCCCCGCTCCCGATCTAGTTCCTTAACCCAGAGCCTTGGGTCGTCCCTTGTCGCCGTCCTCCAGAGTCTAGAGAGAATCAACCCGCCCCCTCCCCCCGCCCCGGGCGAAGGAAAACCTTACCCCGACCCAGAGATGCACCATCCATCCCCACAGAACCAACCATTTTTATGGAAAATCTGACCCAAACCATGGTTTCTTGAAGTGGGTGTGTTTGGCCCCATTTTGTGAAAAGAAAAAATGTTATGGCCTGTTTTTCCGAGAGACCTCCATTTTGTTAGACAATTTAATAGAGGCTTTGTTCAGTAAATATTGACAAATCTTGCATGCGCCCCAAATAGGACCATTTTGGAAATTTGATGCCCAGGGAAGCAGAATCGAGGGAAACAAAGAGATTTTTAGGCACTTAGGTTAGAATCCGTACAGAGAGCAACTACGTGCTGAATTATCTTTTGTCATAGCGAATTTCTAAGTAAAACGAAGAAATCTGTTGCTTTTTTGTTGATAATAATTAGTAATATACTCTTTCAAATTCAGCTTAAATTCACGACAACGTGGAGGAAAAGTCTAGTTGAGTACTTTCTTAAAAACCGAAAATCCTTGTTTTTATATGTTGATTGTTTTGGCAAATAGTTTCTTAGCCATTTAAATGCTTTTTTCTTGAGAAGTTATTCACGTTGCTTGACTTAGGAGAAAAGGCCCTTGAATTTAGTTTATGATAGTTGCTCTTATGATTTACTTGAGTGATTTGCAGCAAAATATGTGAGTAGGAAAAAAAATTTTCATTGCATTAAAATATTTTTAGCAATGCATATTTAGAATGGCTTTTCAGCGTTAATAAAAACCCACACTGGGAACTTTTCTTCATAGAACATTAGGATAAACAGGTATAGATGACAAACTGTGGTTGTATAGAGAGAAGGGAAAGATTGGGAAGAAAATAGGTTTATTTGTGTAGTAAACTCTTGAAAATTAATGTTAAATAAAAATGCCATTGGAGAAACTTAACTGTTATCATTTTCCATGCGTAGATAAGAATGGTTATAACTGCAGCATGTCTTTAACATTTCTCTTTTTCTAGCATGAGAGAGGGTATTGGGAAGGGGCTTCATCTAGGATCTTAACTAACACAATCTTTTTAATAAAGTCACAAGACTTACTTTATGTGATCCTTTTAATCCCTGACAGATACCATTTTGGTATTTTCTGCATAGATTAGATTTTCTGATATTACTGGCAAGATAATAGTTGGATCAAGGTAACCATCACCTGAGAAATTTCTGAACTAGGCAGCTCATCTAGTATTGCAGAGTTAGAGTAACACATACATATGTGCATGTTATTGGATGTGTAATCCCAGCAGAAAACTGGATTTCTTAAAATCCATTCTGCTTTGTATACAAATAAATTTATATTATGTGTCTGTCACTGGACTTTTTTTGTTTTGTTTTTGCCTCCAGACTTAGAGGATTTATGAATGAATTTATGTCTACGAGTCCACAATAATATTTAACTGAAATAACAGGACTTTCACTGCTATATTGGGTCAGAAGTAAGAAATATACCACTTTCAAGGAAAATAATTTTTTTAATATATCCAAATTCTTTTATGTATTTGATATAATCAGAAATTATTTTCCTTCTAACTAGATATTTAGTGAATTTTACACATTTGATATAATTCAGGATATTTAAATAATTAGATTATTTTTTTTAGCAGTCAACTGCAAGTTATCCAGGGATAGGGGAACATGGAGACATCACTGAATAACATCATGTAATTTGAAACCATATAATGAGAAGTCGTGTATTAGACACACAAACTGTTTCTGGGGAATTATGTTGGGTATATTTGGAAGTGGAAATGGGGATCCAGGAGGTGGGAAAGAGATGGAAAAGATAGGTAGGAGGGCATTTAAGGCAGCTTGGTCCTATTTTTTTTTTTAAACCCCAGAGACTGACTATGAAGCAGCCATTTTCTTTTTTGGTTAGTGAGGCTCAGGTAGCCATGATCCCCCTCAATCTTCAGTGTCCCATCCATGAAAACAGCTGAAGTGGCACAGGAGTCCTGGAGCTCTGGAAAAATGTTAGTTTCCCTTCCAAAATATTTCTTCCCTCTCCCCTTCCCAACAGAGTTTTTAATCCCTTTTAAAATTCCTTGGAGATTTAAGTCTGTACCTTATAAATGTACCTTATCTTGAATTACTTAAATGAATTAATCATTTAGATTACCTAAACTTCACTGGAATCCTCAGGAATAGGAATTTTGGTGTCAGGGAAATGGAGAGGTAATTTTTGGATCACTGGGCACTTCAAGAAAGGACAGTCCTGGGTGAGTGTGGAAGTGGGGGGCTTTGAACAATTAGTGGGCAGCATGATGGTGCTGGGAGGCTGGGCAGGGGGATGACCAGGAGGTGGGAGAGGAATGCATAATGGAGGTGGGAGGGCCAAAGACAAACTTTGCCTTCTTTGCAATTTTGCCTAGGGCCCTGGTGGTGGCAACCGCCTGTGTGCCACTGAAAATCGTGCCGATGCCTGGCATACTGCATAAATGGAAGCAGGGTACCGCGTGAGTTGAAACATTGGTCACACTATATAAAGTTTGTATATGTGAATCAGTGTAACTCATACCCATGTAACTGGGGGTCTGACTGTATTTGGATTTTTCTGATAAGGCATCATGGGCTAAGAAAAAGAGCACTGAGCTGAGACTCAGGAGACCTGGTCTCTAATTGTAACCTTGGGTAAGTCACTTAAACCTTTTTTGCCTCAAGTTAAATCTGTAATTTGCTCTATGGGAAACCAAATATTTTCCTGTTAACCTCAGAAAAGTAAATACATTTATTAAAGTTTTTAAGAAGGGAGGACCATAAGTAGATATTAATTATTAGTATATTTTTTCATCCCAGGTTTAAGAGTCAATATATTTTGTGAATACCTTTCTGTTTTAGTTATTAGCATTAATAGGAAGGAGACAGATATTCCATTTGGTAGCAGGGAGGAGCCACATAGGAAAACCCAAGAAACAGTTTGAGAATTGTCTGCGTAACAGTTGGAGAAACCCTGTGCCCTCGTACAGAATTTTTACCATGGTAATTTTTACTGGATTGAATCACTTGTAAGGGATCCCTTAGCAACAGCCCTTTTGCTAACATATAGTTTGATTATAATACATTTCTGGTTCTGATCACTGAAAGATCTGAGAAGATGCAGGTAATAGGAATTAAACAGGGTGTGAGAGTGTAAATTTAGATTACATCCTAAATTTAGAAATTAGATAGGTTACAGAGGATAATTTGTTCTGAGGGTTCCAGATCTCTTAGTTGCATTAAATGGGAGCAGAGTTCATCTCTTCAAACAGACCAGGAGTGAAAGTATGCCCTCAAAATAACCTGTAGATTGAGTACGTAGACTTTAATAGACTTCTTTGGCATCATGTGTTGTCCATGACTAGGGATTGATTGCATTTGGCAAGTTAAAGCTTTCAGATAATTTTAGCTATTTTTGGTGTTAATCTTACTAAACTGTATGATACTTTCCTTGGTTAATAGAGGATATTAATTGTGATAGTCTTCACTAGTTATATTTATGTTATAGTTTATACAATATGAAATTGATAAGATACTCATCTTAGGGGATACCCAGGAAGATAGAATTCAGGAAGTAATTTACCTACTTCTAACATGTTTAGTTATATCTAACTTTATCATCTGTAGGACAATATAACATGACTGCCTTTCTGCAAAATCAGTAAATCAGAGATTGAAGTAGTGTTTTTTCCAGTGGATTTTCTTCTTTATAAAATCATCTTTAACCTGTGTTTCTTGACTTGTCATGAACATTGAATACATTTTTCTCTTAATTTTCCTTCATTAATGTAATGAGCCATATTTATTTCTTGGTCAGCTATAAGTCATTCTTTTATTCCACTTGGATCATTCATTTTAAGTGAAGGAGGCGTAGCCTTTAATGTACAAGCACATATTTTTTACATAATGGGTACATGTTATCCTAGATCTTGTAAATTATTTAACATAAAACCTTTGGCAGTGGAGCCCAGTGGCGCATGCCTGTAATCCTAGCAGCTCAGGGGGCTGAGGCAGAAGGATCAGGAGTTCAAAGCCAGCCCCAGCAAAAGTGAGGCACTAAGCAACTCAGAGAGACCCTGTCTTTAAATAAAATAGGGCTGGGGATGTGGCTCAGTGGTCGAGTGGCTCTGAGTTCAACCCATGTATCCCCTCAGAAAACAAATGTTTAGCAAACCTAAGGCTAAATAGTAGTGTCTCTGAATTTCTATAACTTTGACTTCATGGTTCCAGGTATATCCATAACATTAAAGCTCTTTTAGCACCTGTATAGTGAGTCAGTTAAATTTTTCCCCTCACTTTGAATTTTGAACTCTAATATTTTTATCTATAGAGCAGCCCAGAAAACAGTAGAAATATTACCTCATAGAACCCTGTGTTATCCTTGGATTTTCTACAGTTGTTTAGTTCTCTAGTAAGCCTATATTTTGAGTCATTATTTCAGGTAAAAAAATAAATTGAAACAAAATATTTATCTTTGTGTAAGCTATAAGCAGGAAGTAAATGCTTTGATCTAGTTTAGATGTGATGTCGTGAAGAAAAGAGCAGTGAACTGCAAGTTCAAGACAGGGAATTCAAAGGCAAGTAGGTGACATGGGTCAAGGTCAGGTTTATTGAGTCAGCGTTTAGTCAGTGAAGCTTCAAGTTGCAAAAGGTTCAGTCAAGCAGAGGGATTGAAAAGATAGGTATCTTGAAAGTGAGGAACAGTAAGTCTGAGCAAGACTAGATAGTGAGCCAGATGCTTCTCAAGAATGGGATTCCAGAAGGGTGCTTGGAATGGACTGAATCCTTAAAGCCGAATGCTATATTAATATTTCTTGAAGAAATATAAATAGTTCTATCCAACTTAAATCAGTTTACTAAGAAATTGTAGACTGAGAAGATGAAGGAAGTTGAAACATCTTGTTGGTAATGGAATTAGGGAATAAAAAAGAATAAACTTACAGAAATCTTGTAGCTTCAGCACCTGCAGAAAATTGATTTTGGTTTAAATTCTCATGTATTAGAAGCTGTTAGGGCAGAAATTAGAAGGCATGGCCAAATAGATGAATTTTAAAAGATTGAGGATATAGAGAAAAGTAGTTTATAAGAACTCTGAAATGGTCTACAGAATGTTTTAACTGAATATGACTTTGAAAGGTCAAAGACATCAGAAAGGAATATGTAGTTTAGTCATCTGAATAAATGTTATAGTATGCTATTTAACATTGGTCAGAGAAAGGAATTTTTAAAACTTTTCTAAAAAACACTCACTCAATATTGATCCATATGTTCTAATTTAGTTGTGAACCATGTACAACTGATGTTTGACCTATTTGATTCAACGTGAAAAGAATTAACCAGCTGCCCTTGCTGAATCTTTTGTCATGCCTTCTGAATATGGTAAATCGTTTTGCTTTTTATTTTCTTGAGACCTCAGATTTCTGCACACTTATTTTCTCTTTTAGAGTTAAATTTTGCAAGGCTTTGCTTTCCATTAGAAGAAGTCAGATATTTATTGGATAGTTTATATTGCATACCTAGTTCTATATGTATTCTACCCTAAGGATAGTTTACACTATATACCCTTTTCAGTGCTTGAGAGTATGTTTTAGATAAGGGGCTGATTCTATGACTCCCTGCTGTTTGTAAATAAAGTTTTATTGCAACACAGTTCATGCCCATTCATATACATATAACCTATGACAGCTTTGCTTTACAGCAATCCAGTTGAATAATTGGCAGTAGTCATATGGCAGGCAAGCCTAGAATATTTACTATCTGGTCTTTTATAATAAAGCTTTTTTTTTTTTTTTTTTTTTTTTTTTTTTTGGGTGGTACCAGGAATTGAACCCAGGGCATGTAACCACTGGGCCATATTCCCAGCTCTTTTTTTTAAGACTATTTTTTATTTTGAGGCAGGGCTTCCTTAAGGAAGTTTAGGGCCTCACTAAATGGCTGAGGTTGACCTTGAATTTGACATCTTCCTGCCTCAGCCTCCTGAGCAGCTGGGATTATAGGAGTGTACCACTGCTATAATGGTTAAAGCTATAATAAAACTTTTTAGTCACTGTTTTTGGTTACTGTAGTCCCCAGACTAGATCCCTTAACATAACTTATGAAGTTATTCGAAATTCAAATTTGGGGGCCTACACACTGACTCAGAAATTCTGGATACGGAGGCAAGAAGATCACAAGTTTGAGACTCAACAATTTAACAAGACCCTGTTTCAAAAAATTAAAAAGGATTGGGGATGTAGTTCAGTGGTAGAATGCTCCCAGCTCAATCCCCAGTATCCAGGAAAGAGAGAGAGGGAGGGAGGGAGGGAGGGAGGGAAAGAGAAAGAGAGAAGCCTAAGTGGTTCTAATGCATATTAAAAGTTTGAGAAGCCCTGTTCTAGGTAAATATTTCCCAAATGTTGGTTATGCATCACTCTTACTATTTTGTATTGTTTTCTATTTATTTAATGTTCTTTCTTTGCAACTCACTCTCTAAAATTTCAAGTTAATTTATAATGAAGTTTAAAAACTACCCTAAAAACAATTTACAGTGAAAACAAATGGTATGTTATAGACATATAGGTAGACTCTATTATCATTTAAGTGTTTCCTGGGCTAAAAATTAGAATTTTTTGCTGGACAGGGTGGTACATGCCTGTAATCCCACAGACTCAGGAAGCTAAGGCAGGAGATGCAAGTCTCTGCAATTTAGCAAGACCCTGTCTCCAGAAGGGATAATTGGTGGGAGAGGTGGTGCACACCTATAATCCCAGTGATTTAGGAGGAGGAGGCTGAGGCAGGAGGATCCCAAGATCAAAGTTAGCCTCAGCAACAGCAAGGTGCTGAGCAACTCAGGGAGATCCTGTCTCTAAATAAAATACGAAAAGGGGCTGGGGATGTGGCTCAGTGGTTGAGTGCCCCTGAGTTCAATCCTCAGTGCCCACCCCCACTTGAATAAATAAATAATTACGGGTATAGCTTGGTGGCAAAGTACTCAGTATTGCAAAAAAGAAAAAGGAAGAAAAAAATAATTTATGAGGTTTATTAAATACTGTTGCCAAATAGAAACGTGTTTCCAGACTTAATCATGATATTTATAATGTGGATGAACTTGTTCATAAAACACAAAATAATCTTTCTAGTTATTTGTGAGAGAGGAAACTGTTGAGCTGTTGATCCCATAAATAGAAATGATTGGCTGGAAATACAAACCTATGAGATAAAGAGAGATCTAGGAGACTCTAGAGAAGAGGTCCTTCTTTTTTCTTTTGTGGTGTTGGGGATTGGGCCCAGGGCCTTGTGCATGTGAGGCAAGTGCTCTATCAACTGAGCTATATCCCCAGTCCCAGAGGTCCTTCTTGACCTCCAGGGTGAAATTACCTCATTTAGCTTAATTTCTCACCTCTCTTTTAGTGTTTTGGTCCATGGGAGTCACTCATTCTGTCACCAGGTCTGGAGGATTTTACCAGACAGTTCCACATGGGAGTATGAAAAGAACCCTAGAGTAGGAACTGCATTAAGGACATGGGGAACAGTGCAGGACAAAATAGTTGATTCATCTCAGAGTCTACAAATCATGTATTAATTAGTATTGTGAGAAATTTCTGTGTTATACTTTAATTTTCCTCATGGTATTAGAGTGAGTACTTTTCCATGGTGGTATTTTATATATTGATTGTAGTACTTAGGATTAGAGTAATTATTAATAGCAGTGGACACTTCCCTTAGTATACCCAAGTTGCTGAGTTATTTTAGTCATCTCTTTCCTTTTCTTTAGGAATTATGGATGTATTTGCTTCTATTTCCTTTTTGGTTTGTAATAAAATAATCCTAGAGGGCACAAAAATCTAATGAGGAGATTTACACATAAACAGTTATGATTATTTTCAGATGACACATTCTGTGATATTGGTTATAGGTATCTGATTTTGAAAAAAGTACTTTACAAAGTGTAAATGACAAATACCTACATGAATAAACAGATTTTGCTTTGACTATTTCTGTTAGATTTTAAAAAGTGAATAAAGCATTACAAATGAAGTCCCTTATGTTCCCCTTTATGGTCTCATTCCTTTCCAGAGGAAATACTTGTTGTGAAATTGGTGTGTATCCAGTGCGACACAGTATTTCTGCTGTGTTGTTTTTCTAGTTTTAAGGTTCACGTCTCCTTCATGGCCATCTGTTTTTCATTTTGACTTCCTTTATCATTAGGTTGTCTGTTATCTATGTCTTTTTGATATTTACATTTCTTTTCTCTTATTTCTTTGTTGGTTTTAGATTTGGGGATGCTTCTGTTGGTTTTTATAGCTGTAACCAACCAATGAGGACTTGTCTTTTTTTAATAGATAAGCCAGCCAATCACTTTTTCTTTGATTCTTTTCAGCTGTTTCTTCGTAGCCAAAGATAGCTTTCATTACTTCTAATTTTGTGTATAGAAAATTCTGGATGATAGAAGGCACCCGATATCCAGAGTGCGAGTGTTACTGTATCAGAATTGCAGCTCTGTAAGTAAGTATCAAAATATAAAACTTAGCAGGCTGCAACTTTTTATTACATATATTTAAAATTTTGTATAATCTACTTTTATAACTTAATTATAACTTAATTCCTAAAGTTGCTGAAAAGCAACTTTTTAGGTTTTTATAGTGTCTCTCATATCTAAGAATAGAAATATGCTGTTAGCCTTCCTAAAGCAACTCTTGCTCTTAACTCTTTCTCCACCTCCAGTATGAAGACATTGATCTCTGCTAGCTGCCAAGATTTTCCTTGTATAATGACAGAAGACAGATTTGGGGCTGGGATGAAATTATATCTTGGAATATAGCTATATTAATATTTCTATTCTCACGTTTCTGTCATTACCATTCTGTTAGTTCTTAAAGATCCTTTTTCTCCTACCAAGACTGTTTCCCAGTCTCATTCTTTTATAAATGTTGTTACATGAATTAAATTTTCATAGATGGGTGGGCTAGATTTCAAAATGTTAGTCTTTAACCGTATCCATCAAGAATGAACTTGTTTTGGAATTTTTTTTTTTAAGTGGACATTAAAATTTTTTGAACTTATCATGGGGATTAAGGTGGGATAATGTTAGTACCTATTTGTAATTACAAATCGTGAATCAAAGGATTAAGAGGGATTGTCTTTCTAAGCTTATAGTAGTACCCCTTGGGTTTGAAATTTTCTGGAGGAAAGGAAAGCTGCTACTGCTACTCAGTACAACTTTATAAGTTCAAAAAGAAATGATATTATAGTTGGAAGGCAGACTGTTAAAACTTTTTTCTTTTCTTATATAATGAATATATGTCTGAAAAGTATAACATATCAAGCCATGTTAAATGTTTTCAAAGCATCTGTGATTATATTATGTTAAGATACAGCAACGAGTTCTTTTATATATATTGAGTCCTATACTTAGAACTGCTTAAATATGCAGTGGGTGTAACTGAGTATATTTTTTAACAAGGAAACAAAGTTAATTTTAATAAAAGGATTTGTGTAAGTGAATTCTAAAGGAACAACAAAGGTAGGTGGGAAAAGTTAGAGTTGGTGAGAAAGTATGAGGAGAGTGCAAAAGTAATGAAATTGGTTCCTTAGTATAGTAGTCACCATGCAGCAGTAGTCGCCTGCATTTACCTTGGCTCCACAAGAAGACACAGAGTTTACTTGTGTACTTCTTAGGGTCACTTCTGCCCTGGAGTAGACTAGAAACTGGCCATTGGTCTCTATGTAGTTTCCATATGATCATGTGGACTCTGCAGATTATATTGGATGAAATGAAATGGTAGTGAGAGAGAAGAGATTTGGGGATTCAAAGAGTTGGGGAAACAAAGTAGCTTTAAATTTTCAATTTTATCACTTCTCTTTCTAGCTCTAGCTTTCCTGTCACTGAGGGTTATGGATCTTATGTCAGAGAGAAGGGACCTGGCCTGTCCCAAGCCAGTGGTGACATATGACAAGTCTATCTGTGGGAGGGCTTTGGTTGCCACACTAGAAAATGTGGGAGGGCTTCTCCCTTCCTGCCCCCATTTATAGACGCGGGGATGCATCTGTTACTTTGTGTGCTGTTGCCTTTTCTCTTCCCTCTTTTTTTTCCCTAAGCTGAGCTCTAAGCTAAATTCTGTACCAAAAAAAAAAGGATTGCTTTTATAAATTGCTTGCCATTAATGCCTGATAATATGCAGTAAGATAGGAGTCTGCATACCATTAAATATGTCAAATATTACAAACTTTAAGGTTCTTTTGAAATTATACTAAACTCAGTTCACTTTTGCTTAGCCTTCACAGTTGTTGATCACATAGCATGGTCATCCACTCACAGCTTAAAAAAATACAGGGAGCATCGGACAGAATGGGTAAAGTAAAATTTTGATGTTTTTAAAATAGCACATAAATCTATGAAAGTTGATTTGGTTTATTGTTTGGGAGGGAAAAGGTGGGTGGGACTGGTGGGGAAGGGGTGGGTATTGGGATAATAGCATGCACCGTGTACAATGTGAGACATCACATAGGCTGAGGTTTAAGTAGGTATTCCTACTAAAACTTAAATATAAGTCATTTTCAGAAAAGGCAGGACCATAAAAGGCAGTGTTGGGAATTATAATGTGGTTATTTTGACCTCCAGATAGAGGATTTTGAGTATAGTTTGGACAGGTGCTCTCTATCTAGAGTGGCCAGTCTGTATTCCCTGAGTGAAATCAACTGCTTCAGTCCACCTTGGTCTCTGTTACATTAGTGAAGGACCTGGAGACGACCAATATGCATTCTAGTTACCTATGACTTGGGTGATCTCAAATCAGGATTATAGTTTATGACACCCATGAAGGGGTTAGTAAAAGGGAAATAAGTGAATTGTAATTTTGAAGATAGTTTCGTGGTAGGAAGTATTAATAGGACTTTCGGTGTTTCGAATGGAAAACTGTTCACGTGCCAAAGTTCTAAATCAAATTTATAATTTGAAAAACTTGGCATTGTAGTTATATACAAAGCCTACTGAATTATTGTGGTGGTTATAGGGCAGAAAAGACCTCCATGTGCTTATAGACAGTCTTGTTGACTCAAATAACTTGACCTAATTTTTGCTCCATTATTAAAAAAAAATTAGAGGGCATCAAATTTTACCCCCAAAATGTTGTTCTGGCCCTGACTTTGCTATTTCCCTACATGAAGCTCTTTGCCAACACCAATTTTGTTTACTTGCTATTCACCAAACCTTCATGCCTCTGTAAGCTTTGTCAAAAATATTAGTCCAGTGTGGAATGCTCTTTCTTCTTTCTTTTGCTCTAAGTCCTGTTCATCTTTCAAATATTGGCTTCTACTTAATGCATGAAGCCTTTTCAACCTTATTATGTCTTTGCTGCTCATTCTAGTCTTAAAATTTTTTAAAGGTATCTCACCTTTTGGAAACACCCATTTGGCACTTGAACCAAGCTACCTGTGTTATTGTTACTTATATGTCCTATTCTCTAGCAAAATGATGGGTAGGGTGCTTGTCTTAGCTGTTTGTCTTAAGCTCTTGTCTAGCATGGAGGCCTAGAGTCACTTAGATTGATTCTGTGATTTGGATCTAATATCAGTGTGCCAAGGCACTTTATTCCCATTTATGTATTATTTTTTAATCTATGAGAGGAAAATTATTGGGAAAATTGGCTTACACAATTTAGATTATTTTCATATGACTATATGCCCAGAAAACTGAAAGATGAAGTACATCAAACTTATAAAATTATTTTCTTATGTTATAAGGAGATTTGGTTCATGTTTGTCCTTTTTTAAATTATTATTATTATTTTTTAATGGGCGCTGTTTTTACCTAGTTTTCTTTTTGAAAAACATGGTTTGGGCCAGATACTATGACAGAAATCAAAATTACCAGTATTTTTATTTTAAAAATTCTTTGTTGATTTCGTTAAATTATGCTTCCATTGCATAAGCCCAAATAAATTGTTAAATGCAGCATGGTTATGTAGCCAAATTGTTTAAAAAATCTTAGCCTTAAAAGTCCTTTAAACAGAACTTTTAAAATATCAGTAAACAGATTCTTACTTGCTAGTTGTTTTTGGTATTTCTGTATTTCGATTTATTAGGAGTTTTATGATTTTTTTATTTTAGAGATTTCTATAATGACTAATATTTGATAACTGTATCTGTTGTGTTTGCTACAACACATCATTTGCTATCAAATGATTGTGGAGCACCCATTCATTTGCAGTGAGGATTTATTTTAAAATGCTTTTTGGCATTTAAAAAGATTGATTTTTTTTTTTTAAGCTCATCAGGGCTACCACTTGCTATATTCGTATTTGGAATTGTTGATATTTTATCTGCTAGAGTATCTTTAGGGAACATATATCTTATTATTAGATTTAATGTGATTTCTTATGCAAAAACAGTCACTGTGCTAGAAGAAATGTTTGATTAGTAATACTTTGGTGAATGTTAATTTTATTCTAGGCCTAGCTTATACCCTTGAGCCATAAAATTGAACATAGTACTGAAATGACATTGCTGTTGTATTGCCAAAAAGCTTAGATACTTGTAGCAGGGAGACCCCTAGATATGTAAGGGTTGGGGTTCCCCTCCTTTAAAAAAATTCATCAACTTTAAAATCATTAACGTAATTAGGGTATAGATTTAAAACAGTTTGTTTTTCTTAAAAGCCAGGGAGGAAAAAGCCTCTATTTACAGATTTACATTCTAGTGTGAGTTTATCTTTGTGTCCTTCCAACATGAGCTTTAAGCAGACACTCGCCAATCTTGATAAAATATACTTTTTAGAGACACATTTAAAAAAAAAAAAAAAAAAAAAACCCAGTTGGCCCAAAGGCCACTTCCAATGTGCAGCCTTGGACTTTTACTTACAGCCAGTTATATTCTTCCACACTTGTGAAGTCAGTATTATTATTAAAAATCAAACAAACAAAAAAACACAAAAGTATAAAACACCCTGATTTTGTTCACTTTTGTTTTCATATACAAGAATCTCTACAGTCAACATGTACTTCTAGATGCTGTATTGAAATTGCTGGCAGAGTCTATTCTATACAAACTGAACAATCTGGCCCCTTGTTTCATTTGTAAAGGTTCAATGTATCTATGCCTGCCTACTTCAATCTGCAAGGGAGTGTCAGAAAGGCCCCGCAATCGCCGAGCCGTGAGTTATCACTAACTTTTCAGATGTGTTAATGAATGTGGAACAAAAGCAGTTGTGTTTAAAAGGAAAAACGGACCATCAAAATAACCTTTATTATAGTAGCAGGCGTGAACACTAAATGGATTATTCCAAATTGTGTCAGAAATAACCTACTAGAAATTAGCCTTTAGAAAACCTACTGTTGAACTGCTCTGAAGCTACTATTTTAACTATAAATTATTATTAAAAATGTATATACCCTGGTTGCAAATTAGAATGATCTTTAAATCTTTTTAACCACATTAAAACAATTTAAACAAAATCTTACCCCATAGTATTGAATTTAAGTTATGCTCTTCAATATAAGACCATTTGAAGGGATAAAGTTTGAACCCTGTTACTTCACATGTGAAAATACAGAAATTAATTTAAATGATTGAATCACTTCCTAGATGAAAGTGTATGAAGTACTCCAGGCATCATGTGAACTACCTAGGTATTTACAGTCTCTTTTAGTACTAACAATTTTTGCTTCAGTAATTCACCAGTAGGTTTTCATTTATCAATGATGATATCAATTTAAGGCTAAAATAAAACACCTACATTTCTTAGGGCTTATCATTCTACATAGAAAGAGGAAACATCTTATGAATTTTTCTTTTATTTTTCCAAAGAGATTCTAAGCCAAAAAAAAGTAACATCTGTATTTTGTTATTAGAGCTAGTTACTTTTCTTTTTTTAGATTCTATAAAGTTTTGAGTTGATAGCCATAAGCAGGTTGGATGCTTCTGTTGATTAGGAGGTGTATTGTTTTATATGAAGACAGAATGAATTTAAATGTACCCAGTTTGGCAATATATAGCACAGACTACATAAAACTTGGAGGTATGGAACCTTTGGAGGCATTAAAGTTAACATTTCAGTTAGGCAATGTGCCTTTGTTTGACTGGTGTGTAAGTCCTTCTTCCAGGTTTGTACGCTCTTAAACGCGTTATTCTACCCTCTCTAACTCCTCCCGGCAGCAAAAGGGAGACACTTCAACTGGAACAAAATAGTGGAAGAAATGGCGTCTGGGGTTCAGTGGGGATTCGCAGTGTGTATGCAATGTTTGCAAGATTACTTTTTATGTTTTTCAATTAATATAAATAATTACAAAATAAATCAGTGCTTACTGTCAAGAAGGGAACATTGTATACCAGTAGAAAATCTCTTAGTGGGTCTGTTGCAAGTTGCTTAACCTCTTGGAGCCTCAGTTTCCTCACCTGCAATATGAAGGAGTTGGACTTGATAATCTTTAAGGTCCATTCCTGCTCTAAAATCCTATGCTTTTCTGAAGTCCTCTGTTTAACAGAATGCATTGCTTTCCCACTTTGACTATTTGAATTACATGTGCAGTACACATATCGCAACTGCATGTTGTCTAAAATAGTTTTTCTGTAGGATGTTATGTAAAAAAAAAACTAATCCCTCTTGAGCTGATTTATAAATGTGTGTGAATAGAGCCACACATACAAAGTTAGTGATACCAGGGCTCTGAGAAAATAAATACTTTCTAGTTGTCTAACCTTGAATGTTATTAACTTTTCTATATTACAGGAGATACTACTCGTCAACGAATCAAATTCAGTGATGACAGAGTATGCAAGAGTCATCTTCTCAACTGTTGCCCCCATGATGTCCTTTCTGGAACTGTACGTATTAAATCTATCATTTGATAATTGGTGTGCTACAAAAACAGACTACTTGATAAAGCCCTCATTTTTTTTTTTGTCAGATTATTAGGCAATAATTGTTTCACAGTGTCATTAGAGGAATTTACATTCCTTATATTGTCTATTCGGATTGATAATTTAATATATATATTTTTTAAATGTTTATTTTTTAGTTGTAGTTGGACACAATATCTTTATTTTATTTATTTATATGGGCTGAGGGTCAAACCCAGGGCCTCACACATGCTAGGCGAGCACTCTACCACTGAGCCACAACCCTAGCCCCTCGGATTGATAATTTATATCTTTAATAATAGTTTTGCTCACAGAGGTTGATATTTACAAGTTTTTTCATTCTTCAGAACAGTTCTTTAAAAGCACTTAATTAGAAAGTAGAGGTAGTTTGCATAATACAGCATTTGTACTTTTAGTTCAGAAATACTATAGATGATTTTTTTTTTTTTTTTTTTTTTGGTGCCAGGGATTGAACTCAGGTGCACTTGGCTACTGAACCACATCCCCAACCCTATTTTGTATTTTTATTTAGAGAAAGGATCTCACTGAATTGCTTAGCACATTGCCTTTGCTGAGGGTGGCTTTGAACTTCATTTCTCCTGTCTCAGCCTCCTGAGTTGTGGGGATTACAGGTGTGCACCACTGTATCCAGCACTATAGATGATTTTTTTTTTTTTAATTTTTGTTTTTAGTTGTAGGTGGACACAATACCTTTGTTTTATTTTTATGTGGTGTGAGGATCAAACCCAGTGCCTCACACGTGCCAGGAGAGTGCTGCACCACGGAGCAACAGCTCCAGCCCTATAGATTTTTTCAGGTGAGGCAGGGAACACTTAATCACTGAACCACAACTCCAGCCTTTTTTTTTTTTTTTTTTGAGACAGGGTTTTGCTAAGTTACTTAGGGCCTTGCTAAGTTGCTGAGGCTGGTCTCTTAACTTAGAATCTTCCTGCCTCAGCCTCTTGAGTCATATAAGCATGCGCTGTCATGCCTGGCAAACAGAATAGATTTTTACCCAGAGTGGTATACATTTTTTGTTAAGATTTGTGTAGATTTATAGCTGAGTGTTATGGTGAATGCCTGTAATCTCAGCTACTTGGAAAGTTAAAGCGGGAGGATCCCAAGTTCAAGGCCATCCTAGGCAACTTAGGAAGACCATGTCTGAAAACGAAATTAAGAAATGACTGGGGATGCAGCTCAGTAGAGTGCTTGGTTTGTGTATGTATAGGTTCGATCAATAGTAATGAAAAATAATATTTGTGCCCATGTATATTGTGGAGTCAGTAAGAAAAACATTAGTAAATACTTACATTTCATACAGTTAACTTGAGAGTAGCGTTGTCACTTAAAATTCATCTGTATTGCTGACTCCTAATAGAAAGCTCAGTTTAGATTCAATGAT
Source organism: Ictidomys tridecemlineatus (assembly GCF_052094955.1). NCBI lineage: Eukaryota > Metazoa > Chordata > Mammalia > Rodentia > Sciuridae > Ictidomys > Ictidomys tridecemlineatus. Next base: position 216,713,560 of record NC_135478.1, read on the forward strand.
TGGTCTTAAAGATTTTCATCTTTTTTTTTTTGGTACCAGGGATTGAACCCAGGGGCACTTATTCTGGGTCACATCCCCATCCCTTCCTTTTTTTTTTTTTTTTTAATATTTATTTTTTAAGTATATCTTTATTTTATTTTTATGTGGTGTTGAGGATTGAACCCAGTGCCTCACAGGTGCTAAGCAAGTACTTTACCACTTGAGCCACAACCCCAGCTCCATCCCTTCCTTTTTTTGTGTGTGTGTGTATTTTGACTCAGTCTTGCTGAGTTGTTTAGGGCCTTGCTTAAGTTGCTGAGGCTGGGTTTGAACTTGCAATCCTCTTGCTTCAGCCTCTCGAGCCACTGGGATTATAGGTCTGCACCTTCTTGCCCAGCAAAGAGTATCATCATTTAAATTCAGAAGATAAAACACATAATGATGGATCTTTTAAAATGGAACAGGAATTGATTGCCTAACTTTTGGATTTGGTTGAAATGATATTGAGTTGCTTCCTTTTACAGATGCACTCAGTGGTAGTGGGGAGCTCAAACTGGCTTTATTTCTCATTTGCCAGAAATGAGTCAAATGAAGAAAAGATTTCCAGCTTACCTTTTCAGAAGCAGTGAATTCCCCTAGCTAAAGATGTCTAAATGAGTGGTTTCTTCTTTCAGAGGAAGATTTAAATTAAGGACATTCTTCAAACAGAAAAGATAAAGACATATGCAAAAGAAACACTTCTGTCATTTCCTAATTGGGAAGACAGTTGAAACTATGAGCCTAAAATGTTTTTAAGTAGAATACTACAGAGAAGAAATCTGATTTCTGAGCATGTGTATAAGAACTATGGCAGATAATAATGGCAGAAAAGTTTCTATCTACTCAAGTTTCCAAAATTAAAGTATTTTCTACTATGTTGTAATACATTTGAAATCTATAATTATAATTATCTGTATATTCTGAGATTCTTCATACTTATTGTTTTATAAAATTTAACAATTAAAGTAATTTTATTTAATGGCTAAATTATCTCTTCAGATAATTTAAAGAATGAGATTAACAAAATGTCAGAATTTAGGTTTTTTCCCTTTTCCCTAATATTCTAAAGTCAACTATAGGGGCTGGGGATGTGGCTCAGGCAGTAGCGCGCTCGCCTGGCATGCGTGCGGCCCTGGTTCGATCCTCAGCACCACATACAAATAAAGATGTTGTGTCCGCCGAAAACTAAAAAATAAATATTAAAAATTCTGTCTCTCTCTCTCTTAAAAAAATAAAAAAAAAAAAAAAATAAAGTCAACCATAGCAAGATTTGGACTTATAGTAATGATAAAAAAAATTTTTTTGTTATGCTTTACATCTCAAAATGTACATAATGCAGTTATGTGCCTCTTTTGTGTGTGAACCCAGGGAGTCCTGCATGATAGGTAAGATACTACTATTAAGCTGCAATGATTTCTGTGACATATATTATCTGCAGTTTACAGATGAGAAATTAGCCTTAATGGTAATTAAATAACTTAAAATCACTCAAGTCTGTTGATGTAAAGTGGAACTGGAATCAAACCCTAATTTTTTTATTTTTTTAACATTTGCAGTGTTTTTATTATTGAGATATTTCAAACATAAGGCAGATAGAATAGTATAATGAGCACCCATGGACCTAATACTTACCACTCAGCTTTAATAACTGGTGGCATTTGTCCCTTTTCTTCAAACTTAAGTTTTCTGATCTGAGTTTCCTCCCGAATGTTTTCTGTTTTGTTGGGAATTCTTAATCATTAATCATTCATCATGTAAATAAAGATAATAAATGCTTATTCTCGGACTTTCCTTTTTATAAAACTTACTGATGGCCGGGCATGGTGGTACATGCCTGTATCCCTTGGTTTGGAAGGCTGAGGCAGGAGGATCACGACTTCAAAGCCAGTCTCAGCAATTTATCGAGGTCCTAAGCAACTCAGTGAGATCCTGTTTCTAAATAAAATACAAAAAGGACTGGGGATGTAGCTTAGTGGTTTTAAGTGCTCCTGGGTTTAATCCCTAGTATAAAAAAAATTACTGATGAATTATAAAGTATACAATTTTTTAAAAAGATTTTTACTGTCTCTGAAACATGGATCTTAAACTCCATGATTTAAAAAAAAAGAAAAAAAAAAAAGAAACCACCGTCTTAATTGGAAACATTTTTCTATGGCATAGAACATGGAGATGAGGCTTAAAACTGAAGTGCTTTGTATTATATGATAAGCAGTTAAGAAAAGCTTTTATAGGTAGGGTGCAGCCGAATTGTAAGGCACTTGCCTACCATTCATGAGGCCCTGGGTTCAAGCCCAGCACTGCCAAAAAGAAGAAGAAAAGCACTTTAAAGGCACCTGCATAGTAAACTGTGAAGGAAAACTCTTGCTAGCCTGATAGAAAGAGATTGTCTTATATAAGGTTGGAATTAAGTAGGTGTGACTTTCTCAGGAAGAGAGTTTTGAGGATGAGCTAAAGAATTTTTATGAGACTTCGGAGTTTTAGCGTGGTGTCCGTAAGAATTTGAAAATCACTGATGGTGTGATTCTTTGTGACCTTATTACTAAAAGGGGCTGTTATTAACTTTTCATCTTCTGTATTAATGGCTTATAATTGCGGAGCTATTCTTTCTTTAGCACCGAAATCCTATAGGAAAATGCTTTTTGGTGACACAGTCTAGTAGTTCACAATTCTTTGAAGATACCACTTTCCTTTTTTTTTTTTTTTTTCCTTCAGTGCTGGGAATCAAACCAAGTCCTTGTATGCGCTAGGCAGGTGTTCTACCACTCAGCTACATCCGAAGCCTTATTTATTTTCTTTTCACATGTTAGATGAAGAATGAAAGAAATTTAATTGAAAAGAATTCTAATTGTTGATTATATAATGCTTTTTCTTCTCTCTCTTTTTTTGTTTTGTTTATTTTTAACCATGTTACCATTGTAAAGTGATGTTTTACCTTTTTTATGTGGTATCAAGGGTTGGATTGAACTCAGGGGCACTCGACCACTGAGCAACATCCCCAGGCCTATTTTATTTAGAGACAGGGTCTCACTGAGTTGAGTTGTACCTTGCTTTTTGCTGAGGCTGGCTTTGAACTTGAGATCCTCCTATCTTAGGTATGCGCCACCACGCCTGGCTGGTGTTTCACCATTGTGCTACATCCCCAGTCTTCTTTTTGAGACTGAGTCTTACTAAGGTTGGTAAGGTTATCCTCAAATTTGTGGTCCTCCTGCTTTAGCCTCCAAGTCACTGGGATTATAGGAGTGAGCCACTGCACTTGACCCTTTTCTTTGTTTTTATAACAAAAGGATATTTGTTAGCTTTCTTAACTTTATTTCTTGGATCTTCCACTTCCAGCAGTATCTGGTTCAGAATCAGCAGAAATTAAGGCTCAAATAAATTGAATTGTCAAATATCTCCCTCCCTCTCCCTCCCTTCCTCCCTCCCCCTCCCCCCCTTCCTCCCTCCCCCTCCCCCTCCCTCTCCCTCCCTTCCTCCCTCCCCCTCCCTCCCCCCTCCCTTCCCCCCCTCTCTTTTTGATACCAAGGATTGAACTCAGGGGCACTTGACCACTGAGTCATATCACCAGCCTTATTTTGTATTTTTATTTAGAGACAGGGTCTCACTGAGTTGCTTAGCCCTTTACTTTTTGCTGAGGCTGGCTTTGAACTTATGATCTTCCTGCCTCAGTCTTCCTGAGCTGTTGAGGTCAAATGTCATAGTCAGAAAAATCACAGTATTTTATACCCAAAGGTATTTTAGATTTACTTAAATCTACATACTTAAATTTTTTTTTTCATGCAACTGAGAAGTTGGAGATTAGGCCAGTTTCTCCTATTTAACTAGAATTTCACATATTTTAAATATAGGTGTTTCCATGTAGTTTTGTTTTAGAGATTCTGCTGCTCAACAATAGGGGAGTTTTAAAAGAACTGATTAGAAAATACTTAGGCACAGCATTAGGGACTTTGACATTTCAATGTCATCATTAAAATTTTATCTGTATTTTTCAGGTGATTAAATTTGTGAGTAATTGTTATCAAAGTTCTGAATTGGTTTTATGGTGCCTCAGTAGGTTCTGGGTTTTATCCAGAGTGTGGCTTGTATTAATTGAAACTCCTTTTATTGTTCCTGTAACTTTCCTGTAATGCATGGTCTACAAGTTGTTTGGTACATACAACTCTGAATTTTAAAACTGCTGTCTGTTGGGTAATAAGTATGTAAAAGAGCTGTGAAAATATACAGATGGAGAGCAAATATTAAGAAGTAGATCTGTTGGGTTTGGTGGCACACGCCTATAGTTCCAGCAGCTCTGGAAGGTGAGGCTGAAGTAGAAGGGTTGCAAGTTTGAAGCCAGCCTCAGCAATTTAGAGAGAACTGTCTTAAAAGAGCAGGGATTGTAAGGCTGGGGTTATGGCTCAGTGGTAGAGTGCTTGTGAGGCATTGGGTTCAGTTCTCAGCACCACATATAAATAAATGAATAAAATAAAGGTCTTTCACCATCTAAAAATGTATTTAAAAAATATAACAGTAGTGATTATACATGCAAATGTGGTTGTAAGTTCTGTGTCGAAGGAACCTCTGAGCTAGAGCCAGTCCAATAGTGCAAATATGAGAAATTAACTTATAGATTCTCTAGACTTAAATAATTCTTCCCCCAAAATAATTGTTTCGGGATACCTTGATATTACTTAACAGATTTCTTGGCATTAACCAAGATTTTTGGCTTGATTTTTTTTTTTAATTTGTATTATAACCATTTTTTTAGAAATTACTTATAGGTAACAACCCAGGTCTTGCCACATTTGACTTTGAAGTATATTGTGTCCTCTTAAGCAGATTTGTTGTGTTTAATTTTTTTTCTAATCTGTTACAAAAATATGCCTTCTTTAACAACTGTCCTTATTTTTTATTTATTCATTTTTGGGGTACCAGGGATTGAACCCAGGAGCACTCGGCCACTGAGCCACAATCCCAGCCCTATTTTGTATTTTATTTAGAGACAGAGTCTCACTGAGTTATTTAGCACTTGACTTTTTCTGAGGCTGGCTTTGAACTCCGGATCCTCCTATCTTAGCCTCCCAAGCCTCTGGGATTATAGGCATGCAACACTGCACCCTGCCCCTTCAACAAGTAGTTTTAGAGACTGCCCAACCAAAAATGCTTTTGGTGTCTAGGAAGTTAGAAGTACATTAAAAGCTTCCCAATGAATAATTCAGGCTTTACTATTAAACTTTTAAAACCAAGTCCTGAGTAATTTAGAGTGCTTTTAGCAAATAGGCACATGAATACTATGAACTATTCAACCTGAAGTAGTATATCCTTTATTGTTTTGTGTGGTTGTTTTTTTTTTTTTTGGATACTAGAGATTGAACTTGCACACTTTTACCACTGAGTTTCATCCCCAGCTCTTGTTTTTTTTTTTTAATTTAAATTTTTAGTTGTAATGGACACAGTACCTTTATTTATTTTTTTATATGGTGCTGAGGATCAAACCAGTGCCTCGTATGTGCTAGCAAGTGCTCTACCACTGAGCTGCAGCTGCAGCCCCAGCCCACATCCTCAGCTCTTTTTATTTTTTATTTTGAGACAGTGTCTCATTAAGTAATCAAGGCTATCCTCAAATTTGTAATCCTCCTGCTTCAGCCTCTTGAGTCCTTGGGATTATAGATATGTGCCACTGCATCCAGCTATTTCTTTTTTTTTTAAATTTTTTAGGTGTAGATGGACACAACACAGTGCCTTTTTATTTTTATGTGGTGCTGAAGATCGAACCCAGGTCCCACCCGTGCTCTACCGCTGAGCCACAATCCCAGCCCCGAATGCGGCTATTTCTATGCCCTCCCAACTAACCCTTTTCTGTCATTCTGAATAATCTTATATCATTCATTTTATATAGTTAAAATAATATACTTCAGGCTTACGGAAGTGACCCACAGGCACATAATTTTGTTTTGATTTAGTCTTTGTGGTTGAGTTTGGTCAGCAGGTCTGTCTGTTAAGTGAATTAATGGTAGTGTTAATGTCTTTTCTCCCAAATTGAATCACAATTAGCTATTTTAAAATTCTTATTCTATATTATGAACTCAATCAGAGAGGAATCATTTTTAACTCATTTAATAAAAATTTTTACCTGGACATGGTGGCACATACCTATAAAAAAATCCCAGCTACTCGGGAAGCTGAGGAGGATTTTAAGTTTGAAACCCTCCTTAGCAGTTTAGTGAGAATTTGTCTTAAAATGAAAAAAGTTAAGTAAAGAGGACTGGGAATGTGTCTCGGTGGTAAAGCACTTCAGAGTTTAATCCCCAATCTCAGAAAAATGTTTATTTTTTCAAACATAAAAGTAGACAGTTGTATAATGAACTTCCATGTATTCATTATACATCTTCATTAAACACTTTACTTATGGTCTACCTTATTTAATTTTTTTTGAAATATTGATTTTTTAGTTGTAGTTGGACACAATACTTTTATTTATTTATTTTTATGTAGTGCTGAGGATTGAACCCAGGGCCTTGCATGTGCTAGGCGAGTGCTCTACTGCTGAGCCACAACCCCAGCCCCAACCATATTTAATTTATAATCACTTTTGTTCTCTTTCTTTTGAAAATCTGAAATCTTTGACCTATTATTTAGATTGGTTGTTGATACGTGGTAGCAGTGACCAATTACTCCGAACAAAGCAGGAGGTCTGGAAGTCTTGTTGAAGACTTGTTGAAGCACATTGATATTCATAGTCTTGTATTTATTTAATCTATTTCATGATCATGTTTATTCTAAACAGCGATTCTCAATAAATGCTTATTAACTAAAAATAGGAACTATTCTTCAGTTTTCCCTGAACCCCTAGTTTTGTTTTATTTTTGAGTCAGTCTCACTAAATTGACCAGGCTGGCTTTGAGCTAGTCATCCTCCTGCCTTAGGCTCCTGAGTAGATGGGATTAGAGGGCTTGTGCTCTCTAGATCTTTTTTAAGAGATTTTTCCAGTTTTATAAATTGCCCTTTAACAAGTCTGTGGAAACTAATGTGTTCTCTGAGGTAATTTATTAAAAAGGGAGGATGGAGTTATAAATGTGTCATTTGGAAGATATAGGATCCTGAACACAGAGCAAACACATGGTAATAAACAAGATCTTGGGACAAAAAAAAAGTTGTTTACAGGTAGTTAACCACAAACACCAAGCACATTTACAAATTCTCCATCTTTAGGAATATTTTGTGAAATGTAATGAGTGCAGGAAGCAAAACCAGATGACTTAGTAAAATCCTTTTTAGTTTGACGATCCTTACTCATTAAGGAACCTTTTAAAAGGATTTAGTGTTTTGCTCTGACATACAGAATTAAAACATTTTGGAAATGTGTTATCCTTTAAGCTTTTTTCTTTCATAGAATAAAAAATAAAGGTATATATTCAAATAATATAATCTGTAAAATTTCTTAGATGTGTTAAATTTTTCCCTCTTACTGTAATGGTATTGGAATGATGAAATTTATTGGAGTTAAGCAGAGGAAGAAATAGAAAGGGGTGAGAAGTATCAGATCAATGAATGCTGAATGGAGAAAGTTAAGGAGAATTCACTACTGTTTTTAGAAAAAAATACTTTTGCAGTATTAGGTTGTGAACTCCTGAGTGTTTTACCACTGAGGTATGTCCTCAGTCCTTTTTATATTTAATTTTGAGACAGGATCTCATTAAGTTGCTGAGGCTGACCTCAAACTTGTGATTTTCTTGCCTTTGCCTGCCAGGTAGCTGGGGATACACACATGGCCACCAAACCCTGCTCCCTGAATCTTGCTCAGAAATGTTATTTTTTAAATCATCAGCAAATAAAAACCAATGTGAGCCAGTTGTGGTGGTACACACCTGTCATCAGTGGCTTGGGAGACTGAGATAGGAGTATCGCAAATTCAAAGACAGCCTCAACAACTTAGGCCCCTCTCGAGTTAGTGAGACCCTGTTTTTAAGTACAAAAAGGGAAGGGGATATGGCTCAATGGTTAAGCTCCCCTGAGTTCAATTCCAGATACCAAAAAATACCCCAAAATAAAAATCCTCAATGTGAGCAGGGTGCCATGGAGCACACTTGTATTCCCAGCTACACTGTAGGCTAAGGCAGTTTGAGACCAGCAAAAATATAAAAAGATCAGGGAATATGGCTCAGTAGTAGAGTGCCTTGCTTGTGCCTGGTCACACACACAAAGAATGACTTTAAAAAATTAGTAATATTAAATGTAAAACTTAAAAGTTTTCCTTAAAGAAGTGATTTGTTTTTTTCATCTGAGAGTTGTATTGATTGCTAAGATCAGCATTCATTCATTAACAAGTACTTACTGAGTACTTACTATGTGCCATGGGTTATGCTAGGTGTAGGGATATTAAAGTAGACATGGTTTCTGCTTCAGAGGTGGGAATGTAAATTCAAATGGAGGAGCCACACCACCCAGTGTAAGAAATAATGTGGGGCTGGGGTTGTGGTTCAGTGGTAGAGCACTTGCCTAGCATAGGTGAGATCGTGGGTTTGATGGCGTGTGCCACCGAGCATGGCCCCAGCCATTTTCATTGTGTGTTAGGTTCTTTCTGAGTTGCCCATGCTGGCCTCAAAGTGTGGTCCTTCTGCTTCAGCCTCCTGAGTGGCTGGGATTAGAGATGTATGTTACTCTTCCTGGTGATAATATAATCTTTGTGGGGCGATTCCTCTTATGTATTTTTTTCTAGTTATTTTATTCTAGTCCCGGGTCAGAAATGGATTTCAAAGTCTTTCCAGCTATATTCTTGAAAATATAGTGCTCTACCACTGAGCTACAGCCCCAGCCCACATCTCCAGCTCTTTTTATTTTTTATTTTGAGATAGTGTCTCACTAAGTTGCCAAGGCTATCCTCAAATTTGTAATCCTTCTGCTTCTGGGGAGATTGAGTGAGAAAGATTGCAAGTTCATGGCCAATCCGGGCAACTTAATGAGATCCTGTCTCAAAAGAAAAAGTAAAAAGGGTGGGGGATATAGCTCAGTGGCAGAATGCCCCTGGGTTCAACCCCAGTACCAAGAAAAAAAGATGGATACATAGACAGCAAGTAGTAGATGGATGGATTCACATGTTAAGATAAACTAAGTTGGTCTGGGCACAGTGGTGCATGCCTGTAATCCCAGCTACTAGGGAGGCTTAGGCAAGAGGATCAAGAGTTCAAAGCCAGCCTCAGCAAAAGCAAGGTGCTAAGCAACTCAGTGAGACCCTGTCTCTAAATAAAATATAAAATAGGGCTGGGGATGTGGCTCAGTGGCCAAGTGCCCCTGAGTTCAATCCCCAGAACCCTACCCTGCAAAAAAAAAAAAACTAAGCCTAGGCTGACTTGGAATTTGTGTTCCTCCAGCCTTAGCCTCCTGACTAATAGGAACGACCGGTATGCCACTGCCCAGCTTAAGTTACATGTTATAGGAGTTTATGCCAATATTCATAAGCATTCTTCCTTGCCTTCTAGTATAATCTACTTTGACCTTGTGGGTACTGCTGTGCCTTCCAGGTACTTTCAGTATTTCAGCTGTTGATGAATTGACCTATGGATATCAGACTCCATGTTTTATTTTATGGTGCTGTGGATCAAAGCTTATGCTTGCTAGGCAAACACTGTACCACTGAGCCTCATCCCCAGCCCAGGTTCCATGTTTTTATGTAATTTTTAAAAAAATATTTATTTTTTAGTTTTTTTAGGTGGACACAGATCTTTATTTTTATGTGGTGCTGAGAATCGAACCCAGTGCCTCATGCATGCTAGGCGAGCGCGCTACCACTTAAGCCACATCCCCAGCCCATTTTATGTAATTTTTTAAATGAGAGTATCTTAGACAAATGCATGCTATAACTCAAGGAGAAAAATATAAAACTTTCTGCTTGGAAAACATTTGGATAAAGATTGCCTATAGTGAATGTGGACATATCTGTACTTATACCAGACACTGCTACTTTGATTTCTTGCAATTTTGTCAAAGTCAGCATGTCCAAAACAAGACATTTTCCTTCACAAATTAATCCTCCCATTTGCTTCAGTTAGTTCTCTTTAGTGGCAACATTGTTTTCATACTTGAAACCTTGAAAAAAACATCCCCCTTTCCTCTCCATACTTCATTTCTTCTTAGTTAAAAATCGTTGATTGTCACTATTATTGAGAGAATGTTGAGTTACACTAAGAATCTGATCATATTTATAATTTGTTATCAATAGTTACATGACCTCTCTGAGCCTTCATTTTCAATATCTCTAGGAAGGTAGCATTGGAACTGATGATTTCAGAGATCTCTCTCATCTTTAAAATTCTTTTGTTTTTCTTTGGCACTATAGTTTAGCTCCATCACCTCTTTTTCTTTTTCCTCTTCTAATTTGATCCAGTGGCATTATTCCTGGGTGATGGTAATATGCGTTCTTGCCCTTGGTCTCTTTGTTCTCGTCAACCCATCTAGTAGTGTGAATGCTTCTAAAACAGATTTTATTACGTCATATTTTTTCCAATAGTTAAGCATTTTTACTTATTTGCTTACAGAGTAAATTTTATCATTGGCTCATTTTCTGATTCTTTACTAATATCGTCAGAGGTTGCAAACAGATGGCCTATAAGCCAGAATAATCCTATATCTTGTTTTTTGACATTATTATCCCTTATCTCTATTAGTAACCATCTGGTTTCATATAAATTACTGCTGTTCATCCTCCAGATAGGAAAAATAATATTTTCCTTAAAACATTTGCTCAGGGTTATTTCCTGTCTTTTTCTATGTAAATCATCTTTACTTTTCCTAGAAAACTTCCATATACATGGATGCAAAATTAGTAGCCCCCCCCCCTTGGGGCTGGGGATGTGGCTCAAGCGGTAGCGTGCTTGCCTGGCATGTGTGTGGCCCGGGTTCGATCCTCAGCACCACATACCAACAAGGATGTTGTGTCCGCCGAGAACTAAAAAATAAATATTAAAAATTCTCTCTCTCTCTCCTCTCTCACTCTCTCTTTAAAAAAAAAAAAAATTAGTAGCCCCCTGTTATAAATTCCTTTACAATGGAAGTATTAGGAAGTATGTAAAGTTATGAGCCAAGAAAATATGCACTTTTTTAAAAAATCATTTATTTGTTTTTTGCATACATGACAATATGGAATGCATTACACTCATTATCACCCATTTACAGCACAAGTTTTTGTAACTCTGTATATAAAGCATGTTCATGCCAAATTATGCCATATACAAGTACTTTTTGCATTACAATTCTTTATACACATATATAAAATATGTTCTTAACATAGTGCATCTATGATATTATATAGCAAAATATGGAGTGCCTTGTGTGGTGGGTTAGCTCTTTTATGGGTCTTGGGGATGTAACAGTGATCAAGAAAGACTGACTTTCCTCATCAAGCTTCTCTCTCAGCATAGTCAATCAGCAAAAGTAAGTATTTGACAAAGTGCATAAACATTGTATCCATACAGCAATCTTGAAGTACTTGAGAAAAGAAGTTCAGAATGAGTGGGTGAGTAAGTATAGTATTACCTATCAGGGTGTGAAAGAGGTAAAAGCTGGTTTTCTGACTTGATCCAGTGCCCCTTCTGTATTTCATTCCTTACCATATGGTACTCAAGTACAAGAGGTTCTCAAGTACAAGAGGATAAAGTATAAAATATGAATGTTTCCTGTTGTACCTCATTCCTGTTCCCAGTCCTAGACTTACAAACAATTTAGTGTACCTATTTTGCATTCCCTTCTGTGCATTCACAAGTGTGTTTTAACAAATGGCATTTTTTTTCACTTGTAATGTCATTTAGAGATTTCCATGTCAGTTGCCAACATTTAAAAAAATGCCTACCTGATATTTTATAATATGGTCTTCCTGCATATTATAATTATTATTTTTAAATTATTTTTAGTTGTTGATAGACTTTTATTTATTTATGTATGGTGCTGAGAATTGAACCCAGTGCCTTACACATGCCAGACAAGTGTGCTACCGCTGAGCTCCAGGCCTCTGCATATTATTTTAACCAGTGACTATTAATACATTAATAAATTTTATTTCTGTTTTTTTGTATACAATATGGCAGTAAAATCCTTTTGTACTTCTTTGTGTACATTTATAGCTAGTGCCTTAATGTCTTCTTCTTTCTTCATTGAGAATGTAAATTCCTTGGTAGCAACATTTTTATGTTCCTATTGTTTTTTAACTCTGCTCAGGATCTATCTCATACAAATGAGCATATGTAATATAGCAAAGCAATTTTTTTCTCTTTAGTTATACATGTCAGTAGAATCTATTTTGATATATTTATACAAGCATGGAATATATCTTATTTTAATTAGGATCTGTCTTGTGCATGGACACAATGGTGAAATTCACTGTGGTGCATTTATATATGTACACAGGAAAGTTATGTCAGATTCATTCCATTCTTTCCTGTTCCTTTCTCCCCTCCCTTCCCTTCATTCCCCTTTGTCTAAACCAGTGAACTTTTGTTCACCCTCTTACCCACCCTTTATTGTGGGTTAACATCTACATATCAGAGAAAACATGAACTTTGGGGTTTTGGGATTGGCCCATTTCACTTAGCATGATAGTCTCCAGATCCATTTTATTTGCTGGTGAATATCGTGAAGTAATTCTTATTTGTGGTTGAGTAATATTCCATTGTGTATATGTACCACAGTTTCTTTATCCATTTGTCTGTTGGTGGGCATCTAGGTTGGCTCCATAGCTTAGCTATTGCAAATCGTGCTGCTATAAACATTGATGTGGCTGTGTCACTATAATATGCTGATTTTAATTCCTTTGGGTATATATGGAGGAATGGGATAACTGGGTCAAATGGTGGTTCCATTCTTAGTTTTTTGAGGAATATCTACACTGCTTTCCTGGAAGATTGCATTAATTTGCAGTCTCACCAACAGTGTATGAGTATACCTTTTCCCCCATATCCTTGCTAACATTTATTGTCATTTTTATTCTTGAGAATTGCCATTCTGGTCAGATTGAAGTGAAATGTCAGTTTTAATTTGCATTTTTCTAATTACTAGAGATATTGAATATTTTTTTTCATATATTTGTATATGATTTCTTTCTTTTTTTTGGTTGGGCTGGAAATTGAACCCAGGGCCTTGTGCAAGCAAGGCAAAGTGAGGCAAGCACTCCACCAACAGAGTACTTTATAGCTAGTGTTTTAATGTCTTGCCCCCTGAGTTCAATCCCCAGCTCCGACTCTATTTCTTTTGAGAATTGTCTTTTTTAGTTCCTTTGCCTGTTTTTTTGATTGGGTTATTTTTGTTGATTTTTGTTTGGTTTTGGTGTTAAGCTTTTTGAGTTCTTTGTTTATCCTGAAAGTCAATGCCTTATCTGAGGTGCTGGTGGCAAATTTTCTCCCATTCTGTAGTCTCTCTCCTTCATGCTCTTGATGAGAAAGCAAATGTTTTTACAATTACTTGCAACTGCTACCTATCTAGTTTATATCACTGATCTGTTCATTAACGGACTACTGCCATTAATTTACACTTGGTAGTCCTCTCAAATGTATAAACCAGTGTTTTGATTTGCTCTGCTCTAATATCATTTTTATTTATTGGTTTTTGTGTGTAATTTTCACATGCTTCTATTTCAATTAAATTGTTTTCCTCTAAAATTAAAAAGTTTCATTGATCCCTGCCCCCCCCAATCCATTTTAAGATTGATATATCATCCGTCATTGCATATAATTCAACCAGTACCCAAAAGTTCAAACAAACCAACCTTGGGGCAGTGTGTATTTCGGAATCACAAAAATGCCATTTTATTATATGTCTTTGCCACCTTAACAAGAATATAGCTCTCTCTTTTTGGTGTTGAGGATTAAACTAGGGGCACTTTATCACTGAGCTATATTCCAGCCCTTTTAATTTTTTATTTTGAGACAGGGTCTTGTTAAGTAGCTATGGCTGGTCTCAAACTTGTGATTCTTCCTGACTCAGTCTCCATAGTAGCTTACATTATCTGCTGGAATATCTTTTTTCTAATGTCACATAATGTATCATTGTATTCCATGAAGTCAAACTCAAATTTGAGAGGCTCATAATGTTTCTCTTTTGTAAATCAAAAACAACATTGTTGGGGTTGAGGCTATGGCTCAGAGGTAGTGCACTTGCCTGGCATGTGTGAGGCACTGGGTTTGATTCTCAGCACTGTGTATAAATAAATAAAGGTCTATCAACAACTAAAAAAAAAAAATTGTTAAACTTTGTTGTCTGTTTGCCTTTGTGTACTCTTTCATTGTTTCCTTAAATTCTTAAAATTCTGTAGTCCAGTCAAGTTCATTTAATAGTCATGGTGTAGGCAACATGGGCTGTGCAAAACCTGGTCTGCTATGCAGTAGAGATAAATAGAAAAGAAAAAAGAAAAAAAGACCATTTTTCCCCCCATGAAACTTAGAGTACATTTGAAGAGATAAAACTCACTTTCAGAAATTAAAAAGATAATGGTGGTGCATGCCTGTAACCCCAGCGGCTCGGTAGGCTGAGGCAGGAGGATCACGAGTTCAAAGCCAGCCTCAGCAAAAGCTGAACTCCGTGAGACCCTGTCTCTAAACAAAATACAAGATAGGGCTGGGAATGTGGCTCAGTGGCTGAGTGCCCCTGAGTTCAATCCTCAGTACCTCATCCCCCCCCAAAAAAGATAAAAATAACACTTAAAATAATCAACTTAATTTTAAACAGAAAGCAGGATAGAATGCAGGGGTTTTAAGAGAAGTTACTAGGATGAAGTAGAGTTATTTGTCCAAAACCTCTTCTTCATGCTCTTGATTGTTTGCTGAGAAAGGAGGAATGGATTTTATTTTTTTTTTTATTTTATTTTTTTTTAAAACGTTCTCTTCACCCTTTAGCCATTTCTCTCCCTGCTATTCACAGACAAGCTTCTTTTTTTTTCTTTTTAAAGAGAGAGTGAGAGAGAAGAGAGAGAGAGTTTTTTTTTTTTATAAAGAGAGAGAGAGAATTTTTAATATTTATTTTTTAGTTCTCGGCGGACACAACATTTTTGTTGGTATGTGGTGCTGAGGATCGAACCCGGGCCGCACGCATACCAGGCGAGCGTGCTACCGCTTGAGCCACATCCCCAGCCCCGAGAATTTTAATATTTATTTTTTTTTAGTTTTTTGGTGGACACAACATCTTTGTTGGTATGTGGTGCTGAGGATCGAACCCGGGTTGCACGCATGCCAGGCGAGCGAGCTACCGCTTGAGCCACATCCCCAGCCGGAGGAATGGATTTGAAATGGAGAAGGCCAAATAAAGAACTGAATTCAGTTAAAAATAAGCATAATTTTTACCATTTACAATTTAACACAAAGTCTGTTGATTAAAATACTAAGAATAGAGCCAGGTGCAGTGGTACACACCTATTATTCTAGTGACTAGGGTCTGGGGGTGCTGAGGCAGGAGGATTGCAAGTTGGAGGCCAGCCTCGGCAATTTGGTAAGATCATGTCACACAGTAAAAACAGGGCTGGGCTTGTAGCTTAGTGGTGGGAGTGCCCCTGGATTCAGTCCCGGACACTACCAAAATAAATGAATGCATACATAACATACATACCAAGAATAAACTTTTGGAAATAATCTAATTAAAAGTGTCTCGGCTGGGATTGCGGCTTAGCAATAGAACGCTAGCATAGCATGCAAGGCCCTGAGTTCAATCCTCAGCACCACATAAAAATGAGTAAATATAATAAAGGAATTGTTTCCAACTGCAACTAAAAATATTTTAAAAAGTGAATTGTTCAAATTTTTAAAATTAAAAATCTTACGGTTTTTGTCATAGATATTTAAAATCCACAAAACTTGTTAAACTTGTTTTTCAGTATTTAAGAAAAGAGAATCAGATGCAGTAGAAGCAGCAAATGTCTGAGACCTTGGTTTTGGAAGCATGTTGCATTGTTACTGATGCAGTCAGGATTGATCTGACAGAGAAGCAGAGGCTCTGAAGGATTGGTGTAGTTGATCTTGGAGGGGTTCTATCAAGGTTCCCTCTGTGGTGACTATTTTAATTAGATGACTGGGATCATGAAGAATGTTCAAAGCATACTTTTCCTTGTACTCACTTTTATAGTGGCAGATAGTTGTAGAGGGTTCTTGGGGCTTCTTTGTTTTTAGAATTTTAAACTCCTCTGAAGAGATGAGTTAAGCACAGAAGATATTCCAGACCAAAAAGTCTTCTTTAGTAGATTGTTGTTCCTAGAGTTTAGGCCCCCAAGCTACTGTGGATAGCCAGACTAGACTAAAAAGTTGCAAGATCAGTTGGCTAAAGTTAGTAATAAGCCCAAATAATCCACCTCTTAGAAGAGAGGAATGCAGAGAAAACAGAGAGGACTAGTTCTAAACACTTAAGGAAAGGAGTCCAAGGAGGCTAAGATACCCTCCTTTCCCACCTGAAGCTCAGGCCAGTTTTGTCCTAGGATGTTTCTTCACCATCTTCACTTGTTAGTAAGCCTGTGGCCCTCTGTCAGATTCTCTGTCCTCTTACTAGGCTGATTCATTCAGCAGGGTTTTTTTTTTTTTTTTGTGGTGTTGGGGATTGAACCCAGGGCCTCGTGCGTGTCAGACAAGCACTTTACCAACTGAGCTATATCCCCAGCCCCAGCAGATATTTTTATAGGATTTCTGTGCCTGGTTAAAGGTACATAGTAGATAAGGCAGATAAGAATCCTTTTTGTGGAGCTCACATTCCAGTGAGTTAATAATAATTTTTTCCATGCCTATACCTTTCTCTAAGGCAGACCCCTCCCCTCTACTTTCATCAAAATTTTAGCCTACTACAGTGGAAATAATTATGTTTTTTTAATTTGTTTTGTTTTTGAATGACATAATTGCTTTTGTTCTTTTGGTTGGTTGTGTGTTGTAGAATCTAACATTAAAAACAGAGGTGTTTTAAACACAGGCAAAAGTTGTTATTACGTTTTTTTCTTGAGAACAAATTGAGAAATAGAGTCAGGGGATAAAGATAATTGGTAAAAGGGAGCTTTGGATGTCTGTTGTGCAGATCTTTTTCTTATGGCATGGGAGATGAATATTATTGAAAAATACTTAAAACAATTTAGTACTAAAATATTGGAGCCTGCTTGGCAAAGTGGAAGAAATGTTAGATGAAGAATTGGTCTAACCGGGTGTACTGATATTACCCTCAGGCAGGTCGTTTTTCCTGTGCAGGGGATGGGAATGAAAGTAGATCAGTGAATGGTTGTCAGCACCACACACTATAAACACCTGGTTGGGTTTTGCAATTCAGTCTTTAAGTGATAGGGCTTGGGCTGTTTCTAAAAACCATCAATGTGAGGTGAATGCTTTCCAGGTACAGGTTGAGAACCACATCTGACTGTGACATCTTTTTTGTTTTATGAAATGTGATACAGTATCCTGTGAATAACTATAGCTTGTGAAAATATGTAACATGTAAAGGGCATTGTTGGAGAAATTAATTTAAACTGCTGACTTATATAACAAACGTTGACAACTTTCTTTTGCCATTAGATCTTTAATTTCTATTTTGTTTTCTGAGATCTTGTTTATTTATTTATTTTTAGTAGATGGACATAATACCTTTAGTTTATTTTTATGTGGTACTGAGGATCAAACCAATGCCTTACACATGCTAAGCCGGCGCTCTACCACTGAGCTACACCCCAGGCCCTGGGAGGTTTTTTTTTTTTTTTTTAAATAACTTTTTCTTAGTAATATTGTTAATTTTAATTTCTACATATCCACTGGCCACTTCAGTTGCTGCTTATTGTCACTGGGAAAGTCCTCAGTATGTTAAATTGTAGACATTGGGGCCTGGAAAATTTTCTGCATGTTCAGTATAGCATTTTATGATGAAGGCTTTTGTAATTGTCATGAGAAGTCTTTATTACTTCTTGTCCCAGTCACCCCTCCTTAGGTACCAGTGATTGAATTCAAGGGCACTGAGCCACATCACCAGCCCTATTTTGTATTTTATTTAGAGACAGGGTCTTGTTGAGTTGCTTAGTGTCTTGCCATTGCTAAGGCTGGCTTTGAACTTGTGATCCTCCTGCCTCAGCCTCCTGAGCTGTTGGGATTACAGGCGTGCTTCACCATCTTTATAATTCTTATGTAATTAAGAACTGAGTGTAAGGCTAGGGTTGTAGCTTAGTGGTAGAGTGCTAGCCTTGCATGTGGAAGACACTGGGTTTGATCTTTAGCGCCACATAAAAAAATAAAATAAAGGTATTGTGTCCATCTCCAACTAAAAAAATATTGAAAAAAAAAAGAATTGAGGAGTGTAATAAGGTTTTACATAAAAACAGTTTTTTAAAAGTAGTCATAAAATTCTAGGGGCTCGGGATGTGGCTCAAGCAGTAGCGCGCTCGCCTGGCATGCGTGTGGCCCGGGTTCGATCCTCAGCACCACATACCAACAAAGATGTTGTGTCCGCCGAGAACTAAAAAATAAATATTGAAAAATTCTCTCTCCTGTCTCACTCTCTCTTTAAAAAAATAAAATAAAATAAAATAAAATTCTAGAGTTGGGGGAAAGATTAAATGCTACCTGGTTGAGTTTTTTCCTCAATTGTACTAGAAAAATTATTTCAAAACTGCAGGCTTGTTCCGTCTTTAACACCAAGAGTTTTTTTTAAAAAAACCTCTCTATAGTCCCTTTGGACCATAATAAAACATTTTTGCTTCTTAATCAGAAATTCTTCCATTGATTGATGATTACCTTCACATTTTGATTTTTCTCTTCTCTAATTGCTTCTTTTTCCTGGCTTTTCTGCATGGCTTGGTTTTGAGACATTTGGTCAATCTATTCATATCCCTTTTGAAGTACATTAGTGTACATAATAATTTTTGGAAGGTAAGAGTTTGCTTCTTTGTGTGTGGGTACCTGGAAATGAACTTGGGGGTACTCAACCACTGAGCCACATTCCCAGCTGCTGAGAGCCATACCAAGTAGGAATGACGCATGGCATTTTTGGTTGAAAGGTGACACCAGCAAGCCGTTGAGATGATAATGATTATGTTAAGATGTGCATTCAATTGGAGATAATAAGACCCCTGGGGCCTGCTACTTTGGAGCTCTCATGGGACTCCTGGAGAGTTCCCGTTGGTTGGGGAAGTGTGCTAGGAGGAATTTCTGGTGCGGTGTGTGCTTGGTGTGTGCTTGGTGTTCGCAGGAGTTTTGGAAATAAAGTTTGTTCCTGCTTGAGTGGCTCGTGATTTTGTGCCCAGCCAGACTGTGGCATTTGGTGGCCCGTACAGGGAACGCCTGAATCTTGGGGGTAAGTGAAATTGCTCTCCCCTGAGAGCGAGAGAATGGGTGACCATTTCAAAAAACAATGTGTTCTTGTTTTGATTTATTTTGTTTTTGTTTCAAGCTGCCTATCCCTAGAACTTTCTCAGGCAAAATGGGAAAAATGGTTGGCTCAAGGTTTGAAGTTGTTCGGCCCTGAGAAAGCGATAGAGATAGGCCATGAAAATACATTTCAAGAAAATAGGAAAATTGATACAATGATTTTTTGTTCCGTTTTTGTTTCATTCTGTTTCGGTTTTCTTTTGTGTTATCTTGTTGGGTTGCGTTATCTTTATAGTAGATTACAAATTAGTAAAAAACAAACCAAAAGAGTGTTAAGTAAATTGTTAGAGGTTCAGACCATGGAGAAAGACATTTTATTAGATCAAGCAAAAGAGAAGGTCTAGTCAGACAGAGGAAGAAAATTTAAAGGAAAAGGAGCTGTTAGGGAAAAAGCTACAACAGGAGGCTGCTACTAACACCTTTCTATCACCAGAGGGCGTAAGTGTCCAACCAACTGCTCCACCTATAGAGACAGCATATCCTATGGGGCCCCCAACCCCCGCAGCTGATAGATGGGATCCTGAGACAGGACCTCAAAGATTAGCAGGCCAAGGTGGACCGCAGGGGTCTAATCTACAATTGAATGCACATCTTAATATAATCATTATCATCTCAATGTTCTGCTGGCGTCACCTTTCAACCAAAAATGCCATGCTTCATTCCTACTTGGCTATGGCTCTCAGCACCCAGCCTTGTTTTGTTTGGTTTTTGTGGGGGTGTGGGGATGAGGGGGAGTACTGGAATTGAACTTGGGGGCACTCCATCACTGAGCCACATCCCCGTCCCTATTTTGTATTTTATTTAGAGACGGGGTTTCCCTGAGTTGCTTAGCACTTCACTTTTGCTGAGGCTGGCTTTGAACTTGACATTCTCCTGCCTCAGCTCCTGAGCTGCTGAGATTACAGGTGTGCATCAACATGCCTGGCAGGGTTTTTTTTTTTAAAACGAGCCTTCAGTAGAGATTTCTCATTTGACTCACACTATATCCTTTCAAAATTAGTTTTAGTTCACATTGGTTTATTTCAGTCATGCCATACTTTTTAACTAGTTATTTTTGTCTAATACTCTATTCATATCTAGTTACTTGTGAATTTTTCTCTTTGTCATAGAAATATATGAATTTAACTTATTTAATTTAAATTTAATTGGCCTATTTTGAATTTTGATCCAGTGAATTCACTGTCTTTTTTAGTTGGAATATTGCACAAAATTGATCACGTCCTCTGTTTTACACATGTCCAGATTTTTGGCAAAAATGTTAAGTAGGCAGTGTCATTTCTAGATACCATTTGTAAAGCTAAGGCTCAAGCCTGTATGCTATAGATACCTGTTACCAGAAACTTCCGATGATTGATATTACCCATATTTCTTTTAAAAAGATTTAAAAGGTTTATTTGCCTTCTATGAATGTTTTCTCTGATATGTGGATGCTAACACACAATAAAGGGGCACACAAATTGGAATGAAGGGAAGGGTCCAGGAGGCTGGGGAATGGGAAACATAGTAGATGTATCAGACATACTTTCCTATGTTTATATATGAATACACAACCAGTATAACTCCATATCATGTTCAACCACAAGAATGGCAAGTTATACTCCATGTACATAGAATATGTCAAAATACATTATTCTGTCATGTACAAAAAGAATAATTAAAAAGATTTATTTGCCTTCTAAATATTTTGTAAAATTTGAAATTCTTTTTGGTTTTCTAAGTCAATTTGCTTTCACTCTTTACTAAATTTCATTTATTGCACAATTATCACAGATTTGGGGCCATTTATTTTTGCAAAAAAAGTGGGGTAAAATCATTATGAAGTTTCTTTTTTAAAAATTGTGTTGGTATTGCTTAAAAATAATTTATTATTCATGGGCTGGGGTTGTGGCTCAGTGGTAGAGCACTTGCCTAGCATGTATGAGGCACTGGGTTTGATTCTCAGTACCACATATAAATACAAGTATATATAAAGGTCCATCAACAACTTTTAAAAAAGGCAACTCAGTGAGACCTTGTCTCTAAATAAAAATTCAAAACAGGTTTGGGGATCTGAATCAGTGGTTGAGTGTCCCAGTTCAATCACCGGTAACCCCGACACCTCCCACACTCCCCACACCCTCCCAAGAAGAAAAAAGTAATCAGAAGTTAAAAATGCACTTAGCACACCTAAACCACGGAACTTTTCTGCTTAGCCAAGCCCACTTAAACATGCTTAGAATACTTAATATCTGCCTCGAGTTGGGCAAAAAAATCATATAACACAGAGCCTGTTTTATAATAAAATCTTGAGTATTTCAATAATGTATTAATTTTTTGCAATACTGGGGACTGAGGTCAGGGTTACTCTACCCAGCCCTTTCTTCTTCTTTTTTTTTTTTTTTGAGACAGGATCTTACTAGTGTCAATGAGGCTGGCCTTGAAATTGTGATCCTTTTGCCTCAGTGATTTGTATACTTTTCTATACATGTTATATTTCTATAAAACTTATCAAAAGGTGTGAATATTACTGTTTTAAAACCTATGTGTCTATTCACAGTGTAATTCTTTGTTTGTTTGTTTGTTTGTTTTTGGTGGGATGGGTACCAGGGATTGAACTCGGGGCACATCTCAGCCCTATTTTGTATCTTTATTTAGAGATGGTCTCGCTGAGTTGCTTAGGGTCCTGCTTTTTCTGAGGCTGGCTTTGAACTCTTGATCCTCCTGCTTCAGACTCCTGAGCCGCTGGGATTACAGGCATGCACCACCGAGCTGGCTCCTTGAAGTTTTTTTTAATTAACAGTCCAGAGACTGAGACATTTCTGAAGGTGGGGGTTACATACCTCCAATTGGAAAAAAATCTCTTGCTTTTATGTGTGTGTGTATACACACTGGGGATTGAACCTAGGAGTGCTTAACCACTATGTCACATCCCAGTCCTTTTTAAAATTTTTTTTTATTTGGACACAGGCTCTTGCTAAGTTGCTAAAACTGTCTTTGAATTTGGGATCCTCCTGTCTCAACCTCCCAAGCGGCCGGGATTATAGGCGTGCACCACTGCACCTGGCACTTGCTTTGCTTTGATCACCCATTAATCACAGATGTATTTATCTTTGCATTTTACCCATTTTTTCCCCCAAAAGGATTTTATCAAAGTTCTTATCAGCTGTCTACATACATGTAAGAATGGATAGATTTTTATTGATTTTGTCTCTGGTAAGAGAAAAGCCTCTGGTTTTAAATAATGAAAATTGGAAATTTACACAGGAGGATTCTAGGTCAATAAGACTATTTTATTTCCCTGATAGATACTTGTGCACTTACACTGGGTCTTACTAATGAATTATGTCTTCATGAGTTTACATGGAGTTTTGTCTGGTATCTGTAAGAAGGTTAACAGTCTCTGTGTGTGTATTGGGGGCGGGGGGAGGGGCTGTACTGAAGATTGAACCTAGGGTCAGTCTCTTTTTTTTTTTTTTTTTAAGGAATTTTTATTTGACAAACAGAATGCTCTTCAAAGAACATTGACCCCCCCAGGCTGGGACTGTGGCTCAGTTGTAAAGCACTTGCCTAGCACATGTAAGGCACTGGGTTCGATCCTCAGCACCACATTTAAAAAAAAAAAAAATTGACCCTAATTCAGCAGTTTGGTTTACATAATCTTTCAGTTTTGTTTTAAATTAACTTTGAATATCTTTCTGTTATGGGAATAAATGAAATATGCTATAATATAGGAGCTTGAAACTTTAAGATTCTGAAAAGCTTTTTCTTACAGATATGTTCATAAGTTTAAAAACGTTCACTCTTTCATTTGTAGCCAGAATTGGTGCAGTTCGTTCGTTCGTTCGTTCTTTCCTTCCTTCCAAAATGTTTTCTTATTTTTAGTTGGACAGAATGCCTTGATTTTATTTATTTAAATTTACATGGTGCTGAGGATCGAACCCAGGGCCTTACATGTGCTCTACCACTGAGCCACAACCACAGCCCATTGCAGTTTCTTTGTAATACCAAGTTTTATACTTGTCTGTGAAATGTTGTAATTTGAAGGTCCATAAGTAACGAAGCATATGTATGGCTTAATATATATTCAGAAGAGAATTGTAGTGAATTTGTGAAAAAATGTTTTCTATTTCAATATTCTCTTTTTTTCTCTCCCCTAGAGAATGGATCTTGGAGAATGTCTGAAAGTCCATGACCTGGCTTTAAGAGCAGATTATGAAATTGCATCCAAAGAACAGGACTTTTTCTTTGAACTTGATGTATGTGATTTTGCTTTAATGGATTATATTGTCTTTTGCAGCAAAATATCTTGAATATGAATCATTATTGTTAATAAGATAAACTCAGCTAATTATTTTTATATCATATCCATTTTGCATTTTATACACACATATACACATATACACACATATATATGATGTTATAAAGACAGTATTTTAGTGTAAAACTAATAGAAGAAATAGGTATGTGAATGGGTTCCAGATGTAACTTGCGTATTGTTTCTCGCTTTATCTATTTATTTATGTATTTAATATGCAGAGCAGGGGCTCCAACTCAGGGAGTCACTGTATGCTAGGCACTTGCTCTACACTGAGCTATCTTCTTAGCCTGTAATGTTACTTTTATATGAGAATTACTTGTCTAAAAATAGGGAAACTAAAAATTTTTTTTTTGCATTTTTGTGAGACATATCACTTAGCATTAAATAAAGCATATTGATGAGCTCATTTTATGGTTCCTTTTTTTACTGGGGCTGGAACCCAGTGTACTTTACCTCTGACCTACATCCCCAGGCCATTTTTTATTTTGAGACAGGATCTTGCTAAGTTGTAGAGGCTGACCTCTAACTTGTGAATCCTCTGCTTTTAGCCTACCTAGTTACTGGGACTACGCCCTGCTTTGTATTTCCTTTTTTAGTGAACTAACAGTATACAACTTTTTTTTTTTTTTAATTAGCTAATCTTGAATGTTGGCCATTTCTCATTGATTTGTTATGTTTGCATTTTATGAAAATTAGTCTTTTTTCTCACATACGTATTCCAAGTATTTTTTTCTATTTTACATTTCTTTGGTGGTTTTTGGTTCTGCATATTTTTTAGTTGTCTAATTTATCAGTTTTCAAAAATACTATTAGATGAATTTGAAAGGCCTTACCTATTCTGAGGTGAAAAGAGCCCTTTTTTTCCTAGTACTCTTTTACTTCATTTTATACACTTAAACCCTTGCTCCATCTTGAATTTATTCTACTTAGTATGTTTAGCTCCTAGTAACTGTTTAATTGACCCAACACTTATTTGTTGGTTGGTCTTTCTTTCTTTTCTGCTTTGGGATCTACCCTCTTTTTTTTTTTTTTTTTTTTTTCTAATTGGGCACTGGGTACCAGGGATTGAATTCAGGAGCACTCGACCACTGAGTTACATCCCCAGCTCTTTTAGAGACAGAGTCTCACTGAGTTGTTCAGCACCTTTTTGCTGAGGCTGGCTTTGAACTTGGGATGCTCCTGCCTAAGCCTTCTGACTCACTGGGATTACAGGCGTGTGTCACAGTGCCCGAATTACTTTTATCTTGTCATAAGAAAATTCACATAGATTTTCATTACCATTTAAAAGATAAAGTTGACATTAAAAGAATTAAATAGCTATCTCTGTATCATCCCAGTTAGAAGAAACTTTTGAAATCATCCTTATTTCTTTGAAGAAGAATTTCATTTTTGTCCCTGTTCACTTTGAAGAAATTCTTGGGTTCTCAGACTATTTTGGGGATTCCAGTATGTGCAGAATGACATTTTAAAATTTTCCAATGGTTCATTTTTTGAAAAGGTTTTTTTTTTTTTTTTTCCTGATTGTAACATTTTCATTGTGGGAGTTAAAAAAAAAAAAAAAACAGAAAACAAGCAAAAATCATGAAATATTGAGAAATTATTATTGTTAACATTTTAACAATGTTACAACTCATTTTATATGTGGTTATCTTTCAATTTTTTCTATGCTGCTTTGTTTCATAAATGTGGGATCTTATTGCATATTATGTTAGTAACTTGCCTTTTATTTGTAAGTAAATCTTGAAGTGTTGTATGTCTTTAAGTATCCTATAAAAACTTTTTTAATGAAGGAAGATCAAATTTAGAATATTTATAGCTTTTTAATGCTCTAACAATGTAAAGAATGTGTTTGAATATTTATCTCTACATATTTTTGTTAATTTCTTAGATTAAAATTTTGGAAGTAAAACTACTAAGGGGATATTTTAAAGTTTTTTTTCCCCTATTTTTTTTTTATTGGTGCATTATAGCTGTACATTCCAATGGGATTCTTTGTTACCATATTTGCACATGCACAGAATATAACCATATAATTTGGCCAATGTCAGTCCCCAGTATTTCCCCCTTTCTTCCCTTCATCTTTCCCCTGGACCCTTAAAGGGTTTTCTTTCTTTAAAGATATATATACACACACATACATACATACATACATATATACATACATACACACACACACAGTTGTTGACAAACCTTTATTTTATTTATTTTTATTTTAAAAATGTGGAAGTTTTACTAACCACAACTTCTTGTTCAATTCTGGTGCTGAGAATCGAACCCAGTCCCTCACACATGCTGGGCAAGTATGCTTCCATTGAGCCAAAGCCCCAGCCCCTTAAAGGGTTTTCAGTAAAAAAAATCACAGTGCCTTTTTATAAAGGCTGCATTGGTTTGTGCTTTCTTCAATAGAGTATGAAAGTGGAGGTTTTTTTAATAGCATTATCTTTCCTGCAATAATAATTATTATTATTTAAATATTTCTAATTGTAGATGGACTCAATACCTTTATTTTATTTATTTATTTTTTGTGTGGTGCTGAGGATCGAACCCAGTGCCTCACACAAGCAATGCGAGCGCTGTGATACTGAACTTCAACCCCAGCCCCATCTTTCTGGAATTATTTATGTTTATTCTTTGCCAGTTTGGTGGAAGACAAATAATATTTGGGATTTACAATTGAAACTGCTTTTATTATTTTTTAAGACTTCCGTAGTTTCCACTTATTAACATTTTAAAAACAAAGTATAGTTTTTAAATAAAGGTATTTCTGAATAAAATTAACTTTCTGATAGTAATTATTTTTTAATTAAACATTTTAGGCCATGGATCACCTGCAGTCATTCATTGCAGATTGCGATAGAAGAACAGAAGTGGCTAAAAAAAGATTAGCAGAAACTCAAGAAGAGATTAGTGCTGAAGTGGCAGCAAAGGTAAGATTTCAATCCTTTCATTAGTACAAAGTGTAGTTTCAACCCACTACTCATTTGTTTTACCTTTGTATTTTAAAATAATTAAATTTGTCGAGATTGCAAAGACATACACAAGGAATTCAATGTATTTTTTCTCTTGCCTCCCCCAGTCTGAACATCTTACACAATTATAGTATATCAAAGAAATGGACCTTGGTTCAATTCTTACATTTCAATCATATTTAACCACTTTCACATGTTTTCCTGTATGCATGTGTGTATATATAGCTTTGCAGTTTTATGATATATAAACTTGTGCATCCATTATCACAACTAAGATACTTAACTATATTAACATCACTATAAGACTTCCTTATAATTGGGCACGGTGGTGCTCCCATGTAATCCTAGCAACTCTTTTTTTTTTTTTTTCTTAAAGAGTGAGAGTGAGAGAGAATTTTTTAATATTTATTTTTTAGTTTTTGACGGAAAACATCTTTGTATGTGATGCTGAGGATCGAACCCTGGCCGCGCATATGCCAGGCGAGCACGCTACCGCTTGAGCCACATCCCCAGCCCCATCCTAGCAACTCTTGAGGCCAAGGCAGGAAGATCATAAGTTCAAAGCCAGTCTCAACAACTTAGCTAGGCCCTAAGCAACTTAGTGAGACTTTGTTTCAAAATAAAACATTAAAAAAGGCTGGGTATGTGTTTCAATGGTTAAGTGCCCATGGGTTTGTTTCCCCATTACCTCCCTACCCCCAAAAAACTCCAAACATTTCTTTATAATTCTCTGTATAACACACCCATATCCCTCCAATCCATAACACTTAGCAATCACTAAACTATTCTTCATCTCTATAATTAGTTATTTCATGAATATTAAATGAATGAAATTGTGCAGTAGGTATCTTTTTTGAGATTGGTTTTTTTCACTAACCACAACTTCCTTGCAGTTCATGCACATTTTGTACATCAGTAGTTCATTTCTTTTTATTTTTGAAAAAAAGAATTCCACGGTTGAGTCATTCACACATTGAGGAACGTTAAGGTTGTTTTCACTTACTGGCTAATACTAGCAGATCTGAAGTACCCATCTGCATATAGATATTTGTGTAGACACAAGTTTTCATTTACTTGGAATAAATTACCTAAGAATGCAATTACTGGGTCATAATGTAAGTCCATGTTTAGTTTTTTGTTTTGTTTACAGGGGGGGATTAAACTCAGGGGCACTTGACCTCTCAGTCTTATTTTTGTATGTTATTTAGAGATAGTAAGTATCTCACTGAGTTGCTCAGCACCTCACTTTTGCTGAGGCTGGCTTTGAACTCAAAATCCTCCTGCCTCAGCCTTCTGAGCTGCTGGGATTATTGGCATGTACCACAGTGCCTGGCCCATGTTTAGTTTTTGAAAAAAACTGCCAAATTTGTTTTAGAGTGAGTGTACAATTTTACTTTTCTGCCACCAAGTGTGAATGCTGTAGTTTCTTTACATCTATTCCAGCATTTGATGATGTCATCATATTTCATTTTATCTGTTATGAGAGTAATGTAGTGGTTTTTTGTGGTTTCAATTTGCATTTACCTAATGACTAATGATGAGTTTTTTTTTTTTTTTTTTCAGGTGTATGCTTGCCATCTGCATGCACTCTTCATTCAGTAAATGTGTTGTTTTATTCTTTTGCCCATTTTCTAATAGGATTGCTAGGGGTTTTTTTTCCCCTTAGTTGTCGATGAACCTTTATTTTTTATTTTATCTATTTATATGTGGTGTTGAGAATCAAACCCAGTGTCTTACATGTGCTCTTCCATTGAGCAACAACCCCAGCCCAATTGCTAGTTTTTTTAATGTTGTGTTTTGAGTGTTCTTCATGTTTTGCCTAACTTGTTACTTTTTATTATTGTTCTTTTTAGTTATACATGACAGTATTGAATCATTACTTTAAAAACACACAACAAGGGCTGGGGACGTGGCTCAAGCTGTAGCATGCTCGCCTGGCATGTGTGCGGCCCGGGGTTCGATCCTCAGCACCACATACAAACAAAGATGTTCATACAAACAAAGGTGTTGTGTCCGTCGAGAAATAAAACATAAATATTAAAAAAAAAAAAAAAAAAACACAACAAGTAGGTAGAAAGGATAATGATACCCAGTGAATCCATCACTGAGTTTCAAAGCGATTGGTTTTCTGTTATTGTTTCATTGTTGTAAATTCTAGGTGTCGTATCATTTTGTCTGTTTATAAAACAACTACAACATCACATTCATTAAGCCTTTAATCCTATCTGATATCCAAATATGCTTCTTTTTTCCTGTGAGTCAGTTTGTAATAATCAGAATCCAAACAAGGTCCTATTTATTGCATTTGGTTGATTTGATAACTTAATATTTTACAACATAAATTTTGTACCATTCTGTATAATCCATTGCCTTTTGCCAAAATGCAGTTCAAGAGTGTTCCTAAGGTAAAGTTCATATGACAGGATTCATATATGGTGTTTGGATAGTATGTGCAAAGGGAAATAGATTCCCTTGTTTGAAAAAAGGTTTACTTTCAACTGGCCTTTTAAGCAGAGTTCTCTAAAGATAAGGAACTATTAAGGTGGCCATTGTGAACCAGGAGTGTTGCATGTACTTGTAATCCCAGCAGCTCTGGAAGTTGAGACAGGAGAATAGTGAGTTCAAAGCCAGCCCCAGCAACTGCAAGGTGCTAAGCAACTCAGTGAGACCCTGTCTTTAAATAAAATACAAAACAGGGCTGGGGATGTGGCTCAGTGGTCCAGTGTCCCTGAGTTCAATCCCTAGTACCCCCCCCCCCAAAAAAAAAGTCATTCTGAATTATAAGGGATATAGTATTTCATGGTTAAAAGAGTTTGACAAGTGCTATGTAGAGCCTAAGGTGTATTAGTTACACAGCATTGTATACTACAAAAGTGCTCTAAAACAAAACCACCTCAAAATTCAATGACTTAGACAAGTCAGTATTTATTTAGTTCATTAGTGTGTTGTCAATTATGTAGATTAAACTTGACTATTTTTCCTGTCACATGTTTTATAGTCAGCTGGAGACTACTGAGCCATCCTCAGAAGGCTAGCCTGGCCATATTTTCATAATGGTGAAAGATGTGCAGAAACATTACACCTAGTCATAGAAGTGTTTTTCAGGACTTCCTTGGGTCATATTAACTGTCCTTCCTTTAACTGAAGCAATTGCATGGCCAAGTTGAGTCAGAAGACAATGGTACTTAGTTAACGTGGCAGAAGGCAGGGGTACTGGAGAGGGTGAAGCTCTGGGCATTAATGCAGTTAAACAGTGAAAGATTTTTAAAGGAAAGTACTACTTTGATAAAGAGGAAAAATAGTGATAACAGAGTTGGGAATGTCTTTGAGAGAAGGAACATCTTGGGTTGAAGGAACTTTGAGATGTAAAGATTATTGACCATCTAGTTTGTTGAGACTGGATGTTCATATCACATAAAAACCTTATTTGCTAATATGGTTGGCCACATAGAGACTGAATACTTATTTTGATTCAAAGTAAAGACTATCATGTGCCATTAAAACAATATGAGGGAACTAGTTTCCCAGGATGATGATGAGAAGAATATATCAAACCTAAGTCAAAAATGAATAACAATGGAAAACATGGACTCATGGAGGGAGGGTGACATGCAAGTGTTACGAAAATAATACTGCTGTGCAGTATATATACAAAGCATTTTTTTAGTTTTTCACAACTTCATGGGACAGGTATTATTCCTCTCAGATGAGGAAATGGATTCAGGTGTATCTAACTGGTTACAATTTCACATTCAGTAATTGGTTTAGCAGCAATTCAGATATGGGACTTTTAAAGTATGTTCACCTCTAGCTTTACAGAGCATCCACTAGTTCATTTCTTTAATTCATATTTGAACTTATATTTCTTGGACATTAGAGATACAAAGATGGGAAATTCAGACAGCTATCTTTAAGTTATATGCTATGTATAAAAGTAATTGTGAAAAATGACACAAAGGAGAATATGGTCATTTGTGCTTACATGTTTCAGTGGGGCTGGCATGTGATGATTTTTCAGAAATGCTTCACAGAAAACACTCTTGGAATCAGATCTTGTTGAATGAGTAGATATTCATTAGACAGGTAAGGGGACATACCAGGAAGAGGAACAGTCTGTGCAAAAACAAGCAGAAACAGGGTAAGTCTGGAAAACTAAAGATAATATAGTTTATATTATGAGGAGAGGAAATAGCAAGAGATGATTTGGGAACATAGAGAAGTGCAGCATGATCATGGGAGGAAAGGTGTTTTACACTTGAGTATACCTAAGCACAGGCTACAAAGTAGCAGTTCTGTTGCTTGCTAGTATCTTTGACCTTCACTGAGGTGTAGGCAGGCAGCCTCAGAATATCCTAGTGTCCCAGTGGATGTGATCATATTTTCTTAGATAACAAATATTTTCTGAGCATTTCTGAAATACTTTGAAGTTTAATATTCTGTTATTTTTTCATGATTTTCTTTTCTGTTTGTTTCTAGGCAGAACGTGTTCATGAATTAAATGAAGAAATTGGTAAATTATTAGCCAAGGTGGAACAACTAGGAGCTGAAGGGAATGTGGAAGAATCCCAGAAAGTAATGGATGAAGTAGAGAAAGCACGGGCAAAGAAAAGAGAAGCAGAGGTAAGTTCTTAATAGTAGTATAACCTTAGTGTCTGTTCATGTGGTATATTTGACTAGAAATTTTTACAAAGTTTTAAAAGGGAATTTAAGCCAATTTGAAAATATTTAAGTGGTCTGTGCTATGCTGTTGGGTTTTATGTCAAAATTAGTAGTTTTAGGGAAGTTGGAGCCATGGATCTATTGAAATTTGTAACTTGTAGGTGTATTAAACTATCTAGTCACATATACTCAACAGTTATAGACACAGACACATGCATACTCTGCAGATTCTTGGTTACTGTGACAACCTATCCCTCATTCACTCCCATGCTATAGTATTCTTGATTCTCTTCCCACCTTAGTCTAATGTGCTAATGCCTTGGGGCCTTCTCTCATTCTTTTTTCTTAAGTTCTTGTTGGTGTTTGGGATTGGGATGGAACCTCCAGGCTTCATAAGGCAGGTGTCTTGGTATTGAGCTGCATCCCCAACCGCATTCTTCTTTCTCAGCACAGGTCTAAATCTGATATCCTGTAAAGTTCTGTTTTGATTGGAACATCTGATAGATTTTAGGAAATCAAATGTCTTTGGTAGGGATTATACTGTACTCTTTTACCTGTGTCCACTGTTCCTAACTGATCACATCTGGTTTGCTTTACAGTAATCTGAATGGCTTCTATAGGTAGTCTGACTTATGATTACCTACTTTCAGTGTTTTTTTTCTCAACCCCATGCATCTTTCCCCAACCCTAATCTTTTTTTTTTTTTTTTCCTTAAACTTCTCACCAGTGAGGTTTAATTGTTAAAGAGGACAGGGTCTTTTGTGACCAGATCAAAAATGAAAAGGAAAGCCCTATCACTCAAACTGCTTTAGGGTGCCTGTTCTTTTTCCTTCTTTCCTTCTTTTCTGGTATCATTGATGATCTTCAGACTGGAGAGGAAAGGCAGAATATAGGTAAGCCATTTTATTTATTAATTTAAAAAATTTTTGTGGTGCTGGGATGGAACCCAGGCCTCACACATGCTAGGCAGACAACCACTGAGCCATATCCCTAGCTCTTGGGAAGTTTTCTTTCTTCTTTTTTTTTTCTTTTTAAATTTCACAGTGATTTTTTTGATTTCCCACAAAATATGAACTAAAAGTATTATAGGAGTCCCAGGTCAGGTACAAAATCCAGGGCTGGCCACTCAGCCCAAATATCAAACCCAAAGGGTAATTGCAAAAAAGCAGGAAAATAACTTTTAGTGTAGCCACACTGGGAAGACATGTTTTTAGGCATGTTTTCCAGATGCTGACATGACCTGAAGGTTTAAATAGAAGGAGAATGGGGCATTGGGGAAGAAGTTATGCATTGTTAAGCGGACTTGGTCAAGTTGTGGTCTGATGGATCATTATCTCAGTTCTAACACTGAGAAGTTCTTATCACAGCTTTATCATCTTTATCTCCTTTATCATCTTTCCTTAACCTCCCTTAATATTGCTGGTCAGCAGAGCAGAAAGGCAAGAATTGAGGGAGGGAGGAGAAAAGGAAAAACTATGGTGACTGCTCCTCATAGTTCTCCTATAATGCTATCGTTACAATGATGATCCTGAACATCAAGAAAATATTGTTCAATATTCCTTATGATATTATGTGATTATAATAAAAATATTACTTAAAGGAAGGGAAGAAACTAATACATGTTAGATGTTTTCCACAGAAAGGAGAGAGTTGAAGAAAGACTTATGCCCAGTATCTTATTTCCCAACCAGTCTTAAGTCTTTTTTTGTTTTTGTTTTGTTTTGTGTTGTACTGGGGATTAAACCTAGGGCCTTATGCAAGCTCTCTAATACTGAGCCACATCCCTGGCCCCTCTAATCAGTCTTAATTCTTAATCACTTATTGATGTAAAAACTTTGTCTTTGGTTTGGTATCAGGGTAATATCAATTTATAAAACGAGTTGGAAAGTGTTTTCTCTTTCTGAAAATGTTTTTTTCTAGAATTGGTATTATTTCTTGGGGTAGAATTTACCATAAACCATCTAGGACTGGAGTTTTATTTGTGAAAGGTTTTTTTTGGGTGGGGACGGGGGTGGTGGTTATGGGATTTAGCCCAGTGGGAGAGCACTGGGTAGAACACTACAGGGCTACATCCCCAGCCCTTTTTATTTTTTATTCTGAGGAGAGATCTCACCAAGTAACCCAGGCTGGCCTCAAACTTGATATCCTCCCGCATAGCTGGGATTATAGGTGCGTGCCACTATGTGCCCAGCTTTTCCTATTGATTTTCTATTTTGCTGTTTATTGAGAGGGGAGTGGATAAATTTCAAGCTATAGTAATTGTGGATGTATATCTGTGTTTTTCCCTTTTGTCATTTGCTTTCATCATCTGTTTTGAAGCTCTTTTATTAGGATTATGCCTTTTTGATGAATGGACCCATTAATTATTTCCAAATATCCCCCCTTATCCTTGGGAATGTCCCTTGATTTCAGTTCTATTTTATCTAATATTTATATAACTACCTAGGCTTTCTTGTAAATTAAGTTTCTGTTAATTGTATACCATAAGCCCTACAGACAATATTAGAGGTAGAAAAAAGAGCTATAGATAATAGTAGTAATAAAATGGAATTCTAAAAAAATACTCTAAAAGAAGCAGGAGCAAAGGAATAAATAATGTAAAGGACAAGTAGAAAATAAATTGCAAGATGGTAAATTTAAACCCAGTATACCAACAATTACGTTAAATTTAAATGGCCAATAATAATAGAAAGATAGAAAAAGATATACCATGTAGCCATTCTTGATAATTTCAGTGTCTAAATATTTAGGGTTTCTGTAAGTGCAATTTTGTCAATCCAGAAAATAAACAGTAATTTTTAAATGAAAAGTACTTTATGGCTATAGCTAAATTATAGTTAATTTCCATGATGACTCGTAAGATAATCAAGCTAGTGAGCATTATTTCTTTTCCTTCAATATAATTGCCAGTTTCATGAATTTTTTTTCCCCTCTTTGGTACTGAGAATTGAACTCCGGGGCACTCAGCCACTGAGCCACATCCCCAGCCCTATTTTGTATTTTATTTAAAAACAAGGTCTCACTGAGCTGCTAAGCACCTCGCTGTTGCTGAGGTTGCCTTTGAATTTACAATCCTCCTGCCTCAGCCTCCCAAGCCACTAGAATTACAGGCGTGCACCACTGCACCTGGCTCTATGAATCTTAATATATGTGTACTCAGAGGTTTACTAATATTACATAGTAGCTTAGCCTCTTAGGCATATATTATTATCAGTTTTTTTTACTAAGAATAACACTTTAAAAATTTTACTTTTCTATTATAGATTGTGCTCAGCTCTATATAATAAAAAAACTAATTTGTGGCTTAAAAGCTACAAATTTTCTCAGCTAATATTTTAGGATTAGGGAAACATAATTTGACTCCATAATGCCATCCAACATACAGACTATTTCTAGTTCTATGTTTAGCCATCCTTTCTGTGTGGACTCATCTGGATGCTTATCAATTTGTGGCAGTATTGGTCTAAACTACAGCCTTAAGTGAAGGAAGTAAAAAAATCAAAGCATTAAAATGGAGTTGACATGCCTTCATGTATCTGTACATGTATGTTTTAATTTAAAAATTTTTATTTTGATTTATTTTCACAAAAGTAAAAAATAGTACAAAGACTTTCTCCTCTATCCTTTACCCCATTTAAAGTAACATTTACTATATTATTTTTTTCCCTGTATGTGGCTAAACTATGTCTATTTGTTACAGTTAAGATGCCTCTTGTCAGGTCAATGGCTAACACCTATAATCTCAGCTCTCTGTAGGCTGAGGCAGGAGGATTACAAGTTCAAGGCTAGTTTGGACATCTTGGTGAGACCCTGTCTCATAATAAAATCATTTTTTAAAAGAAGGGCTGCAAATATTGCCTAATGATAAAGAGACTCTGAAAACAGATGCTTCTTTAACCCAAATACTTTGTGTTTAAAATAAGGATGTTTTATTATATAAGCACAGCACAATTATGAAAATCAAGAATTAGTATTTATACAAGGCTGTTAAAGACTTTGTTCACATATCATCAATTGTCCCAATAATATTTTTTATTCTTTTTTAATATTTATTTTTTAGTTGTAGTTGGACACAATACCTTTATTTCACTTATTTATTTTTTATGTGGTGCTGAGGATCGAACCCAGGGTCTCGCACACTCGAGGTGAGCGCTCTACCGCCTAGCCACAACCCCAGCCCACATTCTTTATTCTTAAAGAAAGAAAATTTTTCCTCTCCAAGATCCAGTCCAAGATTGTATGTGTCATTTAGTTAGGCCTCTTTAGTCTCCTTTAATCTGGAACTGTTCTAGTCTGTCTTTGAAGAATACAATCTTCATAGTTTTGATAAGTATTCATCAGTTATTTTGTAAAATGTCCTTTAGTTAGAGTTTGTCTTAACATTTACTCATAGTTAGATTTCTTTTTCTCTTTTCTTCCCTTTCTTGCTTTTCTTGTTTTGTTCTTTCTCCTTCCTTTCTTTTTTTTCCCTTCATATACTAAGGATTGAAAAGAGGGTCTTGCACATACTGAGCAAGTGCTCTACCATTGAACTACATGTCGAGCCTCTCATGATTAGATTTTTATAGGAATATCACTATAGGGATGTATACTTTTGAAACATTTGTTAGTGGTTTTCCCCATTTTTGGTGATGGTACATATTTTTTTTTCTGGGAAGTTACTGCGTTTCAGTAAATACCTTGGTATTGACACTTTTAAGGCTGTATAAATACACTTTCTCATTCATTTTTATCTGCAGGGTTACATCAGTCAGTGGTGGGTTTTTATCTGAATTTATTTATCCTCTTTTGAAGAACTTTCCTATATATTCTGCCTGACAGTTTCCACTAGTATCTTAGCCAAAGTTCTGTGGAAGCTTGGAAAATGTCATATTTTTAGCTGGGTCTGTTGCTACCTCAAATAAAAGTCAGAGTCCTGTTAGTAAAGAAAAAAGAGGACAATATATAGGGAAACTCACCATTTTTTACTGTTTAATGAATTAATTCATACAAATGAAAATGTGTGAGTTAATCTCGGGACACATTTTATCTCTTATCTTAGTAGAACTGTATTCCTTTTAGTGGGGAGACTTACCATGTGTATGCATATCCACATTTCCGAGGAGGGGAAAACAATCTTTGAGAAGGAAGTCTAACAATGTGGAAAACATGTACTCCTTTACAATTATACTTGGCTTCTGTTTGCTTGACCCTTCATTGGTATGCAGTTTAGAGACTGACCACATCATGTTTTTAACAAAAACTATAGAAAAGAACATTGATAAACCCTTTTCAGACTGTTGTATTCTGTATCATAGTAGAACTATTAAGGTAGTTTCTTGGCAAAAGGTGTGTGGACCTGTGACTTTTGACCTCTAGGGAAGTAGTCTAGGATAGGATGTAGTGGACAGGAGGACAAAGGAGAATGTATACTTTTCATAACAAAATAGCCATGCTTTTTTATATTTTCTTCCATGCCTTTTTTTTTGGCAAGGGGTCAGTCTCAGAGATTTGTGCATGTACACAAACATTCTACTACTGAACCACATTCCTAGCCCCCTTGTTTGACCTTTTTTTTTTTAATTCTACAAATTTTAATTTCTAAGCAAGTAAATATCAGTCTCCATAACCCACAGAAGCAAAAGGCTTCTTAAGTCAATTTCTTATTATTTTGTTTTGTTATACCAGTGTTTAAACCCAAGGGTGCTTAACCACTGAGCCACGTCCACAGCCCTTTTTATTTTTTATTTGGAGACCAGGTCTCACTGAGTTGCTTAGGGCCTCACTAAATTGCTGAGCCTGGTTTTGAACTTTTGTGACCCTCCTGCCTCACCCTCCTGGGATTGCTGGGATTACAGGCATGGGTCACCATATCAGCCTGGTCCTTTTTTATTCTTATCATGAAAGTCAGAAAGATCCTAGAGGCCAAAAACTGAGATGGGCACTGGAGTAACTGAGCCGTTTCCTGCTGTCACCTCGTAAGGAGCCATTGTGAGGAAATTTCAAACACTGGCTGGATAAGACTGGCTGTTTTTGTCTCTAAGTACAGAAAACTTTTGGTGGTGGTGAGCTGTGGGACTTCTAGATAGTGTGGTTGATGGTTGTGGTGTTTCGATATGTATTTTAAACTTGGGTTTATTTTGTTTTTTTGTTTGTTTGCTTTTAATCTGGTGTCCTTATTTGGTATTCCAGTGATAGGTAGGAAAAGTATTCAGAACAGTGTAGTGCTTCAAGGGCCCAGGTGCTACAAGACCAACTTCATGGACATAATCAGATCCTAAGGGGCATTAGGCAGGGTAGCTTACATTATCATGGAGCATGCACATGGGGGAACAGCTATGGCACTGCCTTTTGGATCTGGTGGTATGTTGGAGGAAGAGACCTGAAGACTATGCAGGCAGATCATATATGTCCTGAGCTATTGCCACAAGAAGGGCATTGTGCACCTACACCTTAAGATAGAGAACATCCTAGAGATTGCTGGAGGCAATTTCAAACTCGTCCACTTCAGCCAGAGCACTGGATTAATGGCTGGGCAGAAGCTGAATGAGTTTGAGGGCACTCTCCTCTACCTTACCCCTGAAGTCATCCAGTGGAAAGAATATGAGGGCCCCATGGTGGATGTCTAGAGCCTGGGTGTCACTGATTTATGGCAAACACCACTAAGCAACTGAAGAAGTTCATGCAGGCAAGATATGACAATCCCCTGCACATTTCCAAGGAAGCATGGAATGCTGACCAGTCAAATACTGATGGTGGACCCCACGCAGAGGCCCACAGTAGAGCAAATAATGAGCCACCCATGATAGAGCCAGGGTGAGGAATATTTACTCAGCTATTCTGTTAAGCCTGGACCCAACAATTATGGCAATCATGCTTAACGAGGGTTTTGAGCCCTGTAATACCTGGTTGTCCCTGGCAAATCTAAATACAATGAGGCAGTGGCTACATACCTGGTACCCCAGCACTAGATAATCCACGGGCATGCTTACACATTCCAGGTGAAGCCTATGTGTTGGGGAGTTAGGCCTTGCCAGGTCCTATATATCCTTTCAGTGTTCACTTAAAGGAGTGCCAGTGAGCCTGCCCTTTCTACCCTCCCTCTATCCCTTTGAGCATCAGCTACCTGAGATGGCCAAGCAATAAGTCAGGGCAGAAAGGTAGTGGATGTGCCAGTGTGCCTTCTATCTGTCTGTTTCCTGAGGACCTCCACTCCCAGCATAATCTCCTATCCACAGTAGTTGGGCCATGGCAGACAACAGCACATCCTCCCAAGGTATCTCTATAGGGCAGTCCATGACAATAGCAAGGGCTAGAAGGGGGTTACTAGGAGGATAGCCATTTACGTTCAACAACTATGTTGTTGCATGCCTTGGTTTTGTGAGCTGGCATTCAGAGAAAAAGGGCAGAAACGTGCTAGATTTAGAAGCAGTGTGACTCCAATGAAAATACAGAGACAGACAAATCAGTGGACAGTGAGAAGACCCTGAGATCTGTGGATCCTGGTGTGGGCATCACTGTGACGTGCATGTGGTATGCATGCAGTCTGGCTCGGGCTTTCTGCACGGATTCTGGCCAGGAGCTTGATTCTACCAGGAGTCTCCTGTCTCCACCTGCAAGAGACATCAGAGGCTCTTTTCCCTGGGACACTTTCTCCTGCCCTGCTGTTCTCTGTCCTTTCTTCATACTTCTAGGAGAGTAGAGATGGTTCTTAATAAATTTCTGTTTCTCACACATTGTGTAATAATACTGATGTCCTAAGATTTTTTAAAAGGCAGATTAAAAAAAAAAGTGGTGGGGGGATTCAGAGCAAGGGCAATTATCCAGCAGCTGTGCTCTCCAAGGCTTCCCTCTCCTATGCAGTGTAGGTAGAGTCTTACTCTCATGGAGCCAGTGTAGACTGATTCAATTTCAGCTGGTTGCTTTGCTCTGAAAATCCTTTCTTGGTCTTCAGGCCCCTCCCTGAGGTATGAGGAGAGGGTGGTAGGCAGCTGTTGGTGAAGATACATCTGGCAAGGCATTGGAGACCCCAGAATGTTCTATGGCCTTTTGTTTGACTTTTAATGAAATTTATGTTTTTATTTTTGTTTTATCCCTCACTTTTGTTTAGGAAGTTTATCGGAATTCTATGCCAGCTTCCAGTTTCCAACAGCAGAAACTTCGGGTCTGTGAAGTCTGCTCTGCCTACTTAGGTCTTCATGATAATGACAGACGACTGGCCGATCATTTTGGGGGTAAACTCCACCTGGGATTTATTGAAATAAGAGAGAAGCTTGAAGAATTAAAGGTACTTTGGTAAATTAATATCACTGACTGTCCTATTTTGCTATTTATTTTTTGATCTACTATTAGTTGTCTTTGGAATAGTATTCTCAGTTGTGATTTATGTCAACAGTTCACACTGAATAGTGTAGAATTATAAATGGAGATTCAGGCAGGTTTAATGGATGATATCTGAGAAAAAGGCTTTTCAGTATTATTCTGTTATTCTGGGAGGTATCATTTTGTGTTGAATTAGTCATTTAAATTGGTTTCTAAACTGACCCTTTTCTACAAAATAACACCTTACCCTAAAATGTAAGGTGTTATCCTTTTCAGTAAAATCAATAATAGTTATAGGAGAATGGAGAAAATGAGCCCAGTATGTGTTGAAATATTTTGGAGTTCTTTACTAAATATAAGCCTATAGAACCTCTAGTTTGGGGCTGGGGATGTGGCTCCAGTGGTAGCGCGCTCGCCTAGCATGTGTGAGGCATTAGGTTCGATTCTCAGCACCACATAAAAACAAAGTAAAGGTATTGTGTCCACCTAAAACTAAAAAAAAAAAAAAAAAAAAAATGTTTTTTTAAAAAAAATAGAACCTCTAGTTTTGTCTACCTTCCTCCGTTTCAGGAAGGAATTAGAACAGCCTATGAAAGGAGGACACTCACTATTAATTAATATGTGTTATTGTAAAAAGGCAGCATAATTCTTATCTCCCTAGTGCTTTTGAGGGAATAAGCAAATATATATACACAAAAAAAGTGAGGTATTTTGAAGTGGTAAAAGGCAGAGAGGCAGAGTTACTTTTCAGAGTTGCCTTTCAGCTATCTGATGTGGCTTATTTTTAAAGAATAGGGTATTGTAGCCTTTTGTCACAAGTTGAAGACTGGCCCAAATATTGACAACAATGGAGAGTCACTTTCCATGTAATTATATCACTGGAATTGATCCCAAGATTCATGGCTTGACTTTTACAATAATGAGGAGTCAGAAAACACCCAGGGAAATCAGGTGTGGTAGTGCACATCTATAAACCTAGTGACTGGAAAGGCTGAGGCAGGAAGATTGCAAGTTCAAGGCCAACCTTCACAACTTAGACCCTCAGCAATTTAGCAAAATTCTGTCTCAAAATAAATAAAATTGGCTGGGGATGTAGCTCAGTGGTAAAGCACCTCTGTGTTCAATCCCCAGTACCAGAGAGAAGGGGAAAAAAAATAAGGACATAACCATATTTTCAGTATGTATTTATCCCCTCTTCATTTTTTTGAGTAGCTGGAATAAATCTCACAATTTCTAAAAACTGTCAAAATGGGTTTTATTTTAACAGAGAGTTGATGGGCTCTGTTTATAACACTGCATACTTGGGATTCTTTGCAGAAACAGACTTAGCAACAGAATCCTGTATCACTTTACTCATATCTTTAAAGGCAGCAGCATTGAAATGGTACCATTGCCTCATTGGAAATGATAAGGAATGGATATTTGTGATGGTTGATGTTCATGATAAGTATATATAAAAAATAATGCTGGGAAACATTCAGAAAAGTCTTATTGAAGTAATTTTGAAATATCATGTAAAAATCATGGAAAAGTTTGAGATATTGCACATTTTCCATAAAAGGGAGGAAGTTTATAGAAAGTAGGGTGTGAGCTTAATAGTTACATCCGACAGGGTCAGATTGAATTTTTTTTTCCCCAACAGATCTTGAAGTTAATAATACTATGTTGGGAACCAGAAATGGTAAAGTTTAAGGTAAAGATAATTAATAATTGACCTAGTAAATAAACTTCTTATTTATTGTTTTTAAGAGAGTTGTAGCTGAGAAGCAGGAGAAAAGAAACCAGGAGCGCCTGAAACGAAGAGAAGAAAGGGAGAGGGAAGAAAGGGAGAAGCTGAGAAGGTATGGCATGATAAATAGTCCCAAATATTTGAAGTTAAGTTTCCTGGTTCTAAAAAGAAATGTGACTGATACATGATTTTAGATGACATTAAGTCTCTTCTGGAGCATTGGAAAATTGCTTTTACTTTTTAAAAATATTACCATGAAAGGCAGTTTTTATACAGACATACAGGCTGAGTATCCTTTCTCCAAAGTGCTTGGGAGGAAGTGTGTCAGATTTGGGAGGTTTTATTTGATTTTGAAGTGTCTGCAAAAACCTTACTAGTTGAACATCCCTAATTCTGGACCTGAAATGCTCCCAAATTTTAAACTTGGTGAGCATCATATCTGTGCTGAAAAAGTTGTGAATTTCAGATTAGGGATGCTCAATCTGTATTAAGCCTTAGCCATTAAACTAAATGCAATTTATAGAATGTGTAGAAGAGTGAATAGAAAATGCTTTTTTGTCTTTAGGTCTTATAAGATTTATAACAAAACCGTATTCTAGCTTTTTGGTTTTTCATATTGCACTAGATTTGTACTAGGTTGGCATAGAATTATATGAGTCACTTTTACCCATTGGCAACTAAAACTGCATAGCATCATTGTGGCAACGTTCTTTGTGAGTTGTGTTCATAGTTTTTTAAGATGAATTTATGATGGACAGGCATGCT
Organism: Ictidomys tridecemlineatus; assembly: GCF_052094955.1. Taxonomy (NCBI): domain Eukaryota; kingdom Metazoa; phylum Chordata; class Mammalia; order Rodentia; family Sciuridae; genus Ictidomys; species Ictidomys tridecemlineatus. Next base: position 216,755,629 of record NC_135478.1, read on the forward strand.
ATAAGTGATTAACTTACGGTTCTAATAGGTGATGTTTCCTTAATCATAATGTGTATGGTATCTCTAAAATTTTAACACCTCTCAGAGTTAGTAGATGTGCCTAACTTCATTAAAACCCTTTACAATATGTGAGTAGATCATGCTAACTACTTCTAAGCTTTGAGCCTATTAAAGAAATTTTAAACTTTATTTGTGTTGACTTTTAACTGGTAATCCTTTTGCACTTTAAGAACAAAATGGAACAAAGCTGTGTGGATATTGTTTCTTTAGGGGAAATGCTGTCAGTTTTTCCCATTTCTCTCTGTATACACAGAGCTAGCTATGAATATATATATTTTTTTCATTTACCATAAATTTTACCTCAGACCTTTATCTGTTTGTTCTTTGGTGTACATTAAGTTCTTACAGGGATATTACTAAGTATTGTAATATTTAGGATAGAATAAATAGCATTTTATTTAACATTGGAATTCTGAATTTAAGATTCAACTGAGATGATAATCAAATGAGAACAAACATTTTTTGCAAGAATATGCTTTCACATTTGTAGATAATGAGAAAGAAAATCACCAACTGTGTTCCTCTTTTAGCTGGGTGCGGTGACACCTGTGATCCCAGTGACTCAGGAAGATTGCAAGTTTGAGGCTAGCCTCATCAACTTAGTGAGACCCTAAGCAACTTAGCAAGACCCTGTCTCAAAATAAAAAATAAAAAGGGTTGGGTATGTAGCTCAATGGTAAGGTACCCCTGGGTTCAATTCCCAGTGCAAATAAAAAGTACACCTCTTTCAGAAATGTGCAAATTTTTCCTCTATGACCTTGAGAGAAGTGGTGTAATTAAATGCTAGTATAAAAATTATAGGAGGGGCTGGGGTTGTGGCTCAGTGGTAGAGCACTCGTCTACCACATGCAAGGTGCTGGATTCAATCTCAGCACCACATAAAAATAAATAAATAAAATAAAGGTATTGTCCCAACTACAACTAAAAAAAATATTTTTAAAAAGATTATATGAGAAGGGATTCTGACTATGGTGCTAAAAAGGACAACTGAAAAACAATCCTTAATCACTTACTGGGTCCTTACTGTATGCCAGGCATTGTACTAAGAAATTCACTATACTGGGGCCAGGGCTATGGCTCAGAGGTAGAGCGCCTGTGTAGCAATGCCCAGGGTCCTGGGTCTGATTCTCAGCACTGCAAAAAATTAAAAGGGAGGCTTGCAGAAATTGACTTACCAAGAAATTTGCCTTAATTAGTTTGCCTAATCCTCATATACACATACCCCAATGAAAAAAAATTTTTTTTTTGTATCCTTCTTTGTCACTGTCAGACTAATAAGCTAAGGGAGGATATATGTGACCCACTCACAGATGATGAGTGGTAGAGCCAGAATTAAAACTCATGTCTGCTGGACAGTGGTACACACATGTAATTCCAGTAACTTTTGGGAGGCTAAGGCAGAAGGATTGCAAGTTTGATGCCAGCCTGGGCAACTTACTGAGATCATATCTCAAAAATTAAAAAAGTTAATAAGTTGGGGATGTTGCAAATTGGTTGAGTGCCTTCCTAGCATGTGTGAGGCCAAGGATTCAATCCTTAATACCACAAAACGCGCACACACACACACACACACGTGGTTGATTACTCATTGTGTGTTAACAGTATGCTGGGTCATGTGAAGATATGTAAAGTTGAGCTGGGTATTATAGGGATTATAGTATGAGTTTGTAGCCCCCAAATATATGCATTCCAAATCATAGAAATTTTATTCTTTTCCCAGAAGGGAAAAACAAGTGACAGAAGTATAAATAACATATTTTTTCTAGGCTAGCAAATGGTTTCTGAAGCAGTAAGAGTGTGATATACTATTGTGTTAGTTTCCAGGAACATATTATTTTTTATTTAAGAGCAGGTATCCAGTTAAGGGATCTCATATGGCAAGATGGGGAAGTCTGTAATTGGTGGTACATTTTGGGGGGGGGGGAATGTGTGCTAAATATACACTTTGATGTTTTTAATTTATAGTCACTTTTCTAAAAATAGATATTCTCTTTTTAGGTCCCGATCACATAGCAAGAATCCTAAAAGGTAGGTATTTATATAAGATAGGTAGTGAAGTTGTGTTTTTCAACAAGTGAAAATAAATTAACTGTCTTATAAAAGTTAATGAGAATTAATAAATTATTACTGTTTCTTTGTTTTGGTTCAGTTTTGAACATTGTCATTTTAGGAGAAACTGATCAAAAGATATTCTTGAATCACAAAGTTTATCAGAGTAAAATTATATACAGTACTCTGGAATTACAAGGGAAAGATGTCAAAATAATTCTTTAAAATCTTTTTCATGCTAAGTAAATATGGTAACTTTTTAAAAGTCAGTTTGTGTGGTACATTTAAGGAACAGCATTCTAAGAGGTTGTTGTACCTGTGGAAAATAGAAATACGTTGATTAGTTAGATAAATTTTTGAATGAGATCCTCAGTAGGTAAGGAAAACTAAGCTATTTAGTCTGCCTCACTTTTGCCTTTTGTGAGTCTACTGTTTTTCCCTTTGTATTGTGAGTACAAAAAAATTTCAGAGGCACACTAACAGATATAAGGAGGGGAAGGGACAGATAATACTTCCTTTGATTTTTAGTGGTAATATTTGGGGTATTTTTAAAAGTCTTTTTCTAATTAATCGAACAATTTTCTGAGAAAGGTAGAGAAATGTGTTTTACTTCTTCTTTCTTGGTTCTTTTCTTGCTGTGCTCATTTTGTTTTGAGCCTTTCTTTATAAGTCCATTCCCACCTAGAATGTCCTTTTTCATTCTTTTCCAGATTCTACCATTTCTCTTGTGATTACATCACCTTTTAAAACAATTTTTGTTTATTCTTTTTAGTTGTATATGACCATAGAGTGTATTTTGACATATCATATATACATGGAGTATAACTTCCCATTCTTGTGGTTGTACATGATGTTGAGTTACACTGGTTATATTCATATTACATCACCTTTTTGAAACCTGCAAAGTCTTAAACTCCAGAGAGTAACTTATTTCTAAGAACTTAGTCCTAAAAAGTAGAACATTTGTTGTTATGAAATAAAAATCTTATGTTTCTATTAGTTACCCCTTAGTATATTTTAGAATCTTTCAGTGATATTTTTGCTTAAAACCCTAAAAACAATCCAGGCACAGTTGTCCATACCTCTATAATCTCAGCTACTTGGTAGGCTGAGGTGTAAGGATCACAAATTCAAGGTCAGCTGGGCCTGGGCCTTTTTGTCTCAAAAAGGGACAGGTTGGGGCCAAGGATGTAACTGAGTAGTCAGTGTGGTAAATTACTAGGCGTAGTATATATTGGGGTTGAGGGAGAAACCCAAAACAGACAAACCAAAAATTATACAAAAACTCAGACATTAATAAAGGAACCATTTGCTGGGCGTGGTGACCCATGCCTATAGTCCCAGCGGCTTGGGAGTTTGAGGCAGAGGTATTGCAAGTTCAAAGCCAGCCTCAGCAAAAGCGAGGCACTAAACAACTCAGTGAGACCTTGTCTCTAAATAAAATAGAAAATAGGGCTGGGGATGTGGCTCCCTGATACCCCCCAAAATAAATAAAAAATAGAAATCTGCCAAATTGAGGGCTGGGAAGGAAGCCCTCTGTAGAGGGCTTGGTTGTTTGGTTGGTTGGTTGGTTGGTAGCCGGGTAGGTAGGTAAGTGAATAGATAGATGGCATTAGATCATCTAAAGGTTTTCCATCTCTTTCATAGAAGTCAAAGTCTTTATTACAGTCGTTAAGTAGGGCGACCATAAATGCCAGTCTACCCTCTGATAGTTCCGTTGGATATTTTATTAATAACCCCCACTTTATTCTATATAATTGACCATTCATAGTGTCCTGGTTTTAATGGTAAAGTCATCCTGCTTGTAAGACCTTGAGGTTACCCCTACCTTACTTAATTCCAGCAAAATATGTTCCTCTGGTTCCTTCAGTATGCCAAGCCTTCTGCCACCTCAGGACCGTTGCATCTGTATGCTCTTCTCTGAAATGACTAATGTACTTATTCTCTTCTTTTAGTCTTCCTTAAAATGCTATCCTATCAGAAAAGCCTCTCCCTATTCTTTTTTTTTTTTTTTTTTTTTAATGGTACTGGAGATCTAAACCAGGGATTCTCACATTCCAGGCCAGTGAGAATACCCCAGCCCATCTGCATATTCTTTTTTTTCCTTTTGGTTTTTTTTTTGGGGGGGGGGTTGGTACCCAGAATTAAACTCAGGGGCACTTGACCGCTGAGCCACATCCTTAGACCTATTTTGTATTTTATTTAGAGATAGGGTCTCACTTAGTTGCTTAGCACCTCACTTTTGCCAAGGCTGACTTTGAACTCAAGATCCTCCTGTCTCAGCCTCCAGAGCCTCTGGGATTACAGGCATGCCCCACCGAGGCCAGGTCCATCTGCATATTCTTTATAAAATATTACTTCCCCATTTCTCTACCCACCTTTACCCTACTCTGTTTATACTAGACAGAGATCTGTATAGAACTAAAAGAGTATTAGCTTTTAGAGGCCAAGGGGCCAAGGACATGGTTTTTGTTTTCTTTCTTTCTTTTTTTTTTTTTTTTTTTGTGGTGTGTGTGTTTGTTTTGCAATACCTGTTGAACCCCAGGATGCTCTACTGCTGAGCCTTGTCCTCAGACCTTTTTGACCCTTCTTCTCTCCCTCGCTCCTTCTCCCCCCCCCATCTATCCGTCTCTCCTAACCTCCCTCCCTTCTTTCCTTCCTTTTTTTTTGGGGGGGGGGGGAGTTCTGGGGGTTGATCCCAGGAGTGCTTTACCATTGAGCTACATTCCCAAACTCGTTATTTTTTGAGACAGGGTTTTATTAAAATCGCTGAATGCCCAAGATGCAGAGACTGATATTAAAGTTGTGGGCCTCCTGCCTCAGTCTCCCAAGTTGCTTGATTTACAGACATATGCCACCACGCCCAGCTCCTCTTTTTACTTTTTTTTTTTTTTTTTTTTTTTTTTGAGACAGGGTCTACTTAAATTGCCAGGCTGGGGCTGGGCATGTGGCTCAAGCGGTAGCACGCTCGCCTGGCATGCGTGCGGCCCGGGTTCGATCCTCAGCACCACATACCAACAAAGATGTTGTGTCCGCCGAAAACTAAAAAAAAAAAAAAATATATTAAAAATTCTCTCTCTCTCTCTCTCTCTCTCTCTCTCTCTCTCTCTCTCTCCCCCCCCTCTCTCCTCTCTCCTCTCTCCTCTCTCCTCTCTCCTCTCCTCTCTCCTCTCTCATTTAAAAAAAAAAAAAAATTGCCAGGCTGTCCTCAAACTTGGAATTCACCTGTCTCGGCCTTCTTAATAGCTATGATTATAGGTGTGTGTTGCCATTCCTGGCTTGTACTTATTTTAAAATTGAATAAAAATGTGCATTGGAAGAAAGGATTCATAATAGATCCAAATGAGTAGTTAAACAAAATGTTACTTGATAAAATTTTTATTTAGTGAATTTTACATTTCTTTTCCTCTGCTCCTTTTTGGAATGCACTCTTCAGTTGTGGAAATACTCTGTTTGGCTGTGATGTTAGGTCCACATTACTTACCTTTCTTTGATTATAACGCTGACAGAAATTGAAAGCTTTTCAACTTCATTTCTTATATAAAATAATCATTTGAAAATGAACTTAGTGTAAACTATATCTGAATAATTTGTTTTTGAATGTACTATATCAAGTTATGAGAAAATATCACATTCTCAACGCACTTTAAAAATTTAAACCACTTTATCATTTACATTCTATACCATAAGATTTACCTAGTTTAAATTTGCATGTCAGTGATTTTTAATAAATTTAAAGCTATGCAACTATCACCACATACTAGTTTAGAACAACTTCATCACTCTGAAAGCATTTTTTTTTTTTAATTTGTGCACTCAACCCCTGAGCAACATCCCTATCCCTATTTTGTATTTTATTTAGAGACAGGGTAACACTAAGTTGCTTAGCACCTTGCCATTGCTGAGGCTGGCTTTGATTTCTGTATCCTCCTGTCTCAGCCTTCAAAGCCACTGGGATTATAGGCATGCGCCACCGCGCCATCTGAAAGCAATTTTTTTTAAAGTTTTTCTTTTAATATTTATTTTTTAGTTGTAACTGGACACAATGTTTACTTACTTACTTACTTACTTATTTATTTAAAGAGAGAGGGAGAGAGAGAATTTTAATATTTATTTTTTTAGTATTTGGCAGACACAACATCTTTGTTTGTATGTGGTGCTGAGGATCAAACCCGGGCCGCACGCATGCCAGGCCAGCGAGCTACCGCTTGAGCCACATCCCCAGCCCCTACTTATTTATTTTTATGTGGTGCTGAGGATCGAACCCAGGGTCTTGCACGTGCTAGGCAAGCGCTCTACCACTGAGCCACAATCCCAGCCCCCTGAAAGCAACTTTTTAAATCAAACAGTACACCTTTCTCTCCTCTTTGTTTCCCTCAAATATTTCTGTTCTCTGCATGTCACCTCTACCCTTCCACGCAAGTGATCTGGTTGAGAGTACAGAAGTGTTTTTCCGTCTCTACTCTTATATACTTATTAGTAACCCCCCACCCCAGCTTAGGTAAAGTTCTCAAAAGTGATTTTTTTGCATAATTTTTTTCCCCCTCTCCAGTTATGTGCTACTTGAGTAGAGAACTACCTCACTGTTTTAATTACACTGAGATCTATTATACTGTGGGTATTTAAAACTTACATCTGTGGTCATATAGCCTTTTCAATTCAGAGAGGATAATTTATCCCAAATAGTATTCTTTCTCATGCTTCTCCTTCCTTCCTTCTGTCCATGTCCATCAGGTACATATTTAATTTCTAATATATTTCAAAAATTCTTAGTCTAAATGCAATTAAGTTCCTAAAGCATTTAGACATTATAATTCCTAGCATGTAGTAGTTGTGAAGATTGTTGCTCTCATTTGTTATATTCCTGAAGTAAATTTACACAATACTGATTGACCTCTCAGAATTGGTATTTTCTTGTTTGCAGGTGTTAACATATAGCAATTTATTTTAGTATAAATTGAGTTGATTTGGAATAAAATTGGCAGTAAGACAGGCTACTAAGGAATAATTTCTCTTTAAAGAACAGGCATTAGTAAATAATAAATGTATTGCTTACAAAATTATAATAAAATGAAATAAAATCTTTTTGTAGATCCAGGTCCAGAGAGCATCGCAGACACCGGTCTCGCTCTATGTCTCGAGAACGCAAGAGGAGGACTCGATCCAAGTCTCGGGAGAAACGCCATCGCCACAGATCCCGCTCCAGCAGCCGCAGCCGGAGCCGTAGTCACCAGAGAAGTCGTCACAGTTCTAGAGATAGGAGCAGAGAGCGATCCAAGAGGAGGTACTGATGTGCCAATCAGAGGATATGGAGCTACCTTGATGGTTTAGCCTTTTGTTTACTTATGTTACTTATGTTTAGAGTTTAGATTATTGGTTTGAAAACTTGCACCTGGTGATATGTACACATTTGTGTGTGGGTGTATACATTTTTTTTCCTGATTATATGGGTAGTTCAGAAAGAATAAATTACATATGAGCCAGAGGAAGAAATTGAAACTGATATGTGCAGAGGTTACTGCTTTTCTCTGCTTAGTATGTCTTGAAAAAAACGTATTTTACAGGCAAATAATTTTTAGATACTAATACTCTTCAGTTTTTTCAGTATGTATTAACAAATTAGGGACTCTGAGAAGTCCTTTCATTAAAAGAGTTGTTTAGCTTTGTTTGACTTACTATTTTCCAAACTTATTTGAGCTGGTGCGCTTTTTCAGAGCAGACACATTCTAGTATATTCTTGTTTAATCTGAAGTACAGGTAATGCATTGTTGTATACACTGTTGCTTGGTGCAGGGCAAATTCAGAATTTTAAGGAAGCTACACAACTTCTTGGTATAACAAAAACTACTTAAAAAGGTGCAAGGAGGGCAGGCATATTTAAGGTATGTTTAAGGACCTGAATATTTAGTGAGAACAGTGGCTTAGAATGTGGTAGAGGAGTTTAGCATTCACAATCTATATAGACTAAACTCTCAAAACCTCAGGTCACATGGTAGCCCTCAACCCAGATAATTTGTATGGAATGTAAACCATACTGAAAATTGCTCTTTTTTTTTTTTTTTTTAACTTTTCTCCTTCCTTAAAAACCATTCTTAAGTATATACAGGATAAATATTTTTTTGTGTTTCTAGTATACTTACTAATCTCACATTTTCTATGGAATCCTTTTCATTAAATCCATGGAAAGCTGTTAAAAATATTTTCTTTATTTTGAGTCTCAGCTACCCTAATTCCTTGAGATCATTTACAAGCTTGAGTGATTAATAGGCTCTCAGTCAATATTTTTATGATATTTCTGACCTTGTTCTAAGTAATCCTTAAGGTGACTTTATTAAGAATTATTATATACTTTCTACTATATTATGCTTAGTAAAAAAAATAATATAACATAGTTGAGCAACCATGTTTAAGTTGCTCTAAGAAGTTCTCTGTATGACAACACAGGACTGCCATCCTTGACAACAGATAGTGCTAATAACCTTGATATTATAGGGTGAGTCATCTAAGTTTAGATGAGGAAAATGCCAAAGTAATAAAAAAAAAAAAAACAGCTTCAGGTAATCAAACTTGAATAAAGTAGATGTAATTTAATCAGGTAGGAAAGTTACTTATAATAAGGCCACTTCTCATACACTTTTGAAACTGGATATCTTGGAGGCCACCGTCAGTGGAGTGTCTAGAAATAGGCCTTTTAAAAAAATTCTCCATGAGTCTTAACCTGCACACAGAAATTTTGAGAATTATGCAGCTAAGCAGTTGAAGATCTAGATAATTTCTTGTGTTGACCTGCTCAACTGTCATTGTTTCTGGTGTTTGTGAACTCTTAAATGTCCTTATTGGTGGTGGAGATGGGAGGGCTGGGTGTGAAGTCTCCTTCTCTGAGATTGTGTCATCTTAGTCCCTGATGCTTCCTGCATTTGTGAAGTTGTATAGGAAATTTCCCCCATACTACATGATACCCCTTCACATCTAAGATTTTCAGCATGTTCATAAAGAGGCTTATTTTTGTAAAACTATTAAAAGTTTTGCTTTTCTCAAGAGAACTTCTCATCTTTGAATTCAAGTTACTCTTTAAAAGTTATTGTTTTAAACCAAAAATTAGCAGATAATTGCCCTTAAAACTTATTTGTTATTACACACAAGATCAAGTTATTGCTACCAGTGTGGATTTAATTTTTGAAGGTAAAAGTTCCCTTTCAAAGTCTTTGACGTTGTGCTGTTTCCTTGCCCTGCTGTGAAGCTGTGAAGCACTGGTCTCTGATATATGTAGATTGTCTTTGTGATCTTTCCCTGGCAACATTTCCCGTGGGTCAGTGAGGACTGTTTGTAGCTTTCTGCTCTTGCTCTTTGTAGAAATGAATAGTGCAGACTTCAGAGACAGACTCGGGTCTGGGGCTTTGCCCAATATCTTCATTATCCCTTCTGTCTTTCCCCATTTCTTAAGTAGAGATAGTACATATTTATTTGCTTTGTTAGGATTATTGGTAGTATGAATAAAGTAGTGTATGGAAATTGCTCCTGTGTGGAACATTGTGATCTCTCAGAAAGTGTTAGTTGATGCTCACCTTCAGTTATTATCACTGACCTCTGGGATTTACCAGTAGGTAATGTCTTTATTCTTATGTATCATTTCAATCATATCTCCTCATATTTCATTCCCATAAAGGCTATGGATAAGACTAGTTTAAATTTGCAGTCACTAGTCTTGCACTCTAATTCTTTTTTAACATATCATTTTGAAATTAAGCTTACTAAAACCTTAAGTAGAATGTTCAATGTTGATATGATAGAATATTTGAACCTTTTAGTTTAACCCTTCTTAATTGTATGTATAAAATGGAGTATAATAGTATTTTTTTTTCCCTGCCTTATGTCTTTCTGAAAGTCTCCTTACTCAGGGCTGGGGGTTTAGCTTGGCAGACACATGCTAAGTATACTCAAGGGCCTGGATTCAAATGCCAGCACACGAGAAAAGTATTATCCAGGTCTTGCCGGTGCCTCCAGAACCTAATTTTGAACACGGATTAGGTGAGGTAATTATGTAAAAGTTCTGCATCACCTGTAAAGAACCAAATAAGTGATATTTGTTACTGATTCATTTAGATGTTGAGAATATAGAAGACTATTCTAATCCCATAATATTTTTTTCGTTTTCCTTCTAAATCTCTGATATGAACTTATTTGTGACATATCTTTCTTACTGAGGATGGGGATGGGAAAGCAGAAGGTAATAAGAAACTTTATTATAGTGCGATCATCTTTTTTTTGTCTTCCAGTCTAGTTTTAATGATCTAACTCAGGAGGAACAAAGCAAATTTTTAAGTTAACAAAATGGTTATTTACAAGCCATATTATTGAGTGTTGAGTCTTGTTGGTGTTGGCAGACTGTTCCCTACAGGCCACACAAGGCCTATATCCTGTTTTTGTATAGCCAGCAAGCTATGGATGGTTTTACATTCTTGAAAGGTAGATGTAAAGAAAAGAATTCTACCACCATAAATACTGTGTGTCACCTGCAACACCTCAGATACTTACTGTCTGGCCAGATAAGCAAACAAACAAAAGATTTGCTGACCCCATACCAAGTTACTGATTTCCATCCAGTTTGGAATCATGTTCTTATATATTTTTTAAAAATTTGGTAATACCTTTTACTTTTTAAAGCTATTATCAATGTATTATTTTTATATTAAATACTTTTTATGAATTGGAGATGTTTTATGGTTGTCTCCAAGATACTGAGAATATCTTGACATTTTAGCTTATGCTTTTTTGACCCTAGCTTTTGTTGCTACCTGTCTTGTTTTAGAGCCCTTATCTATGACCCTAATAGTGCTCTTTTCTGTCAGTAAACTGACTCCTCTGTCTTGGATATATTCTAATATATTTCTTCAGCTTTCTATTTATCCTATTCTTTAATTTGGATTTTGGGTTTCCCAACATATTTTGCTCCTCAAATTAATATTTTTCAGATCCTCAAAAGAAAGATTCAGAGACCAAGACTTAGCATCACGTGACAGAGACAGGAGTTCAAGAGACAGATCACCTCGTGACCGAGATCGAAAAGATAAGAAGCGGTCCTATGAGAGTGCTAATGGCAGATCAGAAGACAGGAGGAGCTCTGAAGAGCGCGAAGCAGGGGAGATCTAATTAGCTGTGTATATATCTTCAATCCTTAAGCTTCCTACGGAGTTACACACTATTGTTTAGTTTACAGCTGTTCAGGGTGACAGTGAGCAGTTCCAGACACTGATCCAGCCAGGCTAGATGTACAGTATCTAACTTGATCTGAACTGAACCTGTTTTCCTTGAGAAAGCCTAAAACTACATCCATAGTTTCTGGTGAACCTGTAATACAGTTCTGAGAGTGCAGTTTTTTATAATCCGACATTGATCTCTTTATTCTTTCAAGTAGGAGTGATAGTGAATGAATTGTGTTACTTGCCTTGGGATTTTTTGAACATTTGTAAGCCGCTGTCTTCCTTTCTACTCCAAGCAGCAGCTTTGGGAATTTTTCTTTTTAATTCTTCTGTCTCTGACTTTTGTATCCCTTAATACCTGTACCCTCCAACTATAAGAGAAAGGGTCAGGGAAGCAATATAACTTCTGTTCTAAGGTTCTACTCCCATTAATTACTAGCTAATTACAGTTCAGAGCATTTATACTGGAATGTGTGCTGGAGAAATTAAAATACTGGGGTTTGTTGGATGGTGCCTATTTAGAGTTGGAAGTTGAACAGCTGTTGCATTATATACTTTTGCTTTTTTATTGAAGTTTTGAAATCAGACTTGTCTTGATTTTTCTGTTCCATCAAATTGCTATGTTCAGGATGTTCTGGGGGGGTGGGGGCAGGGACTCTTTCGTAATAAGCACTTGTTTTATTTTGTGTGTGTGGAGTATAAAGGCTACACCCTTATTGTAAAAAATATTAATAATAAAATGAAAGAAACAATCACCACCACCATCATTAAACTGTAACTTGTCTAGTAAATTGTTACTAGAACTATTTCCTGTGGGTATTTCCTCTATTCTGTCACATGGTTAACAGGGCCTTACTGTGCAAGGCACCAAAGGAAGTGAATATGAATTTGCAAAGATTACAGAGGAACTGTGAACAGTTCTGCCTACACCCTTGTTGACTGTACTCTACTACTTCAGGGCTGTTTGTAACAGCTGCTGTAGAGAAGGACTGAACCTGCAGAAATAATGGGGGAATTTCTTGGTTTTTTTTTTGTTTGTTTGTTTGTTTGTTTTTCTTATTCAACAAACCTGAATAAAACCAGTATGTAACCAACATAATGAAACCATCAGTTTCTGCATTAAAGAGCTATATACCGCCAGGTGTGGTGGTGCATGCCTTAAACCCAGCTACTCAAGAGACTGAGGCAGGACCATTCCAAGTTTGAGGCAGCATAGGCAATTTAGTTAGACCTTGTCTCAAAATAATGTATATATTTTAAAGAGGTAGGGATGTAGCTCGGTGGGAGAGTGCTTGCCTTGTGTGAGGCCCTGGGTTCGGTCTCCAGCACTGCCAATGGACAGTGTACCGGCACAGCACTTCCAACGAGTACATCCCTACCTCTTAAACATATTATACATATTTTGAGACAAGGTCTCACTAAAATTGCTTGCTGCCTCAACTTGGAATGATTGCATGATGAACGCTGGGTTTGATCCTCAGCACCACATAAAAAATAAGTTTAAAAAAAAAGGCAAGAAATAACTTTTAAGACAAAGTATAAGGAAAAAAATACATTAACCAAAATTAGTGTCTGTGAATATAATTAAGATAACCTTTCAAGAGCTGTTTCTGTGTAAAGCTCGTTACATTTGACATGACAGGAATATGGGCCTCTGTGAATACGAGAGAACAGGAAACTAATGCCATTCTAAGTAATAATATTTTTATGTCAAAAAGGGACGTCAATGGGCCTGTGGTTGGCTCAGTGGTAGAGCACTTGCCTAGCATGTGTGAGGCACTGGGTTTGATTCTCAGCACTGCTTATTTATATTATTATATAAATAAATGGATAAAATAAAGGTCTATCAACATCTTAAAAAAAAATAAGGAAAAAAAAAGGGGAGACATCAATGTTTCCAGTTTACCTAGTGATGCTTGAGGTTTCTTTGTTTAGTTTTACACGTTTGGTTATACAGAGTTTAGCCTGTATAAACCTATGTATGTCCATGGCTCATTTTCCCGCTTTCTACTTTAGGTTGCTTGTCTAAAGCCAAGCATGCATTAGACAAATAACTGGTTTGTGTCTGCTTTGTTCCCAGTGGCTTGTGGTATTCTCCTAAATCCTTACGATGTCTTTGAATTTAGTGTCTTGGGTATGAATGTAAGATCAGAGGGATTAACTGGTAGTGCAAGGAAATGTCTGGGACCTGACCTGTTAGAGTTGATGATGTATCTGGGGTTAGGTATTGAACTCTGAAATCATACTTTTAAAAATGTTTTGCATCCTAATTGTACAGAAGGAATCAAATAGTTGGAGAAGTAACACATGTCTCTATTAGCAGCTGTTACTATATTTGTGATTTGGGGAGAGGGGGGTAGTACAGGCCCTACAACAAACAGCTATTGATCGCCAGTGTTACGCCTCCACCGTGGATCACTTCAACTGCACGGTTCTTCATACAGATGATCCAGTTTAAAAAATCCTTTTCGGCTTTTAGATGACCAGTATACATTTTAAGTAAACATCCTTGAGACAGGTCAGTCACTCTGAATTAGAAGAACCCTAAACTCAGTATCTCTTCCCACCTACACACACTATTTGCTACTTCTGTGGTAGCTGGTGGCTGAAACAGAAAAGTTAAATGAAGTCCTATTTGACAAAAACCTTTGATCCTATAGGAGTAAAAACATGCCAAGTGTTTTTACCTTCAGCGGGTCCCTTCATTTCACTGCTGTGTTATATTCCCACAGAGCTCTTTTGATCTGTGCCGACAGCATCAACTGAAATAAAATCAAAAGGCCTCCATTGTTAAGTGGATTTGCTTTTTTCTGAGGTGTTTGTTTTACCTTTCTCAAGCCTTTAACCAAAGGTAACATCTTTTTCAAGTTCCTTTCTCTCTCCAAGTTGAGTATTTAAAATAATAATAGTTTTCAAGGTTGGCCTATTGAGCTACACAAAGCCAAGCATGCATTAGACAAATAACTTTTGCCTTGCAGTAAGTTCTCCTTTCAAAGTAGTTTTTAGGTAATGGGTCATCTATAACATGTAATTTTTTTTCAAATTAGTACTAAATATAATTACTACTAGAATAAGAAATGTTTAAAGGGTTTTTTTTTTTTTTTAATCGAAAGCCTAAGAAAATATAGCACAGTTTAAAAAAAATACACATTCTCTCAACTGGACATTCCATTGAGTTATGACTGTACTAGTTGTAAACCATTGAAACAGGTCTCTTCATCTGGTAGTCTCCTGTTTCCCTGAGTTTCTTGAGTGCCTCCCCTGACCCTAGGCCATTCTCCCATCTCAAGGGTAATGACTGTCACAGCCTGGAGCCTCCTCCATTTAAGTCATGCTGTCCTGACTTAAATGTTTTGAAAAACATGTATATTTTAAAAAATTTTTTTTAGTTGTAGATGGACACAATATTTTATTTATTTATTTTTATGTGTGCTGAGGATCGAACCCAGTGCCACATGCATGCAAGGCAAGCACTCTACCATTGAGCTATAGCCCCAGCCCCAAGATAGATATTTATTTTGGTCTGAAAAAGCAAAAGCAGTGTGCATCATGATTTTATTATACCTCAACTTTTTTTTTTTTTTTTTTTGTAATTGTAGATGGACAAAATGCCTTTATTCGTATTTTTATGTGATGCTAAGGATCAAACCCAGTGCCTCACACATGCTAGGCGAGCACTGTACCACTAAGCTTTAGACAGATGGGCCTTTATTTTATTCATTTATTTATATGCAGTGCTGAGAATCGAACCCAGTGCCTCACAAGTGCTAGGCAAGTGCTCTACAGGCAAGCTTTCAGTCCTAGCTCCTATACTTTAACTTTTGATCAGTAAAGTTTTCTTAGGTATAGATAAGGCAATATAAAATAGCACTTTTTCAAAATTTTTCATTTTCTTTGCCTGTTCGTATTTCAGAATTAATTCCTGCTTTGGGAATTAGGAAAGTGGAGATGCCCCACAGAACAGGGTTTTGTGGGCAGAGGCCAACACAGGGAATGGGGAAGGATAGTGGTCTACCAGAGGAATCATAGGTGGCAGGGTCTTGGGAAAACTGAGATTTCCAGGAGATGTTTCTGATCTCTGAGGTGCACTTATGTTTTCACCAGTTAGAGAGAAATATCTGTTAGAGGTTTGGGGATTGCAAGCATGTTTGGGGATCAGTCAAGCTAATTACCAGCACAATAGGATTTAGATTATAAACAACACATTGAGGCACCAGAACTAACAGAGCTCCAGGAGGTGGCGCCAGCACCAGAATTTGCTCTAACTCTCTTGAGGAGACTGGGTCCCAAATACAGTGCACTCCTGGCTATCTAACAGAAAATCTAACCCATATAGGCTTAAAATAATCAAGGGACTTCTGTTGGCTAATGTGATCAAGCTGCATATGCCACCTCCATCCACAGCAAGATTTCTTTCCTAGAAACCTCAGGCAGCCTTTTTCTACATCTCTGCCTGGCAGGACACCCACACAACAGTGGACGCTCAATAGATGTGGAATGAGTGGATGAAATGCTTCATCATTTCAAATGTGTCCTCATCTAGTTGATTTCATTTGATTGGCACAACTTTTGGTTAGTAGAGGAAGCAGTAGTCTGTTGTTTACAGGTATGATGGTTTTACTAAGGACAAAGCTGAGCTAATGAGAAGTCATGATAATTAGTATCTTTTTGATTCTGAGCCCCAGGTATAGGATAATGACAGGCCAGCTGGGAGAGGCCAGAAGGGAGCATCAGAAATGTCCAGATGGGGGAAAAGGGCCAATATGAATGAAGCAGAATGTACTATCCCATGTCCAAAACCCTTTGTTAGAGTTTGACTTGACTTTTACATTCTCTCTCAAGCTGAGAATGAGAAATGAAAAGCCCATAGTTATCCAAATTGGTAGGTATGTTTGAGTTAATAATTTTTAGCTTGCTAAAAAAGAATTATTTCCCCAGAAAGTATTCCTATCAAAAAAATGTTTATATTGAATCTAAACTTCAATTTACAAATGAATGAAATAAATCCAGAATGTGTCATTCTGTGAAGACAATCAGCCTGGTCTCTTCAAAAAGTCAAAATTCTGGGAGAGATAACCAGTAACAGTTCTTGAAATCTGATTGGGTCTGTTTTAAAAGGTCGTGGAAAAACTGCAGGACTCAGGTTATAGACAGAATATGAGCTTATTAATTTTTATTAAGTATTATGGTAGAATTGCAGTTACATCAAAGAAGTGTTAGGGGAGGCTTGCTAAAATAGGGATGACATGTCTTGATGTCTGCAACTTATTTTCAAATGGTTCAATTTTATATTCACAGTCACACAAAGAGCAAGCAGCAGAACATTAACAATATTTAGATCTGGGTAGAGAGCCTGTGGGAATTTGTTTTTTCCCCAAACTTTTCTGTATTTTGAAGTTTTTTACAAAATTGAGAGGAACTCTTTAAGATTTTCCATTTAAATCATCCTGTAAAGTGCTTTGTCCTGGCAGGAATAGATGTGGATGTTTTAGGCAAGTTTTCTCAGAACATGGTTTCTGAACATTCTGTATCAGAATCACAAAAAGAAAATGTATGAACAACCAGGGAGCACATTAAAAAAACAAAATGTTCAACATAAGTCATCATGAAAATGTAAATTAAGACTACAATGAGAAGGGCTGGGGACGTGGCTCAGTGGTAGAGTGCTTCCCTAGTAGTGGATGTGAAAGGCCCTGGGTTCAGTCCCGCACCACACAAAAAAACCTACAGTGAGATACCACTGCACATCCACTGGAATGGCCCAAAGTAGATTGACAGCATTGAGTGTTGATGAAGATGTGGAGCAACCGGACTCCTATTTTGCTGAGGGGATTGAGAAATGATTCAGCTACTTCAGAAAGCAGTTTCTGGTAAATTAAGTATACTACATACTGCCCAGAAATCCTATTCCTAGGTGCCCAAGGAACATGAAAACCTCTGTTCACACAAAGGCTTATATTTGTTCAAAGTAACTGTATTCGCCCCAAACAGGAAATAACCAAAACATCCAACAATTATAGTAGATAAACAAATTGTATCCTTTTGAAGGGGAAGGCATTGATTCCACAGCAACATGAGTAGATCTTTAAAACATGCTGAACTGACGGAGCCAAACACCAAAGACTGCTTATTGTATGATTCTATTCATGTGAAATTCTAGACAGGCAAAGCTAGTTTATAGAGACAGAAAGTCGATTTGCCTGGGGCTGAAGGTCAGTGAGGCCGAAGAATTAACTGCTATAGGACTTAGAAAACTTCTTAGGGCATTAGAGATCTTCCATATCTTGCTGGGCGCAGTGGCACACACCTGAAGTACCAGCAACTCTGTATTATCAGTTCACGGTTAGCATTGGCAATTAATAAGACCCTGTCTCAAAAAAGGGTTGGTGATGATGTAGTTCAGTGGTAAAAAGCCTCTAGGTTCAATCTCCAGTACAAAAAAACCCTCTTGATTGGCAAAGGTTATATGGTGTCAAAAGACGTTACTGAAATGTGCAAATTATGCCTCAATAAAGTTGATTTAATACATATATAGGTGTGCACACATACACTGGCTGACAATATGGGACCTTTTAGATCATTTCTCAAAGTGTGGTTTCTGGGACTGGGGTGTGTAGTGATAGAGCACTTGCTTCTTCCCTATGAGGCCCTAGATTCCATCCCAGGTACTGCCTCCCCAAAAGAAAAAGATCATCAGGCTTGGAGATGGTAAAAACCCGATTTTCAGTCTCCTTTGTCACCCTGATCTGTTGAGTCAGAACATAGGGTTTAGGGGACAGTGAACTACATGAGCTCAACCCAGGTGACTTCTTCAAGGCACATGTCCAGAGTTACTATCTGGGTTTCTTTGTGAGCTGCTGAGCCAGTTTGAGTCAGGCTGGCCTCCAGAGCTCTATGAAGAGCTGGGGTTGTGGCTGAGTGGTAGCCTAGCATGTATGAGGCCCTGGGTTCGAACTGCAGCACTGCAAATAAATACATAAATGAATGAGTAAATAAATGATGTCCATTGATTTAAAAAAAAAGCTCTGGGGCTGGGGTTGTGGCTCAGCGGAAGAGTGCTCACCTAGCATGTATGAGGTTTGATCCTCAGCACCACATAAAAATAAATAAGTAAAAAAAAACAAAGATACTGTGTACAACTAAAATATTTTTTTAAAAAAACCTCTGTTAAGAAAGCCCGGGCGATGGCAACATTAGATGTGGGAAGTGCCTATGGGAAGAGACCAGAAAAGCTACTTGGAGAAACTCCATGTAGGCCAACCTGCTGTGTAACTTCTCCCACCCAGCTATACCACTTAGCATTTATCCCAAACGATGAAGTCATACTGTAGTGATGAATGCATACCCATGTTGATAGCAGCACCATTCACAGTAACCAAACCATGGAACCAGCCTCGGTGTCCATCATTGAATTGATAAAGGAAATGTGCTATATGTACACAAGAGAGTGTTATTCAGCCATAAAGAATAATAAAATTATGTCATTTGCAGGAAAATGGATGGAACTTGAGAACATTGTGTTAAGTGAAACAAGCCAACTTCTGTTTTGCAGAATTTTGAGAAATTTGAGAATTTACCTTAGAGTGTGCTTGCCCTTCATCTCAGAGCCCCTTGGATTTCATGTGGGCTTCTGGGCTGTTCTTGTTGCTTATGTTTTTCTTTTAAAACGGACTGCTGTGGCTCAGGAGGCTGAGGAAGAAGGATCACAAGTTTAAGGCCAGCCTCAGCAAGTTAGTGAGGCCCTAGCAAGTAGTAAGACCCCATCTCAAAATAAAAAATAGAAAAGGTTCGGAATGTGGCTCAGGGATAGAGTGCCCAGGGTTTAATCCCTGATATTAAAAGAGAAAGAGACTTGGCAGCCTGCTTCTGCTTTTTTTATTTTTTTAAATAAAAGCAAATATAAATCTGCTTTATAAAAGCAGAATATCAGTGACCAGGAGCTAGCATTTGAGGGCTGACAGACTCAATTTGAGCACCAAATCTGCCACTTATTAGCTGTGTGATGTGGGCAGTGTTAAGACTAAAGCCAGACCAATCACAGACTCCACATTGAGGAACTGGTCCCCTCATCTCCACCCATCACAAGGACAAGCAGGAGCTGGATGTGCTAACATCCCCAGGTTCACAGGTAAGGTTGTTGAAGTTTAAAGACGTCAAAAAGCCACTCAGGGAATCTTGATTGCGCTGGGGGATTTTAATCTGGTTCTGATGAACTAGTGCCAGCAATTCTGTTTTTACTGAGTTTATTCAAAGTAAAACGTAATATAGATGCCTAAAAATGCCTGTTTCTTTCAAAAGTAAAAAGCAACTGCTTTTTTGAGATGGAGTTGGCATACAATAAAATTTACCAATTCTGCGATGCCCAGTGTTTTGACAAATGTATCCCATTGTGTGACCCCACTGTAATTGTGATAAAGATTAGTCCCATCTCCCCAAAAGTTCTCCCCACAACCCTCTCCTCAGACCTCTGACTCCTAGTAACATGCATCTGCCCATGTGCTCTGGTTCTATCTTCTCTAGAACATTATATAAATGGAATTATCAAAACACACTCCTGAGCCAGGCGTGGTGGCACAAGACTTGAACCCCAGTGGCTCTGGAGGCTGAGACAGGATGGTGGCTTCAAAGCCAGCTTCAGCAGTGGTGAGGCACTAAGCAACTCGGTGGAATCCTGTCTCTAAATAAAACACAAAATAGGGCTGGGGATGTGGCTCAGTGGTCGAGTGTCCCTGAGTTCAATCCCTAGTAATCCCTTCCTTTCCCCTGAATAAATGTACTCCTAGATCGCCGGGTCGTACATCCGTAACCCCAGTGGCTTGGGAGGCAGGAGAATCACGAGTTCAAAGCCAGCCTCAGCAACTTAGCAAGGCCCTAAGCAACTCAAGTGAGATCCTGTCTCTAAATAAAATACAAAGAAGGAATGGGGATGTGGCCCAGGGTTTAAGGGCCCCTGGGTTCAATCCCTGGTACCAAAACAAGCATACAAACAAACAAAACTGCACTCTTACATCTGGCTTTCTTCCTCCAATGTGATGTTTATGAAATTAATCTATGTTGCGTATCAGTAGTTAATTGTTTTTTTTTACATTTATTTTTTGTTTATTTGTTTTAATTAGTTACACATGACAGTACAATGACCTTGACATACCATACATTTGAATCAGATGGGATATAATTTCTCATTTTTCTGAGTGTACAGGTTGCAGAATCACATTGGTCATGCAGTCACATATATACACACAGTAATAATAATGTCTGTTTCATTGTACTATCCTTTCTACCCCCCCGCCCCCTCCCCTCTCCTCCCATCACGTCTCTCTACCTAATCTAAGGTTGCACAATTCTCACTGCTTTTTATATCCAAGTGGAATCCATTCCAAGGGTCGTACCACAGGGTTATCCATTCATAATTTGTGTGTGTGTGTGTGTGTGTGTATGTGTGTTTTCTGTGCAGTGTCCATCCACTATCTTCCAGCGTCTGCACTTTTAACCCCTGTTGTACCCTGCATACTGTTTCTCTTCCTTGAATCTCACCTGAGGTCTACAGGTAGGAACACAAGCATGGAAGATGCCATTGCTTTCTCTTCCTTTTACCTACTGTCCTTTTCAGGAAACTGACCCCTGCAGTCATATTATAGTGCAATGTGCAAGCTTTCCTTTTAATAACAGTGTGATTTCACTTTTGGTCACTCAGTTCCGTGGTCCAGAATTGGTATCCTAGACTACTTAAGTTGATCTGAATCCCAGCTTGTGACTAGAAGTTTCCAGCTCAGATTAGCTGTTCTCTTTGAGTTGAGGACCAGTAAGTTAGGAGCTTCTTGATGGACAGGTGACCACCACATTACTGAGGTGCAGATAAAGTGGGCCACCAGTCGAAAGAACTGCTGGGCATGGTGGCACACACCTGTAATCCCAGCGACTCATGAGGATTTCAAATTCAAGTCTCAGCAATTTAGCAAGTAAGTCCCTCAGTAACTCAGCAAGGCCCTGTCAAAAAATAAAATGGGCTGGGTATGTGGCTCAGTGGTGAAGCACCCCTGCGTTCATTTCTCAATACAATTTTTTAAAAAAGAAAAAGAATGACACACAAGAAGAGAAATCATCACTATAGTCACTTCTCCTTTCTGCTTAGGCTCCTTGGATTTGAACTCAAAACTCAAGGAGTCCAAACTGACCATTAATAGGTCATTGTGGGGATTGAGTATGCTAATGTTTAAACACCTTACATGGAACACACCCAAGCTGCCAGAAGTGTAGCTTTGATGTTCCTGTATGGATGATCTTCTCAGCTGGAAAGGCCAAGCATTGCTACTGGATGCCCATCTATTTCTAGGTGTCCTTGGAGTCCCACGGCTTCAATTGTATTGAGTGGGGAAATACCCCAGGGGTCAGAGCCAGCCTCTCTCCAAAGCAGAAATTGCCCACTGCTGGTCAAGCTTGACTTGACAGGGCTCAAGTACTCCTTAAAACCCTTCGAAGTAAGAAAGGATATCTGAGAGAAAAGAGACCATTGTTCAGAACCAGCTTATTCATCCATCTTCAGGATATTGGGGCTGATATTCCAAATTTCTTTTTATAAGAACATTAGTCGTATTGGATCAAGACCCACGCAAATGACCTCATTTTAATTTGATCATCTGCAAATACCTTATTTCCAAATGAGGGCATATGACAGGCACTGGAGTTGGGACTTCAACATTTTGAGAGGGGATCCAGTTCAACACACAAGAGCAGGCTCTGTCATAAATGCTGTCTTTATTAAGGACTCTCTTTGGGGCTGAGGACGTGGCTCAAGTGGTAGCGCGCTCGCCTGGCATGCGTGGGGCGCTGGGTTCGATCCTCTACAGCACATAAAAATTATTATAAAGATTTTTAAAAAAAAAAACGCAGTGGTTTAAAAAAAGAAAAAAAAGGACTCTCTCATCTAGCTATCTGTAAACCATGCTGTGCAGATTGTTTCTAAGGATATTGACATCTCTGTATTTTTATGTTGATCAGAGCTGTCCCTGGCTTGCTGCTCCCTAAGCTAATGCCTGTGGACTGGTTGAAGCACACAGTAGGTGACTTCCGGTTTTGAAATGCCAGAAAAATGGAAAATGCAGCCTCCTCTGCCGCTGCTCTCCAGATCTACCCACAAGCAGCAGGGAAAACAGAAACTCAGACTGTAGCACCGATGAAACTAGGAGACATCTGCAACTCCTAACCACGGAAGCATGAGGAGAGGGTGCGGAAAGATGTGCATATTAAATAGGGGCATGGAAAGATGGCTGCAGATCTCAGAGGAGTCTCCGGTGGGCAGTTGGATGAGCAAAGGCCTGAGGCTGAAAGGGGGAGGTCTCGGGCAAGCCCTCTGTGCAGGAAGCAGTCTGTTGGTGAGGTTGGCCGGGGTGGAGGGCCACTGTGCACCACAAGCCTGCTCCTCATGATCTCAATTGACAGTGCAGAAGTGAAACCAGAGGACTTTGCTTCCACCAATCTTGGTGTCTTAGCAATATCTGCTGCCTGCAACGCAGCCCAGACCCTTTGTAACCATCAACGTCTCGCACACAGGTGGTTCTAGAATTGCTTCATTCAAAGATCACAAGTGGAGTGCTGGGGCACAGCTCATTGGTAGAGCAGCCCACCACTGCAAAATAAATGGAATAATAACAGAAATAATTGGAAAAGAGACAGAATGTATGCAACTGCAATTAAAAGGTGAAAGAAAATGGAAAAAGCAGATTGATAAAGTATATGCCTTTAGTAAAAGGTTGAGAAAGAGATGGGAGGTTTTACCAACATGGCTGTGGGGGCACAGCACTTACTGAACAATCAACCCTTATGGAAAAGGGTGTAAAAAGCAGTCTCACCCATCATTAGGAAAATGCAAATCACACCACACCCACAAGAAAGGCTAAAAGGAAAAAATACTGTGAGTGAGTAAGGATGGGATGGGGGGAAGCTGGAACGTTCATGTCCTGCTCCTAGGCGTCCAGATCAGAGAGGGGAGGAGAGCCTAATCCACATGTATCCCGTGGGCCACTCCTATATACCAATTCAAGTGCATAGATGTGTCCACCAAAAGACATGCTCATTACATAACTAGAAACACACCCAATGTCCACCAACACTACAACAGGTAAATAAAACAAAAAGGGCTGGGGATGCCGCTCAGTGGGAGGCTGCTTGCCGCACATGTGTAAGGACCTGACTTCAAACCCCAGCAACACACACACAAAGCGTGGGCGGAACTAGTGTGCAGCGCTGGAATCCAGAACAGCAGTTATCCTCGAGGTAAGCCATGAGCCAGAGCCTGCAGGAGAGGAAGCTTCCAGGGCATGAGTTAGTTGTATTTCTTGATTTGGTGGCTGCTTATGTTGATGAAAATTCATTGAGCTGTGTATTTATAACATGTATAAATGGTATGGAAACTATACATCAATAAAAAAGTAAGTTAACTTTAAAAGAAAATATATTAAGTGCCTATCAGATGTGAAACGATTGGGGTAAGGATTGGGGTGTAGAGCACTTGCCCAGAATGGATGAGACACTTGGTTCTGTCCCCAGCACTAGGGGAAGAAAGGGGGGCGGGGAGAAGGAAGGAAGGAAGGGCGTGAGATTGCAGAGCTAAGGAGAGAAATGAGAGATGGAAAAAAACCATCACAGACATGCAAGTCCTCTAGATGCAGCTCAACTGAAAACAAGTAATTCTAAAATCAAAAAAAGAAGGCAAGAGAAAAGCAAAACCGTCAAGGTGGAGGAAAGTGACAGATATGGTAATTGCAAGGAAAAGTTTAAAACAAATAGACACAAGTGACAAGAAGTATTCCATAAGTGCTGCGCCCATGTAATTACTAATCCTGGAGGGAAAACCTGAAGTAATGGGGATAATATTGGAAAAAAAGAAGCAGCCAAGAGAAATTTCTAAAATGACCAGGATCAACATCCTGAAGAGGCGCTGTGGGGGGTAAGAACAGCCCTCCCCCTCTGCTCCCACACCACCATCTATACAGGCGACTTGTGTCACCAAAAGGTGTGGGGTCCTCTCCCCACAAGAAGCAAGCAGTCCTGCAGTGGACGCGAATCCAGTTCAGCCCTGACACCCTCTGCCTGGAGGAAGTGTCACAGCCCCAGCTTGAGGCCTCAGTCCCACAGGCTGTCCACCTTGGGTGCCAGGGGCAAGCCCCAGGTAGCTTCACCCCCGCTTGCAACTGGCTGCAAAGCGGGGTTCCCACACCCCCTCCTCGGGTTTCATGAATTGGCCAGCGGCTCCCAGAACACTGAACATTTCCCAGTTTATTTCAAAGGACATAAGGGGAAAGAAGTGCAGGGCACCGGGTCCCCAGGAACAAGTCACCCTCCAGGAACCTCCAGGCAGGCAGCTCTCCGGAAGCCGACTACGGTAGTTCATGAGAAGGAGCTAAAAGATACTGCTTAGTATAGAAAATTCAGGCCTGGGGCTGTAGCTCAGTGGCAGAGCACATGTGAGGCACTGGGTTCGATCCTCAGTTATCACATAAAAATAAAAGAAAGAAAGGCATCCTGTCTATGTACAACTACAAAAAGAAAATTCAGAATGTTCTCTCTGTAGCATGTAAATAAGTGTGCTATGGACGGAATTGGGTTCTCCCCAAAAGTCATCTGTTGAATTCCTACCCACCCACCCAGGGGATGGTTTTTGAAGATGGTACCCCTGCAGGTATTTAGGTCATGATGGTGGGCTCTCATGGTGGGATTGGTGCCCTAATAAGGAGAGGTACCGTGAAGCTTGCTTTCTCCATGTGAGGACAGAGCAAGAGGACAGTAATCTCAAAAGAGAGCCCTCACCAGGAACCGATCATAATGGCATCCTTATCTTGAACTCCCAGCCTCTGGAATTGTGAGAAAGTACATTTTTGTTGTTTCAGCCACCCCATCTGTGGCATTTTGTTAGAGCAGCGTGAGCAGATTCTACTACAATATAAAAGGGATCTCTACTACAGTGACATAAGCTCCCAAACTAGAAGACATGCCCTCAAGGCAAACATAGACCAACTAGCAGAGTATTTAGAATATAAAATGTGTAGTCAGAGCTATAACCAGACATTTCCTCTTATCCTTAAGTAAAAATGGATTAAATTCCAGTATTAAGTCTTTAAGATAAACTCATAAAGCAAAAACAATATAAATTGTATAGAAGAGATCAGATCCAGCCTGGCACAGTGGCACGTGCCTGTCATCCCAGTGACTCAGGAGGCTGGGGCAGGAAGATTCCAAGTTCAAGGCTGACTTTAGCAAATCAGTGAGACCCTCAGCAATTTCTGGGATGTAGCTTACAGTATCAAAACAAGAAATAACAGGGCAACACAACATTGCCCTATCTGTTGCCAGGCTTAGCCTCAACAATTGCTGAAAACACTGGAGACAGAGAGGCGGGCTATTGACCCATGGTGAAGTGTTTTTATTGCAACGAGGAGGGGTGGGGGGGGCTGAGGATATGCACTCACGGGCACAGACACTGGGGGACTCGGGCAAGCTTCTGCTGTCTGAAAGCCAGGGCTTGACCATCCAGAGCCAGTCCCAGGGATCAAGGACCATGTCGCACGGCCTCCCTAATCCAAGACCAGGCAGAAAAAGAGGGAATTCATGGCAATGTCATTTGCCCTACAACCCACGTGGAGAAGGACTTCTTGAAACATGGCCTCTTAAGGAACAAATTAATATATATATATATATATATATATATATATATATATATATATATATATATATATTGCACTAAGGATTGAATCCAGGGGTACTTTATCACTGAGCTACATCCCCAGCCTCTTTTATTTTTTGAGAGAGTCTCGCTAAGTTGCTTAAGGCCTTGCAAAATTGCTAAGGCTAGCTTTGAGCTCGCGATCCTCCTGCCTCAGCCTCCTGAGCCCCTGGGATTACAGGCGTGCACCACTGCACCCAGCCAAGTTAAATTTTGACAGGACTCCCCTCACTTTGAAATTGAGTTGTGTTTTGTTTTGTTTTGTTTTTCTTGCTGAGGATCCAACCCAGAGCCCCAGGTAGGCCAAGTACATGCTCTACTACTGAGCTCTGCCCCTAGCCTGGGCTGTGGTTTTAATGGATGCCGCAGATCCTTGAATGAGGATCCTCTTTATGGGAGCAAAGTCAGCCTATGACCATCTGGTAGAGGCAAAAAGAGCCTTGCAGGCCATGTGACTGTGCAAACCATCAGACATGGCCTTAAGCCTGGACTCAGTTCCATAGAGAGCACCCTGATTTGGTGTTCCCTTTGTCCCACGGTGTTTGGACAGGCACGCTGAAAGGGATTCTGTTGGGCTGGGTTGGCATCCTCCCTCCCCTCAGATTGGGGACCACCAGGGCTCTGCACCTGGCCGCCACTCTTTTTTCCAAGGAAGGACCTGGAGCAGGCAGTGCCCCCAGACTATTGGGCACTGCCATGGCACTAGAAGGGTAGATCTCACCAGCACTACCAATGGTGGCATCTACAACCCCTCCCACACTGTGGGGAAAGGCCTGTGTAGCCTCCCTGGAAGATTCCCAGGACCGCTGAGGTCATACAGAAGTGCTGGGGGCTAGGATCGGGTAACACCATAGAGCGTGTATATTAGCCCCAATGTGTTTCTTTTCTTTCTTTTTTCTTCATTCATTTGTGCAAAGTTTGGGGTTAAACTGGGACCTTGTTCCTGCCAAGCAAGTGCCTGCCGAGCCACACCCCCGCCCTCCCAATGTGTTTCACTTTGTCTCTCCACTGTGAGCTTGGGCTGCCTCCTTCTGGGCTGGCTGTGTCATCCTGGGAGTGCGTGGCTGTCCCTGGAGAATGTCCACCTGGCCTGGGCCCAGCACACAAACCCGTAGGCTGGGCTACTCACTGGTGAGTGAGTGGAGTGCTCTTATGCCCTTCAGCAGCCAAAGAGGGACTCCACGGCAACAACTGGATCTTGTGCAAACCTGGGAAAGGGAACAGCCCATGGGAGCAGGCACCTCAGACACCTGTGACCTCACACACACAAATCTGCGTGATTGGGATGTGACACTGAGCAGCTGTGGATGCGATGCTGTTTTCCCTGATCATGTCCTGCAAGGCCAGGCACGGTGTGCACAGCTGTGGAGCTCGGGAGGCTGAGGCAGGAAGATCATGAATTCAAAGCCAGCCTCAGCAACTTTGCAATGCCCTAAGCAACTCAGAGAGACCTTGTCTGTAAATAAAATACAAACAAAGGCTGGGGATGTGACTCAGTGGTTAAGTGCCCCTGGGTTTAATCCTAGGTACAAAAAAAAAAAAAATGTCCTTCCGGGAGATAGCCACAAAGCCAGAACATTTCTGAAGCGTATCATATCCACTGAACATGGTGGTGCACACCTGTGATCCTAGTGACTTGAGAGGCTGATGCAGGCAGATCGGGAGTTTGAGACCAGCCTCAGTAATTTAGCAGGTTCCTGTCTCGAAAAAGAAAAAAAAAGAAAAAGACTGGGGTGTAGCTCAGTGGAGAAGTACCCTAGGTTTAACTCCCATTACTACCTAAAAATAAAGAATGTCACATTAGGCCAATGGGGGGTCATACTAGCAAGTGGAATGACTTGGAGTGGTCCACTCTCTCCTGCCTGCAGAGGCGTTGGGAATAACATATCCACACTAAAGAGACACCAAGAGACCTAGGCACCCTTCCAGCTGCCCAAGGCCAAGACCAGGGCACATTATGGGTTTGTCACACTGGGCTTGCAGGCCAGGGATGTGTTAGGTTGTCCCAACTGTAACCCACTGACTGTGTGGGCTACTTGGGCCTGGCTTCCCCTTGGGTGGCTTGGATGGTGCTTCCCCAAGGGGCACCACAGGATCTCGGAGCCACCCCTGTGGCCCTCAGTGAGCCATCAAGGGGTGTGAGGGAGTAGGGCTGTCTTAGAGGGGTCACTCACCGAGTCCTTGGGCGTCCAGAAGGCTCTATTGACATCACATAGAAGGCAGAAGCCTCTCGAATATTCGCCTCTGCACCTTTGACCCAGTGGAGTGCAGTTTGGAGCCTTGAACACAGGAAAAGCCACCACGAAGGAGCTGGGCAGAGGTGACAGCCGAGCAAGAGACACCGAGACACCCTCTGAGGCCTGCAAGGTGGGTGTATCCCAAAGAAGCGACAGTCAGTCAACCCCTCCTTCATTTGTAGGAGCATTTACATCTCACCGATCACATGGGCCACGACGCCTGTGGCCTACAGTAAAATCATGGTTGGGGAGGGGTCCTTGGTGGAAAGTTCTACTAGTAGGCCTTGTAGGAATTGCGGCTCTGTTTTTATTTTAATTAATTTGTTTGGGTTTTTGGCGCTGGAAACAACCCAGTGCCTCGAGCGCTGCACTCCTCCTCTGAGCTACGCACCCCAGCGTCCTTTGGGGTCTTATCACGTGCACATGCTCACAGGGCAGTGGCTTTCCTTGCAGGGTTCCATCAAGTTAGGGTTTCAGACCGCTGCAAGTCCGCCCTTTCCAGAGGTTGAGGAAACATCGTGGCTGGGGTGATGTTACTGTCTAGGGGTGCCGGGTTCCTGGTCTCTGATCAGCAAAGAATTGAAGAAAGGAGAGGCTGGGGATATAGCTCAGTTGGTGGAGTGCTTGCCTCGCAGGCGCACAGCCATGGGTTCAACCCCCAGCACCACAGATAAAATAAAAATTGAACAGGACACAGATATAGCAAGCAAGAAGTAGATTTATTGAAGAGTTAGAGGTACAGAGATAGGCTTCTCTGAAGAGGAGAGGCCCCAGAGCCGGGAATCCGTGGGGGAGTTTGGGCCTGTTCTTTTCATGATCGCTGGAATTTCCTCCTTTCCTGTCTCCGCCCCTGTCCACGTTCTCCTCACTGTTATTGACGGGTGCCCCCTGTGTCCATGTGTCTGGTTTAGTTTTTCTACTGGATTCCCCACTTAGGAGCGCGAGTACAGAAATGTCAAGCAGGAAGTGGATGTCATCAGAAGACCCTCTGCATGCTCCTCTGTTCTGGCCCTGCCCCTGACCTCCTCACTCGCCATCTTGGCCTGGCCGCCTAAGCCCTGGTATGGCCACCTCAGTGGGAGTATGAGGTCATAAGAGCCAGTCAGAGGGGTGGACTGTGGGCCTTCCTCCAGTTCCCCTGTCCTCATTTTCTGTGTCCTAACCCAAAACACGTGGAGCGCCTTGACAGCTCTGTGACCTGGTTGGCTGCATCTCTCCTGCAGGCCTGAGCCCTAGCCTGGGCCTTGGATTTCCCAGGCACTGGTAACGGGACTTCAGGTTGTTGTCTAAACACCAAAAAAACCCAACTGACCCTGAGCCCAGTGTCTTACGGCCTCCTGGAACTCCCTCCCTCCCCTACCCCAGGGGAAATGCATATGTAGGTAGGACGCCCTTCTCATGCTGACCTCCCCCAACACATACTCCCTCCAGCTGCCCTGGCCTGCAGGGCTTCCTGCTTTGGAACCGCAGCAGGCCCCATCTGGGGGCAGTTTGGGGCAGTCCCTTGTGGGAACTCTCCCATCTATGCAGTAACTATAGCTTTGGGTTCCATGGGGCAAAACAAATCATAAGAGGACAAATGTAGATTAAAAAAAGGTTCTAAATATTTTTTTTAGTTCACCAATCCATTTGGCAGTCGTCTGGTGAAGTCTGTAGATTCCCTCTTAAAACAATACTTCAAAATGCATAAAGCAAATCACGTAGGATTAAAAAGGAAGCCAGTTGTGTTGATAACTAGTTATAAAAATTCTTCTAAAAATTGTGATTCAGTTGAACGGTGTCCTGTTGCTGCTGTAACAAAAGAGTGTAAATGTAGTGGCTTAAACACACACACATACACGGGGCTGGGGATGTGGCTCAAGCGGTAGCGTGCTCGCTTGGCATGCGTGCAGCCCGGGTTCGATCCTCAGCACCACATACAAACAAAGATGTTGTGTCCACCTAAAACTAAAAAATTCTCTCTCTCTCCCTCTCTCACTCTCTCTTTAAAACACACACACACACACACACACACACACACACACACAATTTACTGTTGGGGACACCAGAAAGTCCAAAGTCAGTTTTCCCAAGTTATGATCAAGGTTTGGCTGCACTGTGTGAAGGCTGCAGCAAAGAACCTGTTTTTCATCCTCTCCAGCCTCTAGAAGCTGTATTCCTTAGCGGTGGCCCTTTCTTTTGTTGTCAAAGTCACAAGCATGACACCTTCAGGTATCCTTCATTCTGTGCTTGTGCTAGCAATTGTCCTCCTCTTATCTCTGACCCACCTGCTTCCCTTTATCATGATCCAATTGAGTCCACCTGGAGAATCCATCTCTCTAAATCACAACAGACCAGGATAGGAGAAAAGGATTTTTTCTTTTAAAGCAAAAGTTAATTAATCGTTTTTTAAAGGCATAGACAGAGGTTTATTTAGACAGTAGATAATACATTCAAGGGAGAATGTGGGTCATCTCCACCGGGAGAGACAACCAGCAAAATTCAAAAAGGAATAGTCTACAGTCAGCACAAGGCTCTTCAAGTTGGTCCTCAGTTCTTTGCCATAACCCTGGGGACACACGTTTCCCTGCTTGACCTGCCAAACTCTAGTGGCATTTAAACCACTCCAGATCTCAGGAAAAAAAAAAAGAAGTCCTAGATTCTATCAAGTGAATTTGGCATAACATTACAATCAAACTTTAACAGAGGAACATTAGAAAGAGAAAACTTAAGATCAAATACATTTAAAATATTTCAGCAAAACTTTACCATGAAATTTTGGCAGATTAAATAGCATCATCAAGCGAGATTTATTCCAGAAATTAAAGGAAGATTTAATTTTAGGAACTCTTTCATTATAATCCATTGTATTAAAAGATCAAAAAAGAAAAAGGACGCGATCACTTTCAGAGATGCTGAAAAGATATCTGATAAAGGAAGCACAGGAAATAGTTTCTTTTTTTCTTCTTTTGTACCCTCACCAGGTGAAACATTAGCTTTAGTGAATTAGGGGAGCTGTAGTCTTAGGCCAATGCAAGATTAGTCCATTTAAACCCAGAACTTTGAGGGGTGTTCCTCAGGGAAAGTTGGGACTAGAAAATGGCAGCCACGAGGATGATGATGAGGAAGCTTATTTTTTTTTTTTTTTTTTTAGTTTTCGGCAGGCACAACATCTTTGTTGGTATGTGGTGCTGAGGATCGAACCCAGGCCACACGCATGCCAGGCGAGCACGCTACCGCTTGAGCCACATCCCCAGCCCCCACGAGGAAGCTTCTTGACCCCTGCTTGGATAGAAGAGTTTCCACTGATATGACGCCCCAGGGCGGGGTCTCCTTTGGCAGGGGATTGGAACTTGGATGAACTTCATGGTCCCAAAACTTCCAACCTGAGAAATTAACATCAAAATTGCCCTGGACTTGCTGACATCCATGGAGTCCTTAGTATAAATCAATGCAAACCTGCACCGAAGGGGTGTTCTCATAACCCACTGGGCTAGAAATCCATATGGAATGGTAAGAACACTCTAAAGTTGAGCTCACAGCCAAGTGTGGTGGCGCACGCCTGTAATTCCAACTACTTGGGAGGCTGAAGCAGGAGGATCACAAGTTCAAGGCTGACTTGAGCAACTTAGTGAGACCCTGTCTCAAAATTAAAAATAAAAAATTAGGGCTGGGGTTGTAGCTCAGTGGTAGAGCTCTTGCCTAGCATGTGTGAGGCACTGGGTTTGATTCTCAGCACCACATATAAATAAATCTGAGGAAAATACTCAGAATGTATAAGAAATGAAAAGGTAGGAGACATAGAAGACATGCATAGAAAAAAAGATCCATCACAACTGCCATAGATTTTTTGACCTTTTCAGCACCATAGATTCCTTTTTAGAATTATTTACTTATTCATTCACTTAGTGGTCCTGAGGATTGAATCTAGGGGTGCTTTACCACTGAACTACATCTGTATTCCATTTTAAAAATTTTGAGTTTTGAGACAGGGTCTCAAGTTTGAGGCTGGCCTCAAACTTGTAATCCTCCTGCCTCAGCCTCTGGAGTTGCTGGGATTACAGGTAAGCAATACCATGCTTGGTGCAGAATTTTATATATATATAGTTTGGGGGAGGCCTGCTGGGGATTGAACTCAGGGACACTCAACCACTGAGCCACATCCTCAGCCCTATTTTGCATTTTATTTAGAGACAGGGTCTCACTGAGTTCCTTACCACCCTGCTGTTGCTGAGGATGGCTTTGAACCCACTATCCTCCTACCTCAGCCTCCCAAGCTGCTGGGATCACAAGTGTGCACCACTGCATCCAGCCAGAATTATATTTTTAAAATTTTTTTTCAGAATTATACTTTTTAAAGTATAAAATAAACATAAAAGTATGAAAAAACAATTATAGTGAAGTTCTATTACCAATATCTTTAAACTTAACCTATTTTAAGTACAAATTACATATAAAATACATGCATTTTGAGTTTAGTCTGATTGTTTTAAAAATATTTTTTAGTTGTCAATAGACCTTATTTATTTATATGCGGTGCTAAGAATTGAACCTAGTGCCTCACACATGCTAGGCAAGCATCTACCACTGAGCCGCAACCCCAGTTCATTGTCTGACGAGTTTTGATAACTGTATGTACTCATGTAATCACTACTAATCAAGGTTCCTGGACCCTTCTCATGCACCCCTGGAAAAGTCCTCACCAGGGAAACTTGTGATTTGCTTTATCACCATATATTAGGGATATTTGTAACATACTCTTCATACAAGAAAAAGCAGGTGAGGCGAACTACCAAGACTTCTTTGCATTAGTTTTGGACCCAACTACCTAATTTCTCTTGTTGGTCCTTATTTTCTGATAGTGTTGAGTTTTCCAGATAATCATGCCATCTGCAAATAATGGTCACTTTACGCTTTCCAATTGGTGCTCAAATTTCATTCTACCTTCTAACTGCCTTGACTTTTATCCTTGGGACAATATTAAACAGTAGTGACCATGGTCAATGTCTTTACTTTTTCTAATGGAAATAATTCTGTTTTCCAGTAAAGCATGAAGCTTGCCTTGGGTTTGTAATGTGTGTGTCATGTGTGTACATTTATATTTAAAGGGTTTTTCTTTTCTGTAAGCAAAGCTGCACATTAATAATTATCTGGTTGGACTCAAAAGTGCCACAGAACAGTTTTTATTTTAGAGCAAGACACAGAACAAACCATGACAGACCCAGGTTGAAAAAATACCACACACTTGGGCGAGGAAATTCTTTCTGATAAAAAGCAAGTCAAGGCTCTGTTTTTATACCAGAGGATGGTAGGTAAGGCCAAAAGTTCTTCAAGAGTTGGAGTCCATTTCTCTACTGCTTGAAGTTGGCTGGCCTTGTTTCTTATTTAGGCCAATAAAATATGGCACATGGGACCCTGAGAAACTTCCACTGCTGCCCTCAGGAGATCTAGCTCATTCTGTCTCATCTTGGGGAACAGGTCTTCTTAGAGCTGCCATTGCATGAGGAAGCCCAAGCAGCTGCGTGGAGGAGGTACATATGCAGAAGTGCCAAGACTCCCGCTAGGAGGCAGCGTAATGCTTTAAGCCAAGTGAGTGGTTACTTTGGAACTTTTAGCCATCCAGGGGCTTGAGCCAATGCCACCTATAGCAAAAAATAACAGAAGCAGTGGGTGATCCTGAGTGTTAGATAGCTCAGGATCTCCTCCCCTTGGTGGCCACTGACATCCTGGTTTTCTCCATAGTGTGTTGGAGAAGCAGGAGTGTGGCCTTTGGAGTCCACAGAACTGAGTTTTATTTTAAACTTTCCTCTTTCTGACTGAGTGAGCTGCCAGAATTTCCCAAGCAAATGGGAAATTTCCACCTCACTTTTTGTTGTTACTGCCCTAGAGTGGTGGGAGGTTCCACCCATTCAAGACTGTCCATCTCTTTCTCCCAGACAGCCCATAGCAGTTACTGGTTCAAATGCTCAAGAAAGGCTTTTCTGCCTGCGTGGTCTGACTTCAAGCAGAAACTGCTGGTTTGCACAGCATGATCATGTCACACACATCGTGGCACTAAGACTCCAGTGGTTTGGGGAGGTGTAGACAGACTTGCAAGACTACACACTCTTCCAGCCCAGCCTCTCGCTCTCCCACTGGCCCAAAGGCCTTCACTGAACCCTAACATGTCTTCAAGGTGGTTGTCTCCTACAGCTTGGAAGAGCTGTCCCCAACCGGCCCACATTTCTCTGTGTTCTTTCCTCACTGGAGCAACATCCGCCTACCAAGCTGGGGAGCTCTCTTGGCCTTACTTACCCAGGAGGCCCATAGCTTCCTCCCAACCTGGGGCACTGGCTAGCTGGGGGCCCCTGCCAGCCCCACGTGCTAGACCTCCAAGCAGATGCTTACTGTCCACCAGCCTCTCCAGCTTGCAGGGTGGGGAAGGAAAGCTCCCCTGCCCTCCTCCAGGCCCGCCCACTTGTGTTCCTATGGCACTGTCACAGGCTGGTCACCTGTGTCAATGTACATCAGCTGCCTGGAAATGGAACCTGAGCAATGATGCCAAAGTCCCTTTGCCACAACACTTGCAAGACTCATGTCAGTGGGGTCAAGAGGGAACCCAGGCTGGAATCATCTGTGGTTGTTGATTGGCTCCTTCCTCTGGGTCTGGAAGAGTGGGTGGGTGGTATGATGAAACTGGTCAGGGAGAGAAGGGAAAAATCCATGTTAATGAAGGGTAAACTGAGGCCCAGACATGCTAGAAACCGTCCCCAGGTGATGGAACATATCAGCACCAGAAGCCGGAGACCAAAATTGGCACTTGACCTGAGGCCCAAGCAAATCTTCCCTTCAGATGGGGCCACTGTGCACTGGAAGTCCCAGTCCCTGGGGCTGGTGAAGAGGCTGCCCCCATCTCACCTTGGCCCCCAACAGGCTGGGCAAGGTGAAACCCAAATCACTTGGTCTCCTTGGCACAGATCCAGGGTCTGGGAGAGCTGCAGTCTAAAGCCAGGAGCCGGCCTTCCTCCAGGACCCCGCAACTGAGATCTGGGTTGTCCTCACCCTCCTCTGGAAGTCTGGGAAGGGCGAGAGGAGAAAGCGGGAGACGGACGCTCAGGACATCAGGCCTCCTGGCTGGCATGGGCCCACCCAGCTGCGTGCCCAGTCCCTCCATGGACCCAGATACTGTGCAGGTCACTGCACAGAGGCAGGGGGCTGTCTGGAAAGGACACAAGGATGTCCCCTGTTGGTCAGCTGTGTGGCACTGGTGAACACTGAATGGCTCTGGCTCTAGACCTCCTATCTGTGAGATGGCAGCGACGGTCCTGCTTGGGTGAATGTGCTGGGGGACCCACAGGGGGGGTGGAGAAAAGGGGAAGAAACTGATGCCAGGGTCCTGGGCATGAGGGGGGGTCTCCCTAGTGGCACTGCAGGCTGGGGCATGGGAAGATCCCGAACGGCAGAGGGGGAGGAAGCCCACGGTCACTCACAGCTGGGTTGGCAAGGGGGCCCCATCAGTCCAGTGCCAGCCCTGGGGGCCTCGCCGGGCCCCCACCCAGGAACGTTTGGTGATTTGGTATCGGCTCAGGAAGTCCTGGGGAGGAAAGCACACTGTCATTCTTCTTTGGACGTGGGCGTGGCCTACCAGGGTGCTTCCCCGAGGCTTCTGCAGGAGAGCCAGGTCAATCCCTTGCAGAGATTATGGTAATGATCAGAGCGGAACCGGATGCCTGGGGTTGCTGGATATGAGGGCCATCCCGTCACAGCCCTCGAAGGGGTGAGAACCACAGCCGCCACTCGGCAACGAGCATGGGCACAAAACTGCTCAGAGAGGACCTGCTCAGGATGGGAGGCCCTGAAGCATGTCCAGGTAACCGCAAAAGCCTGGCGTGGCTGAGGCTCGGGCTGGCGATTGACTAAGCAGGAGGGGAGGCCGGGGAGCAGATTGCTACAAGTACCTTGCACGGGTTCAAGGCAGTAGTGGTCACTTAACACAAAGGTGCGTACAAAGGCCAAGGAGTCACGTGGGAAAAGCAGTATAGCTCATGAAATGAAAAAGCTGAGTCAGCTGGACACAGTGGCTCAGGCCTGTAATTCCAGGGTCTTTGGGAGGCTGAAGCAGGAGGATTGCAAATTAGAGGCCAGCCTCAGCAATTTAGCAAGATCATAATAAAC
This sequence comes from Ictidomys tridecemlineatus, assembly GCF_052094955.1. Taxonomy (NCBI): domain Eukaryota; kingdom Metazoa; phylum Chordata; class Mammalia; order Rodentia; family Sciuridae; genus Ictidomys; species Ictidomys tridecemlineatus. Next base: position 216,792,027 of record NC_135478.1, read on the forward strand.
AATAAAAAGGGCTGGGGATATAATTCAGTGGTAGGGCACCCTGGGTTCTATCCCCAGCAATAGATTTTCAGAAAGCAAAAAAAAAAAAAAAAAAAAGGATCAAAACTGTGGCATGACTATAACAATAAAAAAATGTGTGCATGACATAGTCACCCAAAGAATGACAAAAAACAAAATCAGTGTGTTAGAGTAAAAAGGGAGACAGAGATCTTATTCAAAGACAACACAGTGCTGTTTAGACCAAAAAGAAAAAAAAGAACGACTCAAGTGCCCAGAAATCAGGAAACAACTAGGCAGATTAGGAGATATCAACATGATGGAAAATTACAATGCTAAACTGATAACATGAGATCATGCTTAGTTGGGGGGGTGGAAAGCAGGGACCAAGGGTGTGGCTCAGTCACAGAGCACTTCCCTAGCATGTGGGGAGGCCCTGGTTTCCATCTCTAGCACTGTTAAAAAAACAAAGCAAAAAAACAGTAAGTAGCCAGGTGCCGTCGCACCATCTGTCATCTCAGTGAGTCGGGAAGCTGAGGTAGAATTGCAAGTTCAAAGCCAGCCTCAGCAACTTAGCAAGACCCTGCCTCAAAATAAAAAAAAATAATAATAATAAGGGCTGAGGATGCTGCTCAGTGGTAAAATGTTCCTGGGTTCAATCCCCAGTGCCCAAAGTAAGTCAATGAATGAATGAATAAACAAATCAGATCGTACCAACAAATACATATCGCTGATGGCAAAGTCAAGAGGCATAAATTCACATTGACAGAGACTAGAAGTGGCCTAGTGTAACTTAATTTAAGCACCCGAGTTGTCCACAGTTGTACTCTGGATGCGCCTCACCTACCCTTCAGGTCTCAGGGTCAAGATGACTTCCTACAGGGCCACCAGGCTGATCCCTCCAAGGTGACTGGGTGATCCTCCCTCCCACGGCCTCCTATAACCTTCACAGCACAGAGCTGCCAGGCTGCTTTCTAAGGGCTTGCTCACTTGAGCTTGGTGAGAGCGGGGGACTTGTCGTACCCTGAGACCCAGCACACAGGAGGCCAGCTCAGCAAAACTGCCAACGATCAGTAGAGGCCACAGGTTCAGGCTGGACCACTATGGGCCCCGCAGGGGTCAGTGCAGAGCCATCTTCTGCCCCCTAGGGCCAGCACCAGCGGGTTATCAGCCAGGAGAGGAGCCAACAGCAGCTTCCAGGCTCTAACCTTGACCTTCAACCCCAAAGACCACGTGTGACCACGAGGAGCAGCGAGTGGTCAGACCAGGTGAAACCCAGCGGCAGGCTGCTCCTCTGCTGGACTCCTCTGCGGCAGGCTGCTCCTCTGCTGGCTGTGGGAGGGAACCCTGGGGAGGGTAAGAAGGGCCCCCACGGTACTGTGGTGTGAGCTGGGGCTAAGCAGTCCCAAAGCTTCTCCCTGTCTGGTCACACATCCGCCAGCTTCAGCCACCCACAGTGTCCCTTTGGGAAGGCACATCAGGGCTTGTCTGATGCCTGTCCCACGCTCAGACTGGGGCCATCACTGTGCGGAGAACTCTGGTGCCAGGACACCCCAACCTCAAATGCAGTCCCGTGACTTGTAAGTCATGTGTCAAGGCATTCAGCTTTTCGGAGCAGCAAGGTCCTCTGTGAACCCGGGGAGGCCGCATTATGAGGCTGAACATGTAAATCTAATGGCACATAGTACATACTCATTAAATGCCCTTGCAGCCATGAAATCTGTCCCTGTGGGGTGATGGGTAAAACCTTGTCCTCACTGCCAACAAATGTGACCTGGTTTGAAGTTTAGGGTCACCCATGTGGGATACGGGCTTGTTTTTTTGTCCAAGTCCAGAGCCATCTGGTTCTCCTGCTCCTCCTCATTTTGCCTCCCGTTGACAGGAGCTGTCCCCGCCCACTCCACTCCAACTCTATTCCTTGCAGTTGGGAGTCCAGTTTTCATTGTTAGCAGAGATTACGGTGCAGGAAAGGAATTGTCCGGAGTTAAAAATAAATTCCAGGAACCAGTGAGTGATTGATGGCTTAAAGAAGTGCACTCTCACGAAGGTCGGGCAGATCCTGGGCCTCCGAGGCCTTAGGCTGCAGCTTCTCCAATTTTTACCACGAATGTGGACAGAGGGGTAAAGTGGTAAAGGGCAGAATGGACTTGAAATCTGATGATTTACATCCTAAAATGAAGATGAATCATTTGGAATGCTTTCTTATATTTCTTTTTTAAATTTTTGTAATGAAATATGCCACATAATAAGAAAGCTACCATTTTTTTTTTGTACCCGGGATTTAATTCAGGGGTACTCTAACACTGAGCCACCTGCCAGCCCTATTTTGTATTTTATTTAAAAGACAGGGTCTCACTGAGTTGCTTAGTTCACTGGCTTTGAACTCGTGATCCTCCTGTCTTGGCCTCCCAAATGCTGGGATTACAGGCATGTGCCACCGTGCCAGCTTGAAAGTTACCATTTTAACCCTGTGTGTGTGTGTGTGTGTGTGTGTGTGGTGCTGGAGATTGTACTCAGGGGCATGTGCATGCTACACAGTCTACCACTGGGGCCCTCTCCTGGCCTCCATTTTAATCCTGTTTAAATGTACAGTCTAGTGGCATTAAGTGCAATCACATGACTGTGCAGCCATCCCCACTGTTCACCTCCAGAACTTTCTTACCTTCCTAAAGCGAAACTCTGTACCCATGAAACACTGAGTTTCTGTCTGCTTTCTCCCCTGCTCCTGGCAGCCACCCTTCACATTCTGTCTTTATAGCTCACTACATAGTGTGCACAGAGAAGATTCAAATATTCCAGACTACTGAATTCTCTTAATTTTTTTTTGTACCAGGGATTGAACTCAGGGTCCCTCAACCACTGAGCCACACCCCAGCCCTATTTTATATTTTTATTTAGAGACAGGGTCTCACTGAGTTGCTTAGTGCCTCGCTGGTGCTGCGGCTGGCTTTGAACTCTCGATCCTCCTGCCTCAGCGTCCTAAGCTGTGGGGATTACTGGTGTGCACCATCGCGCCTGGATGAATTTCCTTAATTCTAAGATGAGTATCTATGCACGGTTTAATCTTTCTGAAAATCGAGACGTGGCTTCCATTCAGTGTCACTGTTAACGTTGCTCCTCCCTCCCTGCACCCTGCAGAACACCTGCCGCCAAGCCACAGGGGAGTGGGCTGAATGATGGCCCAGGCAGCACTGAATTTTCTCCTTTTTTCTAACTCTGGGCACAATCAGTTCTTAGGGAAGATGAGCCGTTTAGCCTGCAGCTGTGGGGACCCCTGAGAGCCTGTTGTGTCCCTGGTTTGTGTACCCACTTATGCTGTGTTCCTGCCACACACCTCTGGAGGTTATGGATTGTTAACTGCCTGGATCGTGAATCTTGCTTCAGTCTTTTTGCAGGGAAGGAGTTTATCTGTTTTCTGCATATTTACTTGTGTTTCAAATGATTGATCCTGTATACTTTAATCTCAGGCTCTGTTTGGATGTCCCCCATTGCAGATGCACCAGCAACAGGGAGCGGACAGGCTCAGCCAAGGTCTAGGGTCATTCTGGGTAGAACCCCCTGATGGGAGAGGCTGTGGGGAAGGAGCGCTGCTTTACTGGCTTCCTGGTGGCACCTGCAGCACTCAGTGCTGGGCATGTGGTGCAGAAGCCTGGGACAGTCTCTCTACACAGCCTGTTTTTACCTAAACTCTAACTGTTGGCCTGGCCCAGGTCCTGGGCAGAAACTGCTATGCTGAGCCCCTTTGGCCTGGTAGGTTTCTATTCCTCTAGCATCTTCTTCCAATCCCAGCATGATTTATTTGCAGAATTCTTAGAAAATAGGGTTTTTTGGTTTTGTTTTGTTTGTGTACTGGGTATTGAACCCGGGGACACTTTACCACTGAGCACATCCCTAGCCCTTTTATTTTTTACTTTGAGACCCATTTCACTAAGTTGCTTAGTGCCTCACCAAATTGCTGAGGCTGACCTAGAACTTGCAATCCTCTTGCCTCAGCCTCTTCAGTCACTGGGATTAACAAGAGTGTGCCACCACACCTGGTTAGAAAACAAAGCTTTAAAGAAGAAAATAAATTCAGTCATAATCTTGCCTCCCATTGGTAACCACTATTAAAATATTAGTATGTTTTTCAATCTGCCTTTCAGTTTTTTCCTGTGTATATCATATTTATCATATTCAGACCATGCAGAGAGCAGAGAAAAATTTCAAAAACACTACAATTAAGTTCCACAATACACCAGGCACGGTGGTACATGCCTGTAATCCCGGCAACTTGGGAGGCTGAGGCAGAGTTCAAACCCAGCCTCAGCAACTAATCGAGGACATAAACAACTCAGCAAGACCCTGTCTCTGAATAAAATATAAAAAAGCGCTGAGGATGTGACTCGGTGGTTAAGCGCCCTGGCACCAAAAAAAAAAAAAAAAAAAAAAAAAAAAGATCCACAAGAAGACAAGATATTGCATCCATGAAACAGGAAGAGAACACCATAAAAACAGGAACATTTGAAGGACCATCCACTGACCAGCCATCCAGAAATAAATGCTGGGCTGGGGTGGTAGCTCAGTGGTAGAGCGCTTGCCTAGCATGTGTGAGGCACTGGGTTCGATTCTCAGCATTGCATATAAATAAATAAAAAAGATCCATCGACAACTAAAAAAAAAATATTTAAAAAAGAAATAAATGCTTGTTGTTAGAAGTTGTTGAAATTGAAGAGTTTGGGGGTGATTTGTTACTGAGCCCTATTCTAGCAATACCTGACTGGTACACCTGTTAAATTGCACTTTATTTTCCATACCACCTCCCAGAGAGGACAGGTGCGTCTCTACCACCAGGCCTGGCTCCCGAGCACACTGGTAACTTTGGGACCGACAGGCAGGGTGGTTGGGGATATCCCAGCTCCTAGATGAAGCCCTTGGAGACCTGATGTTTGGTCCCCCTGCATGTCACCCTATTCCTGTGGCTCTTGGTGACTTCTAGGATGTAGAAGGACCCCATCTAGAGATTCTTCCCAGTGCTAGGATTCTGGGATCTTGGATGACATGCACATTCCTCTTCTGGTCACCTGTCTCACCTGGGTGTGGCTCAGCAGGGGCAGGGTAGCATGGTGGGCCAAGCAGAACGCCTGGCTGGCCTCCCAGTCCTGTGCTTCTGAAGAGAGGTAGTAACAGTGCTCCCTGGACCATATCCAGTCCTGAGGGCATGGCCGGCACCTGGCTCCTGCAAGCACAGAGACCCTGGTGAGTCCTGGGGTAACTATAAAGGATTAAAATGTGTACACTGAGAAGACCTGGCCATGACCTTGACAGAGGGGAGAGTCTAGGGGCTGGAGCTGGTAAACCCTGCGATGGCAAGGGGAGGTGAGCCAGGACCAAGAAGGCACACAGTCTCCCCAGGACTCAGCAAGGTACAAGGACTCAAGCAGGGTACAGTGAGAAGACAGAATATTTTTCTTATCTCTGCTCAACAAGCCCATGTCTTCATGCTACACCCCCCGCCCCGTGGGACATCTCATCCTATTTATAAGGGCTGGAGGCGGCCCTGGTGGCGGAGCAGAGAGGAACAGGGACACCATACCTGCTCTAGAGGCCAAGGCCACAATGGTCACCGTGGAGACTGCCAGGAGCACAGCCATGACTGCCAGGGCCCAGCGCAGAGACTTCATGTACATGGGCAGCCCTGGGGGTGGGGACAGGCAGAAGGGAGATGTGACAAGAGACCACCCAGCCAAGGCCCACCCAGAACCCTGCCAACTCCTTACACCAGTGTCATGGCCTCCTGGGCCCAAATTCAAGCTAGGTCACTTGGGAGAAAGATGCAAAGCCCTACACCTAGTGGGCCTAACAGGCACCCAGGGGACACTGCCCGCTGAGAGTTCACCCAAATCCTATGGTCTCAGCACATAGGCCTGCGGCTCCAGGACAAGCGGATCAGAGTGTGGGGCAGGGCTGCAGGAATGGAGGGCACACCAGGTGGGGAGAGCAGGCAAGGGCACGGAGCAGCAGAGGAACGGCATGCTTCCCAGTGCCAGGCCTCGCCCAGTTAAAGGAGTAACTGGGGAAGCCAGCGCAGGGAATTTGCAGAGTACAAGAAAAGAGGCATGATTGCAAACACTTCATCACAGCCCCGGATCTGGAGGTTCACACCCCAACTGAGCATTCCTGAATTTGATCTCTCTGAGGACACAGCTTGACGTCAAGCAAGAAGAGCAGTCTCTCCTCCCAGAGCCTCTGCTGCAAGGGCCCCAGGAGTCACTCAAACCATCACACTTCCCAAAGCCTGGAAAGAGCGGAGGTGATTCTGCAGTGGTATTTTACCATTGTGAAAAGACCAACTGCATCAGAACAACACCACATGTGTATTAGCAAGTTTCATACCCACATGTACACATACCTACACAGAGATGGACACGTTTCCAAGATATTTAATAAATCATTATTCATCTTTACAGACAGAAGCACTTTGAAATCCCTGGTTTCATTGGCTTTGGGAAAAATACCTGCTTCAAAAATCAGAAAAGGAAGTGTATTATGTTGATATGTGAAAATTTAACATCCACCTGCAACCTCGTTTTTTTTTTGTACTGGAGATTGAACCCAGGGGGAGCTTAACCACTGAGCTACACCCTCAGCCCTTTTATTGTGAGACAGGGTCACATTAAATTGCTGAGGATGGCTTTGAATCTGAGATCCTCCTACCTCAGCCTCTACAGCCACTGGGATTATAGGCGTGCACCACTGCACCCAAGGGATTTTTTCCCTTTTTTATCCTGGAAATTGAACCCAGAGCCTTAAGCATGCTAAATATGCACTCTACCACTGAGCCACACCTTTAGTCCTACATTTAAAACTAAAAACAAAAAGCTACACATACAATTTGCTTCTTTAAGGGATTTAACCCACATTTCCATCAATATATCAATGGATAAAAAAGACATGGTATGCCATATCATAGAATATTATTCAGCCCTAAAAAGAAATGAAGAACTGATACTAGCTACAACATGGATCAACCTTGAAAACATTAAGGGAAATAATCCAGATACCAAATAATACATACTATGAGTCCATTGATATGTTCCAGACAGAAGGAACAGATAAAAAGATTGGTGGCTGGTGTATGGGGTGATGGCTGAAGGGTACAGTTTTTTGGGGGATGATGAAAATGTTCTAAAATCGACAGTGGTGATAGTTGCACAATTTTGAGAATATACTACAAACTATTGAACTTCAGATTGGTGAATTTTATGGCATATGAATTATATCTCAATAAAGCTCTTACCTAAACAAGGAAGAATCTGGAAATGCTTGGTATAAAAGCTACATACAAAAAGGGAGTCTTAAAATGATAAAAGCAGAACTAAAAAGCTTGGAGAAGACAAGGAAAATAAATCTACCCATCACCTAGGTAATAATTATTGTGGCTGAACACTACATTTAGCTCTGACCTTTGTAAGAAACAAAGAGGTAAAGAAATTCAGCCTCCCACACCAGGAAGGAGGACCCACTTCATTCCAAGCTGCCCCCTGCAGAGCCAAAGGGTAGTCCCGCCCTCTTCAGAAAGAAACTCTTAATCACAAAGGAACAAAAATTACCCTATTTGCAAAAAAACTGAAAACACAGAAGATAAAAGCTCTTGAACTGTTTTTTTTTTTCCCCTCTAATCCTGGAACTTCTTGGCTTTAAATCTAATTGTTTGCTTCCAGCCAACACTTCCCGATGGCCAAGGGACATTCCTATGACAGGATAGTAATAATATGACTGTAGCCATGTGTACCTCTTGCTCTCTGACACCTTCCCTCAGGCCATTCTCTAGTTTCCAGTCGATCTTGATTTCCTTGTCAATTCAGAACTAACTAACACCTCTGCATCCTTTCCCACTGTTCCTACCTGCATCTCCTATGTTTTGACTACAACAAGCACTTCCACCTAGTAAAATACCGAGACTGGGGGATCCGGGTCTTATGGAACTTCAAGTTTATTCAGTTTGGGGCCATCTTCGTTGCTTTTTTCTTCTTTTTTTGGTACTGGGGATTGAACCCAGGGGTGCTTGACCACTGAGCCATATCTCCAGCCCTTTTTATTTTTTTATTTTGACACAGGGTCTTGCTAAGTTGCTAAGGCTGGTCTCGAACTCTCGATCTTCCTGTATCAGCCTCACAAGTCACTGGGATTACAGGCGTGAGCCACCAGGCCCAGCTGGGGGCCATCTTTAAAAAATTATACAAACTTCCAAATACTAAGGGGCCCCAGGGGCTCATGCCAGTGAGCTGCCTGCTTTTGTGTCATGGACACTGGGTAAACTTCTGCCTCTCTCCACCTGGGGACATCAGTGTCCTCCTGTCTCGCTTTCCTCCAGGCACTGAAGACGGAGCAAGTTCTTGCTTCCTACCTCCATCACTACTGAGTTCCTGTGCTGCTCTCTTCTCTAGAAGACCCCTCATCCCTGCTGCCTCTGCTGACAGTCCCTACCCCTCGAGGCTCCTCCAGGCTGCCTTGTGCTTTTGCTCTCTGAATGTTTGCCCTCTGCCTGGACGGGGACTCTTGAGAGGGGGCCCTTACGTCCTCCTCCAAACCTTGGTGTGCCAACCCACGACAACCACTGAGATCAAACTCCCTCTCCTCTTTCTCCAGAGAGCTAGGGACTAAGAAGTTCCACCATGGACTGAGGCTCGGAGCAGACCCCGGTGCCAGGAGTTGGGATCCAGGGTGTCTGCCACCTTCCCTGCCCCCGCAGCGCGGCGGGGACATTGACAAGGAGACAACCTTAAGCTGAGTGAAGAATGCTGCTGTTGGGAAGCGCAAGGACAATGAGAATATGTGACAGGGACACCTAAGCTGGCCTCCCGGATCATAGAAGGTGACTCCAAACCAAGAAGGAAGAATATTCTTCATCTGAAAATCTAGCTCTTTTTTCACTTTTTTTAAAAAATATTTTTTTAGATGTTGATGAACCTTTATTATATTCATTTATTTATAAGCAGTGCTGAGAATCCAGCCCAGTGCCTCACAGGTGTTAGGCAAGCGCTCTGCCACTGAGCCCCAGCCCCAGCCCTCTTTCTTCACTTTTAAGCTTTGCAAACTCTCCTCTCTCCTGCCCGATGCCTGCAGGCTGGGAGCCGCCAATCAGAACACTCTGTGTGTGGTGCCTCTGCTTACACCTGCACAGTTCTTTGGGGACACCTGCCCATATAAGCGAGGGATGAGACCAAGTAGTGACATCCCGACGCTCTCAAGGGTGACTCTTTCCTCTAAGTTCACGAGGAAATGAGCAGCAGCTGGGTTGGAGCATCATCATGCTGGCTTGGGTAAGTCATCTTCGTTTTCCCTTCTTGTTGAGGTGACCAGCCTGGTCCCACAGGCAGAGACCACTCAGCAGAGCTCCTCATCCGAGAAGAATCCTGCACACCAAGCCTCAGTTCTTTAACTCCCCATTTCCCAGAAAACAAAACCAAAGCACCAAGGATGGCATCCACCTGGCAATAGGTTCAGCCTGGCATCTGAGCCTGCCACCCACTCTGCTTTGTATCCCTCTGGTGACATGAAGTGATCACTGTTTGTGGTAACTTTGGCCACACTTTCCGTAAACTCCCCCTTTTCTGTCTCCTGATTTCCCTTCTATAGCTCCCCATGCCCCTGTCTCTGTGGCTAGCTCCTTTTCCTCTTCCTTTAAATGACACCTCTATTGGGAGGTCCCGAAGCCATTTTCTCATTTATTTCTCCAGCAACACCTCTTCTGGTGTTCTCCACTGTGGAAGGATTCACAATCCATTACCCAGTTACCCAAGTCAGAAACAGGGGTGACATCTCCACTCACCTGGTAAGCTTACCTTCATCTGATCATGGATCCAGCCCATGAATTCTGCCTCATGAGCTCTCCCTCTTGCCTCTGCCATAGATCAAGCCTCATCATCTCCAGTTGAACCACTGCTAATGCCTTCTAAGCACCCCACCCAATCTCATCCCTGCCCCAGCCTTCCTCCATAATGCTATCAGAGCTCACTTTCTCTCTCTCTCTCTCTCTCTCTCTCTCTCTCTGTGTGTGTGTGTGTTGGGAGGGGTGTGGATAACTGGGTATGGAACCCAGGGCCTTGTACATCCCTAACCCTGTCAGAGCCCTTTTTCTAGAACAAAAAACAAGACCATGTCACCTTGCCTCACTGGCTCTTCCCTCAGGCTACCCTTCCTAGTCATGGCTTTTTTTTTTTAAGAATCTGAAAGAAAGTATAGACTGATATCATTGTAGACACAACACTGTCTTCCCAAAGATGTCCATGTCCTAGTCCCTTGAACCTGTGAATACGTAGGGTTACACGACAATGGGAAATCAAGGTCGCTTATCAGCCAACCTTGAGAAAGGGAGATTGTGTTGGATCATCTGGGTGAGCCCAATGTGATCACCAGGGTCCTTATACATGAAGAGGGAGGCAGAGGAATGTGAGAGTCAGAGAGGTGGCAAGCGGAGAAGGATTCGGCCTAACACTGCTGAATTTGAATACCGAGAGGGCCATGAGCTAAGGACACGCTGGCCCCTAGAAACTGTAAAAAGCAAGGAAAGGAAATCTTCCCTGGAGCCCCCAGAAAGGAACATGGCCAACACGCCACTGCCAGCATCTTGACTGCACCTGACTTCCCAGGTACAAGTGTATGCAGATAAGTATGCATCATTTAAAGTCACTAAGTGTGTGGAAATGTGTTACAATAGTAACAGAAAACCAACAGTCCATCATGTAGAAAATGTGCTCAGACCAAAGGCTGCAAAAGTTCCCGAGTGAACCAAGTCTGGAACCCTTCTCATGTCTGAGACCGGGGAACCCCTTGGGATTTGGTGCCTGACTCCACCTATCTTTCCATATCACATCTCCTGCCTCCTCCTACCTTTCCATATCACATCTCTGGCGCTTCAGGCAGGTTGCCTGCTGGGCAGGGCTCTAACCCCTCCTGGCTTCTGTTCCTGCAGATCTGGCCCTAGAAGGAGCCCTTCCCATCTCAAGTCCTCAAGATAACTACTTAAGCAAGCTTGGCGCGGCCAAGTTCACCAACCACTCCCGACCAGTTCCTTATCCAGGGTTGTTTACATCATTTCTGGGCTGTCCCCATTTTTGTGCCAAGCGCTCCACACCTCCATAAACAAAAACACACAGGCATATACCCTAGCATATACCCGTGGTCTCCACTTAGTACGTGCTGAATGGATAAGTGGAGGCCCACGCTCCGCAATATAACGGAGAGGAAGGAGCCCGAGCCTTGGAAAGGTCCGTCTATGGCAGGGTTATGGGCTCTGGCCCGGCTGGAGCCTGTGCTCCTGCCCTGGCCACCACCGCCACGTGATCCTGCATCACTTCCCCTCATCCGGAATTCTTTATACCTCTCCTGGAAGATGATGTGCACACTCAGAAGGAATGCGAAAGTTCTTTGTGGGTGGGGAGGGGTAGTGGTTTTATTCTTTTATCGCAAACACTTTGAATTACATTTAGGTAGACCAAAATTTATTAACTCGAAGGCAGAGGGACCAGATGGGGTCGCGGCATCAGGACAGCCTTCGGGTGCACCAGTCCCTCCACTGCACTGTTCTCGTGGGCGCGCGCCTCACCTACCCTGACCCGGCAGCGCCGACTCCTGGCGCCAGTGAGCACTTACCTATGAGTGTGATCGCCCGGGGTAGTTTTTTACCGTCCATCCCAGCACGCTGCAGCAGCGCCGCGTCCTCCTTTCCCAGTCCTTGCTCCTGGCAGCGGCAGCGGCAGCGACACGTTGGAGAGCCCGGGCGCCCTTCGGCCTGGCTGTCCTGGCGCTCCACGTGGTGGTCACGTTCGGTCTGGGTAGCAGCCAGCGGCGAGCAGCGGCCTAACGTGACGCCCGGAGACGGAGCTCGCTGCAGGGTGCAGGAGTGGCGGGAGAAGGCCGGGGACTCGGGTACTGGCACGGTGAGGAAGCGCGTGGAGGGCGCAGGCGAGGGCGCGCGACTGCCGGTGGCCGCGCCCACGGGCTTGACGCGCACGTCCACCTGCAGTTCCATGGGCGCCCAAGGGCCGGGCGCTTGCTCACCAGGGGTGGACCAGGGCACCAACTCGCATCCAATTGCTTCGCCATCCCGGGGCTCTTCGGCAGAGGAGGGGCCAGGCGACGGCGGCTCGCGGCTGGCTGACCCCAGGCGGCGGAAGGCTCCGTAACCCAGGCTGAGTGGCGGTACCCTCAGGAGCCCGGGGCGAGGGGGAGGCAGCTTCTTCTCATCTGGAAGGTCCGGGCCCGCGCCCGCTGCCTCCTTCACGACCCGCGCCAGGCTCGGGCTGCTTTCGGGACTCTCAGGCTGTTGCGCCTCCGCGGGGACGTGCGGCTGGGCTGGCCCGGGGATCTGGCTTTCCAAGGGCTCCTTTGGGAAGCCAGCCTCGGCTTGGCCTCCTCCCGAGGCCTCCTGCGTACACTCCATCCTGCACTCGAGCCACCGGGAGATGCAGAGCGGACCGCACCTGGGCCCAGGTAGAAACAGCTTTGGCCTCCGGGGTCGGGATTGGCCCAGTCGGGAGCTGAAGTTGTCGAGCCACGCCCCTCTCTAAGGACCTCGCTGTGATTGGCTGAGATTGAGTTCTGTTGGCCGCGCTCCTGCACGACAGCGCCCCGCCTTAGCAGTTTAGGTCACCGGCGGGAGCGGCCGGGCGGGGCCGCGGGGCCGAGTGGGTCTTTCTCTGGAGAAAAGCAGAAGAGAGAGCCTGAGGCGTCTGGGAGGCACCCTGCGCCCCGCCGGATTCCTCCCCTTTCTTTGTCTCTTGCTCCACCCATTTCCCCCTCCCGCCCTCTGCCCCCGTAGGATTTTGAAAGTTACAGCTTGGGCGGGGAATGATTAGCCCATCTGGATCCTGAGAACTCAGAAAAATCCGTGAGTCCAGGGGAAAATGGGCGGCCTGCGGAAGAGTGGCAGAAAGCCACTCGTTGTCCCCACAATGTAGGGGAGGAAAGGGCACCACCCTTGAGTGCATTCCCTCGGGCTGCAGTGGGGACACAGCAGCTCTAGAGGCTTGGCCAAGCACGAACAGCACCCACCAGCTTGGTGGGGCAGATTGATCAGAATCAGGTTTTAAAAATACAGGCTTGGAGGCACTTGCCTAGCCTCTGCGAGGCCCATGGTTTGATTCCCAGCACCACAAACAGAAACCAGAGTTTGGGCTTGGCGGCTTCCAGACCTACTGAATCATGCCTGCTGATGAGACCTCTGGTATTTTTAACAAAAGTCCAAGTCTCAAGGTTAGCAGATAAAATACAGGCCACTCAGTTAAGTTTGAATTTCAGATAAACAAGGGGTAGTTTTCAGTATAAATATGTTCCAAGTGTTGAGTCTCTGTTCTAGAGACTTTGAGGGAAGGGGAGTAGAATTTAAGGGAGTAGTGTTAAAGTGCCCTGTGCCCTTGGCTCAGGCCTTTAATCCCAGTGACTCAGGAGGCTGAGGCAGGAGGATCGGAATTCAAAGCCAGCTTCAGCAATATAGCGAGGTCCTAAGCAATTTAGTGAGACCCTGTCTCTAAATAAAATATAAAAAGGGCTGGGGATGTGGCTCAGTTGGTTAAGGGCCCCCACCCCCCACGCGGCTCAGTTAAATTGCCAGTACCTGGAAAACAATTGCTGGGCACGTAGCTTAGTGATACAGTCCCTGTACAAAAAAAAAAAAAAAGGGAGGAGTTAAAACTACTCTTCAGGGAAACTGGGGCTGAGATTTAGAGGTAGAGTGCTCGCCTAGCACATGTGGGGCCCTGGGTTCGATCCTCAGCACCACATAAAAATAAATAAATAAAATAAAGATATGTGTCCAACTACAACTAAAAATATATTTCAAAAAAAGCTACTCTTAAGGATGTAGGCTCCATGAGAAAAATAATGGAGAGAAGTCTAGCACAAGTGCCATATGAAAACATATTTAAGTCCTTTAAATGCCTAGACTGTGTATTTGATGTGGATATTACATATATGCATTTAAAAAAGTGTGGAATGCTTCATACCAAACTGATAAATAGTGGATTTTATTGTAGATTGTTTGGGGACTGGGGAGGGTAGGGGAGGAGACTAGAAACTCACTGATAATGTTTCCACTTTCTCCAAAAGGAAAATATTTTTGGATATTCTTAAGTTAAAATTTAGTTTTTAAGAAGATTGTATACTATAAGTTATTTATGGTTTATTATAAAAAATAAAGTTTATTATAAAAAATAAATAAAGTGTATTATAAAAACAAAAACTAATCAAAACAAGGGGCTGGAGTTGTGGCTCAGAGTAGAGCGCTAGCACTGGGTTCGATCCCCAGCACCATATAAAAATAAAATAAAGAGGGCTGGGGATGTGGCTCAAGCGGTAGCGTGCTTGCCTGGCATGTGTGCGGGGTTCGATCCTCAGCACCACATAACAAAGATGTTGTGTCCGCGGAAAACTGAAAAAATAAATATTAAAAATTAAAAATAAATAAATAAAATAAAATAAAGATATTGTGTCCACCTATAACTAAAAAAAAATATTTAAAAAAACCATATAAAGTCCATGCAACATAAAGAAAAGGTCTCTACCCTTCCTTCTATTTCACCTTAGCAAAAACTACCGTCAAGTTTGAGAGTTAACCACTTGTTCATTTGGGTGCCTTCCAGGGCTGACAGATAAACATCCCGACTGTGATTTTGTACTGAAATATCCTCTTGAGATGATGAGTATCAATCTGTAAAGTCAAGGACTTAGCTCCCAGGTATTCTGAGTCAGTGAGTCAGTGTGAAAAGTACAGTCTGTGTCCCTTTCTTGCATGCTCCCATGATCCCATGGAAGATGCCCCAAGACCTGATTCCCCTGGCCACAGCCAACCAGAGCTCAGCTTCTGACTCAGAGGTCCCCAGGAGCATCTTAAATTCTGTCCTGAATTTGAACTGTGGGCAGTGCCTGTGGAGTGTCAGTCGTGGTCCTGAGAGGTCAGGGAGTGGCCATAAAGCTGGCAGCCATACTGAGTGGACTCAGTATGAGGCTCTGGCCAGTTCCTCTGCCTGTTCCTCGGCCAGCCCGCAGTTATGCCTCTATTTCACAAATATTTATTGAGCACCTATTCTGTGCCTGGCATGTGATAGACAGCCATTGCACCTTCTTGGGAGCTTGTGCCATGTCTTTCCTTTCCTTTCCCTTCCTTCTCTCCTCTGCTCTGCTCTCTGCCGCAGTCTGGCTGGGCACAAGATCACGAGCCACTCACAGCTTTGTAGATTCAAACAGCAATTCTTTATTCCCGAACTCACACCGGCCCTCTACAAACACGTTCTGGGGAAATCCAAGTTCTGCCTACCAAATTCATGTACTCCACCAGGCTTTGAATCCCAAATACTTTCTGAATCCCAGGAGAGCTCAACGGGAACTCAGGCAGCAGGAACGCCCTATTCCCAGCAGGAATAACCTTAAACCTGGAACTGCCCTAAACCCAGATTGTCCTAAACTGGGAACGCCCTAAACCCAAGGAGCAGGATACTTCCTAAAACCTGCAGGATACACCCTAAACCTGGATCCACCCTGGTCCTTGAGCAGGGTCACCTTTCTCAAACATACATGCAATATGTCACAGCGAATGTCCAAGGCAAGTCCATTTCCACGAGTCCTTCCTCTAAGCAACATGGGGTACGCTGGCAAGGAAATTTTGATGCATCATTCCTACTTGGCAATGGCCCTCAGCACCTCTCCTTTCTCTTTTCCTTCCTTCCTTCCTTCCTTCCTTCCTTCCTTCCTTCCTTCCTTCCTTCCTTCCTTCCTTCCTTCCTTTTCAGCACTAGGGATTGAACCAGGACTGCTTTGCTACTGAGCTACCTCACCAGCCCTTTTTATTTTGAGACCGGGTCTTGCTGAGTCGCTAAGGTTGGCCTCAAACTTACATCCTCTTGCCTCACCACACCCAACCATCACCATCTATCTTTTCTCTCTCCCTTTTTCCTGGTTCATTCCCATCATCATTAAACATGCTTAAGGTGTGTGTGTGTGTGTGTGTGTGTGTGTGTGTGTGTGTGTGTGTGTTTGCAATACTGAGCATATAACCTGAGGCCTCAAGCATGCACACATGCTAGGAGAACACTACCACTGAGCTACATCCCAACTCCAAACAGGCTCAAATTTTAAATGCCTCCTGGGACCCAGTGTCCTCCTCCAGCTGAGACCCTATCTGTTTCTTCCTTGTTACAACCAACATTTTAAACAAGAGACTGTCTGCTTGTCCACTTCTCTCTGTTTCCATCATGTCCCAAGCACACCTTAAACACCTCCTAGTCAAAATCCGCCTTGCAAAGAGCACCACAAAATCTAGCAGAAGCTCTTTGATGCTTTCTGTGTAATTTCTCCTGTTTGAACCCCCGCTCATGTGTGGCTTTCTTAACACCACACTTTCCTGGTTTTGCTTCCATCTCCTTGGTTCTTCCTAAAGTTGGCTGCCAGAGGTTTCTCATTGACCCCGAGTCAGTGATTCCCAAGCCCAGAACTTTCAACTGAGTTAAGCTGTAACATTTATGGTGTGAGCTGAATGATGTTCTCCCCTGATTCCAGCAAATTCCTATATTGAAGTCCTCACTCCCTATCCCTCAGAATGTGCCTTTACTTGCAAATAGGGTCGTTGCAGATGTACTTAGTTGAAATGGGGTCATATTGGAGTAGAGTGGGCCCCAAATCCATGGCTGGTATTGACATAAAAAGAAGTGATTTGCACATGGAGGAACTTGCACAGGGAAAATGCCAGGCAGACATGGAGGCAGAGATTGGGATGTGCCTCCATAAGCCAAGAAACGCCAAAGATTGCCAACAAACCATTAGAACTAGGAGAGGGGCACGGAACAGATCCTCCCTCAGAGCCCTCAGAAAGAACCAGCTCTGCCACACCTTGGTCTTGAACTGTGAGAGACTAAGCTTCCACTCTTTAAGCCACCAGGGCTGTGGTACTGTGCTGTGGCAGCCCCAAGACACTAGTGCAAGCTGCTTCTCCAGAGGTAACTTGTACCACCTCCAGAGGTCACCACCTCCCCGGGAGGGCTCTGGGGCCTGTCTGTACTAGGTGCCTCTGCCACACACCTTTCCCTGTGGCTCACCCAGCTGGCCAATCAGATTCTCCTTCTCAGGGGTTTGGCACTTGATCTAAGAGCCCCAGAGCTGGGAGTGTCAGAACTCCCAAGGGAGCAGATGTAGGGAGATGGTCTGCAAACTCCCTGCTCAGATCCCCAGAGTTCCCTTGGTGTTAGTCCATCCTTTGGCTTATTTGTTCAATTCCAGGGGTTTCCTGAGAAGCCCAGTGTCCTTCCCCATTTATTGCTTCACATATTTATGACTCAATCTCGGGTGTCAGAAAACTAAGCCCCACCTCAGGCCTCTTTGGGTTCCTTTGGGGTGAGAGCTACGCTTAGGCACTGTCCTCATGGGCCCTTTGGCAGCACAGCCGCAGCAGCCCCCAGGTCAGAAGGCCTTTTACAGATGCTGTGATGGGACACCTGAGATAGGTGAGTTACCCAAATGTTTCAAGGGGTGGGGGTCCTATGCTAGTGACCCCCCAAATATCTACTCAGTCCTTCCTTCCATTCTTCTTATTCTCCCTCACTTTAAAAATCCTGTTTTCTGCTCACGGCAGCAATACTCTTGGGCTGGGGTTGTGGCTCAGCGGGAGATCACTTGCCTAGCATGTGTGAGGCCCTGGGTTTGAGTCTCAGCCCCACTTTTAAATAAAGCAAAGGTCCATTTACAAGTAACATAAATATTTCAAAAATGAAAATAATACAGAAATATGGCATGTAGAAAATGAAGCACCTCAGTATTTCACACCCCAGAGATCTCCATTATTAGCATTTTAATATCTAGTCTACTGGATTTTTAGAAATGTAGACACTAGCCTATACTGTTATTTTATCTCTTTCTCTATATATCTCTATTTCCAAAACGTCACTCCTATTAAATGTATACCTTTACATAATTTTTTAAAGCAGTCTCCTATTGGTGGACATTTGAGGTGTTTCCAGGCAGGCAACATGATTACAATGGTGCTAAATGTAATTATAATGTTATAATTACACTCAATGACCATCTGTGTACACTATTTTTAAAAAAAAACTCATCTATGATGATACTTCAGAATAGGGTCATTGAAATGAAATTGCTAAAATAAGAAAGGAAGAAGTCAAATTATCCCTGTTTGCAGATGATATGATCCTATTTTAGGAAACCCAAAAAGTTCTACCAGAAGACTGAGAGCGCTAATAAACAAATTCAGCCAAGTAGCAGGTTACAAAGTCAATAGGCAAAAATCAATAGCTTTTTTATCCACCAGTAATGACTCTGCTGAGAAAGAAATCAAGAAAACAATCCCATTCACGATAGCCTCAAAAAACCCCACAAATACCTAGGAACAAATCTAACCAAGAAGGTGAAAGACCTCTACAATGAAAACTACAGAACACGGGAGAAAGAAATTGAAAAAGACACAAGAAAGAAAGACCTTCCACGTTCAAGGATAGGCAGAATTAGTATTGTTAAAATGGTCATTCTACCAAAAACAATATACACATTCAAAGGAATCCCCATCAAAATACCTGTGACCCTCTTCACAAAACTAGAAAAAAAGAATCCTAAAATTCATTTGAAAGAATAAAAAGAGCCAAACTAGCTAAAGAAATTCTTAGTCAAAAAAGCAACACTGGAGGCATCACAATATCTGACTTCAAATTAGGCTATACAGTTAAAGTAACAAAAGTTGCAGGGTACAGACATAAAAACAGACACATAGACCAACAGAACAGAATAGAAGACACAGAGACAAACCCACACAGACACAGTCATCTGATCCTTGATAAAGATGCCCAAAACATACACTGGAGAAAAGACAATCTTTTTAATAAAATGATGCTGGGAAAACTGGTTATCCATATGTAGAAGAATGAAACTAGACCTTATCTCTCAGCCTGAACAAAAGTCAACTCAAGATGGATCAGAGACCTAGGAATTAGATCAGAAGCTATGCAACTTCTAGAAGAAAACTTAGGGTCAACACTCCAAAGTGTAGGCACAGATATTGATTTTCTCAATAGGACTTCTAAAGCTCAGGAAGTAATGCCAAGAATTAATAATTAAGACTTCAAATTAAAAAGTTTATGCACAACAAAGGAAACAATTAAGAATGTAAACACAGAACCTGCAGAATAGTAGAAAATATTTGCTAGCTACTCTTCTGACAGAGGATTAATACCTGGACTATATAAAGAACTCAAAAAGGGCTGGGGATGTGGCTCAAGCAGTATCGCGCTCGCCTGGTATGTGCAGGGCGCTGGGTTCGATCCTCAGCACCACAGAAAAATAAGCACCACATAAAAATAAAATAAAGATGTTGTGTCCACCGAAAACTAAAAACTAAATATTAAGAACTCAAAAAGCTTACACCAAAAATCAAAAAATAACCCAATTAATAAATGGGCAAATGAACTAAATAAATGCTTCTCAAAAGAAGAAATACAAAAGACCAACAAATATGTGAAAAATTGTTCAATAATATCAGCAATTAGGAAAATGCAAATCAAAATTATACTGAGATTTTGTCTCGCTCCAGTTAGAATGAAAACAATAATAAATGTCATCAAGGATACAAATAATAATAAATGCTGGAAAGGATGTTAAGAGAAGGGAACATTTTTACGCTATTGGTAGGAGTGTCAATCAATACAACCACTATGGAAATCAGTATGGAGATTCCTCAAAAGACTAGGTATGGAACCACCGTATGACCCAGCTATACCACTTCTTGGTATTGATCCTAAAGAATTAAAGTCCTCATACTGCAGTGGTACATGCATACCCCTGTTTACAGCAGCACAATTCACAGTAGCCAAATAACAGAACCAATCAAGGTGTCCTTCAATGGATGAATCAATACATAAAATGGGTATCTATACACAATGGAGTTTCTTAAATATATTTTTTAGTCGTAGGTTGACACAATACCTTTATTTTATTTATTTCTTTTTATGTGGTGCTGAGGATCAAACCAGGGCTTCCCATGCGCTAAGCAAGTGCTCTACCACGGAGCTACAGCCCCAGTCCCACAATGGAGTTTTATTCAGCCATAAAGAAGAACAAAGTTCTGTGATTTGCAGGGAAATGAGTGGAACTTGAGGGTGCTATGTTAGGTGAAATAAGGCAAAATCAGAAAGGGTCCTCTATTTTCTCTCATTTGTGGAGGCCAGAGAAGAAAAAGGAAAAGAAAGAGGTGGGGGTGGTCTCCTGAAAACTGAAGGGAGATGTGGAGTGGAGGAAAGGGGGCGGGGGAGGGAGGCAGGAAGGGAAAGGGGGAACAGTGGGGGATGATACAGCCCAAGTTATATGGTATGGTGTCCATGTATGACTATATGACAACAAATCCAATCATCACGTATAATCATAGTGCACCAATAAAAATACGGAAAGTAAAAGGAAATGAAATTGCTGAGTAGTCATAGTTGGATGGGTAGATCTTCCGCAGGAGGCTGGGCAAGCAACGCACGAGAGGCCTGTTCTCCTCTTGGTCTTTACCTGACTGATGGGTGCAAATATTGAATTTCAACTTGCATTTCTCTAGTGCTGGATGAGGCTGAGTGTCTTTTCATTTGTTAATGATGTTCCCGAGTAGTGTCTTGGATTAACTCATGACCCTGAGTTAAAGCGCCACTGAGATTCCCCCCAATGCCAGTTCCAGGTCACTGGCTGGTTCCAGGAAGTGGCCCAGAAAGAACCCGTGTCCCCTCTCCTGCCCCAGCCCCATGGAGTTCGCTGGTCAAGGGAGGCAGATGGGATCTGACCTGTCTGAATGGTCAGACCGAAGAACCCAAGAGGGTAAGTGAAACCCAGCTCCGTTCCCCAGAGAGGAGCAAACAGCCCACTCTTGGTTCTTGTCTGGTGTCATCCCCTCCCTTGTGGCAACCTGGAGCCTGCTAGGGCCCCTGGCCACACGGATGAGGAGAGCTTGGGGATCTCTGCACAGCCAGCTCCCTGGCACAGCCCCTCCTCAGCCCACAGCCACCTGCTCAGAGGGTGGGGGGGTTCCCAAGTCAGTGTGACACTCCCACCTCCTTCCACCCACCCCACCCCGGGTGCCCTGTCTCTCATCCCTCGTCTTCATAGCACTCAGAACTGTCATTTAATGCTTATGTCTGGCCCTTTAGAAGCCCTTGCTGTGTCCCCAGATCAGCCATGCCCATCCCTGGTTCTGGGCTGATGTTGTTTATTAAATAAATAATGCCAAGCAGGGCATTGTGCAGGGGGCTTGATGTACCTTGCCCTACGTATTATTTTCTCCCCCAAATTATAAACATTAAGAAAAATGGAAAGCGTTTACACCAGTCCCACAGATGCCCTCCCGGGTCCAGCATGGTACCTGCTCTTCCTCTCTGTCCCTGTGCAGACACACTTTCTGTCGTTGTTGGGCCCTTTGATTGTGAGGCCAAGACCTGACGAAACACACCCCCTGGCCTTCTTTTTGGTACTGGTGATTGAACCCAGGAGCTGTGTCACTAAGCTACGTCCCCGATCATTTTTATTTTGTGTTTTGAGACCAGCTCTTGCTAAGTCGCCCAGGCTGGCCTTGAACTGGTGGTCCTCCTCCCTTAGCTTCCTAAGAGTCTTTCCTTTGATGCTTTAGCATAATCTCCTAAGAGTACAAGCATTTTCCTTTGTTAGTACCAAAGAAACAGATGGTATCACCACACGAGATGATATTCTAGAGACTGATTTAAATTGCTCTCTCTCTCTCTCTTTTTTTTTTTCAAACCAGATCCCCATCAAGGGCCACACATTGACTTTTTTTTCCCCCCATGTTGGGGATCAAACCTAGGGCATTATGCCTGGCTGTCACTGAGTTATATCCTCTCAAGGGTCACACATTGATTCTGGTATATATTCATTTACTCTTTTTTTATGGGGGGGTACTGGGGACTGAACTCAGGGGCACTCAGCCACTGAGCCACATCCCCAGCACTATGTTGTATTTGATTTAGAGGCAGGGTCTCATTGAGTTTCTTAGCACCTCACCATTGCTGAGGCTGACTTTGACCTCACCATCCTCCTGTCTCAGCTTCTGCTGGGATTACAGGCGTTCCACACCGCACCCGGCTTCCATTTACTCTTTGTAATAACTCTAGGATGCAGGCCCTTGTTGTGATTTGAATGTGTCCCCCTGTATTAGTCAGCTTCCCATTGCTGTGCCCCAAATACTTGAACAATTTAGAGCCAGTGTGGTGGTGCACGCCTATACTCCCAGTGTCTTGGGAGGCTAAGGCAGGAGGATTGTGAGTTCAAAGCCAGCCTCAACAATTGAGCGAGGACCTAAGCAACTTAGCGAGAACCTGTCTCTAAATAAAACATAAAAGTCTTGGATATGTTGCTCACTGGTTAAACCCCCCTGGGCACTCCCCCCCCCCCGAAAAAAAGGAACACCTTAGAGGAAGAAGGGTTTATTTTGGCTCACAGTTTCAGAGGTTCATTCCATGCTCACCAGGCTCCATTACTCTGAGCATCATGGCAGAAGGGCATGGTGGAGGAAAGCTGCTCAGCTCATGGTGGCTGAGAGAGAAGGAGAGAGAGGAGAGAGGAAGGGAGGGAATGGGAGGGGAGGGGAGGGCAAGAGACTCTGCTCACCAGGGACAAAATATAAATTTAAAAGGCGCAGCCCCCAGTGACCCACTTCCTCCAGCCATGCCCCACCTGCCTATGGTCACCACTCAGAATAGCAGTGGTTTCACATGATCAACATGTTGAATGGAAAAATCTACCGATTTAGGTGACAGCTCTCATCATCGAATCATTTTACCTCTGAACATTTCTGAATTTACATAGGAGCTTGGCGGGGGGCACCTCATACCTATACCATAATACCTCTAAATTCACGTTTTGGTAAGCTAATCCCCCAATTCCTATGTTCATGGTGTTTGGAGGTGAGATCTTTGGGAGGTGATTGGGTTGCCCTCAAGAATGCGTGAATCCACTCACGGACGTGGGTGATCATGGCAGCAGCTTTGTTGTAAAAGTGAGCTCTCGCTGGCATGCTCGCTCCGTCTTGCCTGTGATACCCTCTGTAATGCTGCGATGCAGCAAGAAGGCCTTCACCAGATGCAAAACGCCAGCTTCTAGAACCCCAAGCCAAATAAACTTCTTTATAAACTATCAGTTGTCCAGTTTTTTGTCATAGCAACAAAGCGGACAAAGACGTCCTTAACATTTCCTCTTGTTAGAGGTGAGGATAAAGATCCAGAGAGATTGAGGAACATGCCCAGCATCCCATGACTCCTAAGGGGGAAAGCCAACATGGCAGGGAACATCTTTGGCTTTGGAGCACATCGTTTCTCCCTTTCGTGGCTCTGCCTAGTCCTCTTGGTTCCCCAGGCATTTCATTCCCAATCTGACTTGTCTGGTCCAGAAGGTCACGAGCCAGGGCACAGTGGAGGTGCTGACCTAGTTACTCAGCCTACTGGGTCTCACTTTTGGATTCCTCCAGCCACCCCCACCACAACCTCATCTGTTGTAACTCTCTGAGGCATGCACTCTCAATTGGGAGCCAAAAGGCAGTTCTTTTTTGGTAGAGGATCCACTTGAAGGCAGGCTGGGCCAAGAAGAGACAGAATGTGGCTTTCCATCCGGTGTGTAGGTGAGGCAGCACTGGGCCTGGGAGAAAGTTCCGGCTGAATGTACACAAACTCCCTGCAGGAGACTTGGAGAAGAGCCATAATGTGGAAGGCAAAACTTCTCCCTGAGTCATCTGCATGTAGGAACAAAGGTCCTCCCTCCTGGGAGCTCCACCTCCCAGAATTCTTAATTCGTCCCTTATAGGACAAACTGATGGGTGGAACGGACAGCTCTGAGTCACTCTCTTGTGGATTAATGCCCCCAGATGTCACTGATCTCTCTGGATTTGAGGCTCAGCACTTGGAAGACCTGGATGGGGGCAAGTGGAAGGGCCAGGAGACCCGGGGGAAGGAAAGGAGTGCAGCTGGCTGAGGAACATGGGCAGGTTGTGGAAGCCTTTCCCAGCAGGCTGGGCAGGAGACCCTGTGCCAGAGTCTAAGACAGCAAAGGGAGGAGACAGATTTGGGGATTCAGGGGTGCTCTTCCCCTCTGAGCTGAACCAGCCATGGTGGGTGAGACTTTCTGGCCCAGGAGTCTTCAGGAAGAGAGTAGCTCCCAAATCCCATGGGACCTGCAAAGATCTGACAGAAGGGCTATGAGTGCATCAGCCAGGGGTCACAACTCAAGGTGGAAATCCCGAGTCTAATCAGATAAGTAGCAGTTGGAATATATGGAGAATATGTATTTCAGGACAAAGGTGGTAACTAATTATAAAAGCAAGAAGCAGTCATTTGCAGGCATAAGAGGTGGCGGTGATGGTAGAGAAAAGAGTGGGCTATAAGAGAAGATCTCTCAGATATAAGTCTCTTGGCTTTCCTGTGTCACCCCCATGCAGGGCTCTCCTGCCTATCTTTGCTGGAGTCCCGGGTCTCACTTTTCATCTCGGTCCTGCTGAGGTCTTCGGTTTGAATTTGAAGCTTGGCCCCAGTGTCAGTCCCCTTGGTTCCTGCCCCACCCCCACCATCTGCCTTTCCTGTAGACATATTAACCCCCACAAGAGATACCTTCCGCTTCCTTCTCTTGAGAAAGCAGTTGAACTTTGGGGCCTAAAAACTGAAAGTGTGCCTAGTTCCTGGGGTGAGTTGATTTGTTTCTTAAAGCCTGGACTCATAAAAGAATAATACAGGAGGTTTGGGGGAGGAAGATCCTGCACTCAGTCTCCAAAGTAGCCCACGGGTAGAGGAGGCTGGGTGGTGGGGACAGGTGTAGGGACGAGGGCTGTCTGTGTCCACACTTGAAGGGGAAGGTCTTGAGCCCTAAAGAGAAGACCGCTCTTTGGGAGCGCACCTGCATCAGACAGAAGAAGCAAATGGGCCGCCATGACACCAGAGGGAGCGGCCTCTTTCGGGTCCCTGGACAGAGGGCTCCCTAGAAATGGGTTCATAGTGGACTCTTCATGTGCCTTCCTCAGAATTGGATGAATATGACTTAGGGGAATAGAGAAAGGTGATATTTGTTGTACCTGAATGTCCAGAAGACCCTTAGGGCCCACTACTGACCATTAGGAACTCTGTCCCTCTAAGGGAAAATGGCAGTGCAGACCTAGGAAAGGAAATTGACAGGACTCAGCTGATGGAAGAGTTTGTCTCCAGAGCTATTCCCTAAGGTGAAGGGATGGATTCTAAGAAATCGAGGTGGACCTGCGGGACGACAGTCCCCAGACATAGTGATAGCTGAACCTGGATATATCCCAGCTCTTACTTAAAAACGAAGTGGATGGCTACCAGATCACACAGGGACCAGAGTACAGGACTGTGCATACAGGTGGGGGAGGTACTGTCAGTGTGACCGCCCTCCTCTATGTTCTATCAGGATAGCTGAAGGACCTGGTGGTGAGGCCACTCAATGAGACCTGGAAAACAGAAAGTTCCTCTAGACCCACCAGGCACGACCCCATCTGAGGGGCCAAGGGGAAGTGGATGGTATTCAAAGGCAGGTTTTTGACAACAGACAGTTTATTTAGGTATTTATTTTTAGCACTGGGGATTAACCCCACAGTTGGCTGGTTTTAAGAGAAAGTAAGAGAGAATTTTTTTAATATTTATTTTTTAGTTCTCGGCGGACATAACATCTTTGTTGGTATGTGGTGCTGAGGATCGAACCCGGGCCGCACGCATGCCAGGCGAGCGCGCTACCGCTTGAGCCACATCCCCAGCCCCTGGTTGGCTGGTTTTAAACCAGGTTACTTCTGCCCATGTGCTGGGTATCTCTTTTGTGCTGTCAGGAGTCACTCAGGTCCAAAGATGTCATTCAGAGCAGAGACAAATTGCATGCACTGGCTGGGTCCAGAAGCCTGGTCAAGGGTCCCTTTTCAGGAACCTGGACCTGGACCCCACTGGGAGACTAGACTGTGGGGGAAAGGGAGGGGTCTCCTGGCGAGACCTGATTACCAGCTCGAGGCCAGACTGTGGAGACATCAGTGGGGACAAAGAGAATGAGTTCATTCCAAACCCAGAAGACTCTGGCTGCACCTGGTTCTAAAAGATTGGTTCTCCCTGGAAGTTGGGTTACTCCAGCAAGGCCGGATGCAGGACGAGAGAGCAGGGTTGGAGGATGCAGGTGGCCCCGGGCTGCTGAGGAGAAAAGGTCAGACTCAGATTTGAGGCCTGAACAGCTCCCAAGATGCCTGGGGTTCATCTTCCCCGACTTCCTTGGGCTTTGGACTTGGCCCTCTCAGAACTGAACTGACCTGGCTGCCTCTGCCTGTCTCAGGGTGGACTCTCCTGCCTGCTCGTGGCCTGGTCCGTCTCAGTTCTGTCCTGGTTGTGTGATGGCTCACTTTCTGCCTCTTCCACCTGTTCTCAGTCTCCTCTGCCCACCTCCAGGACAGGTGGACATGCTTCCTGAGACCTGTCCAGGTATTGAAAGGGCCTCAGACACTCAAGGACTTGCCTAAATGAAAGAGTGTCACATGACCTCTGTGACTCATCAGGGACACCCACATCAGCCATACTGGACTCCAGAGAGCCTCCACACCCTGCTCCCAAATCCAACAGCTAGTGAAGAATGGATGTCTGATGCGGAAGTTATGGAATCCCTTTGCTGTGAAGGAAATATATATTTTTGACAATATTGAAAAATCATTATTTATTTGACAGATAACTTCTGAATTAATATAAAGAAATGGCAATAACTTGTATATACATTTATTCAAAATATTTTCATTAAGCCCCAAGTAGAACAGTTTCTGATCTTTTCAGCAAAAACCTACTTTTATCATTGAAAGACTGCCTCAAACTTAGTTTATTTTGGGGAGGGGTGTGTGTGGGGGAACACCAGGGATTAAACTCAGGGACACTCAACCACTGAGCCACATCTCCAGCCCTATTTTGTATTTTATTTAGAGACAGGGTCTCACTGAGTTGCTTAGTGCTTAGTGCTTTTGCTGAGGCTGGCTTTGAACTCTCAATCCTCCTGCCTCAGCCTCCCAAGTCACTGGATTACAGGTATGTGCCATAACGTTGGGCATTATTAGGTTTTTAATCAAGAAACCTAAAGCTGCCAATCAGAGTTTTTAACTAGCATGAGATGACCAGGTTAAAACCCTTATGAGTAAAAAATAACTTTTAAGTTTTGACCTATACATTCCAACCAAGGGGAGATACGCTGGCCTCAGGCTAGTCATCACAGGTCACAGGTCCACAAGCCAAGTATCATCCTCACAGCTCACAAACAAAATGAGTAATAGGTATACACAAAGTGCATACAAAATACATGTTCCTGTATGTTCCAGGGGAATAATGCCTGTTTCCCATGAGCATACAGTACAGCAAGGGGCACAGAAAAAGATACCATTCACTAAGCCACGAGACAGCAGAAGGAATAAAAGCCCTGTGCCTGGGATGGAGTGGAGGCTTTGAGACCAGGTGGCATCCAGGCCACACCAGGACATGAGTGGATATCGAGGTGCATGGGGAGGGATCTGCAGGGTTGCAAAGGACAAAATGAACCAAGACACAGCCACAGGGCTGGGGATGTGGCTCAAGCTGTAGCGCGCTCACCTGGCATGCGTGCGGCCCGGGTTCAATCCTCAGCACCACATACCAACAAAGATGTTGTGTCCGCGGAGAACTAAAAAATAAATATTAAAAAAAAATTCTCTCTCTCTCTCTCTCTCTCTCTCTCTCTCTCTCTCTCTCTCCTCTCTCACTCTCTCTTTAAAAAAAAAAAAGATACAGCCACAGATCTACTGACTATTCAGAAGACAGAGGAGTGTTCGTTCTGGCTGAGGGATATAATCCAAGAGTCTCGTAAAACAGAAAATAGAAAACCTCTTCTGACAAGAGGGCAGCATACCTTCCCCACAGAGGATCCACATGCTCTCTGCGGGGGTGAAGGAGCCAGGATCACTCTGCAGGTCGCCTCCCTGCCCAGGCTCTAGGCTCTTGGAATCAAATCCATTGAGCAAGAATCTTCTTTCATGTTAACTGCCTTTTCTCCAAAAGGTAAAACAAAAACACAAGCAAACAAAACAAAACTCAAAAGAAAAAGAATCAGACCAAGCTTTGACCCCTTGTCCATCACGTATGTCCCAGCTGTCACGCTAGGGAGACTGGGTCTGCTGTCACTCACACTGGTTCGTGACTGCGAGGCTTCCTGCATGTCGTGCTCCCAATACAGCTCCCTCAAGACAGCAAACACCGCACAACACATCCACTCACCCAAACCAAAGGCAGCATCAACTCAAGGATCTACTGCGATATTACTATGCTAACTTGGCATACTTGAACCCTTTTTTCTGATTTATATTTACAGACTATCTGCACTCTGTACTGCTATGGTGTCGCAGTCT
This sequence comes from Ictidomys tridecemlineatus, assembly GCF_052094955.1. NCBI lineage: Eukaryota > Metazoa > Chordata > Mammalia > Rodentia > Sciuridae > Ictidomys > Ictidomys tridecemlineatus. The sequence continues at coordinate 216,820,426 of NC_135478.1, forward strand.
GGCTGGGCACAAAATAACCGAGCCGCCACACAGCCTTATAGGTTCAAAACAGGAACTCCTTATTCTCCGCACTCCTGCGAACACCACACATGCAGCCTTCTCCCAGGACACACCACACACCAACAGGAAATCCCTCCTTCAGCACTTCCCCAACCAATGGGAACTCCCCAGGAAGCCCCACGAGAACTCCAAAGTAGCAGGCGGACAGCAGGGGTCTAATATACAATTGAATACACAGCTTAACATAATCATCATCATCTCAATGGCTTGCTGGTCACCTCTCAACCACTCTGTTCTGGCAAAAATGCCATGTGTCATCGTGACCCAGGCTATGGCCCTCAACACTATGGAAGCATTACAAACGTTGCATTAGATTCCTCTTCTTGAGGTAGTTCAAAGTCTCAAGACAGCAAATGTACATATTTTTCTCTATTACCATGTTGGGGTGCAGCGGAGCGTCGGAGGGGAGAAACCACACAAGAGACTCACTTCATGCAATCGCAGGGGGGAAGTTTATTGAGGATCCTGTTCCAGCGCGCTGGGACTCTGTGCTCACTCAAGAAGGGAGAGCAGCCCAGAGCCCAGAGCGGAGGTCAGGTGGAGCTTAAGTACACTTTTTGGAGAGGGTGGGGGGCTTTGCATACATCAGAACAAATCATCATGAGGCGCGGGAAAATTGAACAACAACCCTGAGTCAAGATTAGTGCATACATTGGCGGGAACAATTAGGGCAGAGATGATTGGTCATTTCTAAGTGGGGTACACATTTAAACTGATTGGTTCTGGGGCCTAGATGCGTACGTGCCATGCTACCTAGAGCCCTTAGCTATTAATCAACCAGGGAATCAATGGAGACATTTACTAGGCAGTTCCCTCATTGTTCTAACAACTTTACAGGGATTACAAGTTCCGGGGATAGCAGAGGAATTGTAACAATAGACTTGTATGATTGTAACAATTGTCTTTTACTTTTTAACCCAATCCCTGCACTTTGGAAACTTTAGGATGCCTGGTCTTTTACACTTTAACTCAGGCTCTGCGGCTTAGAATCAGCTTGGAAATTTTACCTTTACAACCACGAATGTGTAGTAATCGCGAAACGCCTAAAACCAAATTGCTTCTCCCCTGATTCTAGGGGTACTTAATTTCCCCCCCCTCAGATCATAACAAATTAATAACTGGAAAAAACTATCTATAAACTATATAAAATTTTAAAAACAAAAAAAAATCTGTGGCAAACTAATAGTCTAAACTTTGCTACAGACAAAACAAACAAAACGAAAGCTCACTTTGTTTGTCAAACATTTTATAAAGTACTCAAGTAATTAAATAGCTCATAAAAATTGAGGAGACTTTTAGGTGGAGATAAAATCAACACTAATTCATTCTCTGGCAAATAGTTGTGCTAAATGCCACATCTACACGGAGGTCTGGAGGAACTGTCTGCAGGAGGCTACCTTGTGGGCTAGACCTCTCGCAGGTCTGCTTCAGAGGCGCAGGGATGTTGGCAGACACCTGCTCCAGGAAGGCAAGGGGCCCTGGGGTGAAAAACCAGCCTCTACCTCAGAGCAAAGCCTGTCCAAGGAAGGGATATCACCTTTTTCTTTGGAAAAACCCACAGAGCACTCCTAGATACATTCCCACCCTGCTAAGTTGTTTATCTACAAATAACAGGAGAGATCTGCTGTGCCAGGTGTCCCTGACTCAGTCAGGCTAGGTGGGGATCCATAGCAGCCACCAATCAGCATGAGACAGGGAAATACCTGGGATGCCAGATGACCCTCCCAGTGGTTTATGGTGGTTGATAACATGTTGGGAAACCTGTAGTTCAGCACATACACCCCTCTTGGCTTAAACCAATCAGTTCAAATGAATACCCCTTTTGTACTGACCAATCACCCCTACCCAACTTGTTCCCACCAGTGAATGTGCTAATCATGTTTTAGCGTTGTTATTTGATTTTCCCGCGGTGTGTGATGATTTGCTATGATGTATGTGAAGTCCCTGCCCTCTCCAAAGAATGTATAAAACTGCTGCAAACCCTGGGCTTGGGGCCTCTCAGCGTCACCAGTTGCTGTGTGTGCGTGGAGGACGGAGCTAGCTCGCAATAAACACCTCTTTGCTGCTCACATCGATCTTGGGTCTCTGGTGGTCTTTGGGGGTCCCGAATTCGAGCATAACAGGGGGACTTTGGCTGCTTTTTGTGCTGCACACTGATGTCCTCCAGCACCTGCTGCCGATGCCTCGGCCGAGTCAAGTGCTTCTGCACCAGCGCATCTCTCCTCTGCAACTCCTGCCGTAGTTCTGAGACATCCTCTTGGATAACTTGCTCTGGTTTCTGGACAGATAACTGCAATCTTTTTTTTTTTTGTAAAAAAAAAAAAACATTCTGTCTATCTTGGAATATTCAGAAACTTATGGATACACTGATCAACACCTGTTCGAATTTCTTCGTGATCCGTGTCATTGACATAATCCTGACTCACTCAGGAGAGAAGCAAAGCGAACCTCGAAAGCCAACTCCTACTGGTCCACCAAGGTGCTGCTCGAAGCTCTCGGTGCGCCTGAAGAAGCAAAGCCTGGCCCTGGAGTCCTGGGGGGGGGTTGTGGGGAGCCCCCGTGGCTGCCCGGAGAACATACCCCCCAGCAGATCGGCCAGGTCTGGGGTGGCCTGAAGGAAATCTATTAAGAAATAGTCCAGGGCTGGGGCTGGGGCTCAGGGGTAGCACACGTGCCTGGTATGTGTGAAGCGCTGGGTTTGATTCTCAGCACTGCGTATAAATAAATAAAATAAAGGTCTATCAACAAATACAAAAAAGAAAAAAGAAAGAAATAAATAGTTTACACTAGGGGGTTGGGGCGGAGCTCAGCAGTGAAGTACCTGCCTGGGGTGCACAAGGCTTGGGTTCAATCCCCAGCCCTGAAACAGATGAACAAAATGGAACTGTTTGATAACATTTCCTAGTTTATTTCTATAAATATCAAAGTCTGGCTGCCGTTTTTATAATGTAGACTGAAAACTTTTTTTCTACTGGAGATATTGTTGCTTGAATGTTACCCAGATTATGTTGCCACACATGCTCCAAATACCTGTTTAGTTTTTCAGCATGCAAAGTTCTCCTTTGCTGCATTCGAAGTAGGCAGAAATATTTTAACGGTGGAGTGGTGGACAATGGGGAAAATGAGAGAGAGAGAGAGAGGGAAAGTGTGTTTGTGATGCCCTGGTTATTAACACTGTGACTCTGTCATCCAAATGGAAGTTGTCGGCCCTTACCCTCCTCTGGCTGAAGTGAACAAAATTCTCTATTGAGGGAAAAATCTGATGGATGAGTCTACCAGTCCTAACAGTCTTGGGACCAAGTCCATGGAATCCATCTACATCCATCCTTCTCCATAAGGAAGTAGACGTTTTTATTAATGGGAACCCACTAGAGACTCAAAGCCCCAGGGAGATCACACCATATGCTATTCTGTGATCACAGGAGCCAAATTTCTGACCCACATACAAGACCTTGACTGGAATTTCAAGGCCCAGTTTGGGAGATTAACCAGTGTCAAGTTTAAAAGTTTCGCTCTTATTACTAATAATTCCAGTTATATGATAAGCTCTCTATATTTTAGGGTGCATTGAGTTTATCATTTTACCATAAAGTCTTGTGTGGGGAATGAGAGTTTAAGGTAACAATTCCTTAAGTAAGAACCAATCTTACTACTGGTTCACGTGTAGATCCCTTTGAGATATCAGTGAAAACTGAGAACACTCTAGTAACCCAAACACACACTTCCCAGCTTTCTCAGTTTAGGGGGTCCCCAGTTCCCTGAGGCAGCCCCGTGAACAGCAATACAAGGCCCCCAGCTCACGGGCAGAGGCTCTAACCAGCAGGCTCGTGGGTTCTGTTGCATTTTTGCCCAGGAAGCTTTCGCAGGCCCTTGGAGGTTATGTTCCACCTGTCTCATCAGAGCCTCAAACTGAAATCATGGATGACTTTTATCTGTGACCAGATTTGAACACCTTGACTCAGAGAGCAGGTGTGCCAGGCTGGAGCTGGAGAATTAAATCCTGGGATTTTGAGCCAGGATGATGGCATTTCTGCAAGCAAGACACATGGACTAAGAGGGACGTGGAAGTGATCGTTCACTTTAAAGACAGCTTCGTAATAATGATTGACCAAGCTTATTTCAAAAGCCAGAGGGACCCCCTCCATAGGGTTCTGACATGCTGCCCGGGGCTGCCAGCCTTCTGTGGACCTGCGTTTCTCTTGCCAGTAAGGTAACTCAGGGTCTGTTGTGATATTGGAACCTCTCCCCCCTGTGGTCTGGGACACACTGGCAAGGGATTGTCTGTCAGTTCATCTGTTTTAAAGATTTTACTGATTGCCTGGGAATCAGACATGATCATAATTCCAAATGTGAACCATAAGGGAAAGTTTCTTGTAGGTTTGACAAGTTGAATATTTTCCTCTAACTGCTCCAGTCACCATGGCAATAGGTAGATGATGAGGGTTTTAGTGCCATCTTATCTGGGTATCTTACTATTGAGAATTAAATTGTGCTGGGCATGGTGGCGCACACCTGTAATCCCAGTGGCGCAGGAGGCTGAGGCAGGAGGATTGCAAATTCAAAGCCAGCCTCCACAACCTAGCAAGGCCCTAAGCAACTCAGTGAGACCCTGTCTCTAAATAAAATACAAAAAAGAGCTGGGGATGTGGCTCAGTGGTTAAGCGCCCCTGGGTTCAATCCTGGTACCAAAAAAAAAAAAAAAAAAAGAATTAAATTGTTTTTTAGTTGGGCACTAAAATACACTTGTAATACATGCAACTCAGGAGGCTGAGGCAAGATAATCTCAAATTCAGGGTCAGTTTCAGGTTAGTGAGACAATAAAAATAAAAAGGGCTGGGGATGTGGCTCAGTGGTGAAGTACTCCTGGGTTTAATCCCCAGTACCATTAAAAACTAAAACAAAACAAAATAAAAAAAGAACAACTAGTTAAATTGTGTCTTTGCCCATCTCAAATGCAGTGTTGAAGCCCTAACTGCCAGTACCTCAGAACGTGACCTTGTTTGAAAATCAGATTGATGCAGGTGTAATTAGTTGAGGTGAGGTTATTAGGGTAAGGTGAGACTCTAACATAACTGGGTCCTTATGTAAAGAGGACATTTAGGCATAGACACATACAAGAATACAGGTAAGATGATGGCAGACATTGGGAGTATGCATCTATAAACCAACAAAGAGCAAAGATTGCCAGATATCACCAGAAGCCACTGGAACATTCTCCCTCATGGTTCTCAGAAGAAACAACCTAGCCAACACCTTGACCTCAGACTTCCAGCCTCCAGAACTGTGAGACAATGAGGCCCCACTGTTTGAGCCCCTTAGTTTGTGGTACTTACTGCGGTTGCCTGGGGGGAAGCAAATGGACTTATATAGTCCTTTGATAGGAAACATATTACCGTCCCAGTTAGAGCATCCAAATACGCTAAACTATGCAGACCAGATGGAGAACCCTTATGCCTACGTTTGCCTCCCACCTTAGTCTTTGTCGACTGGGACTGTAATGACCTTCCAGTCCAGAGGTGGGCTTGCGTAGCTCAAGTATTTTTCAAGCAAGAGAAACAAGCCTGGCTGTTCAAACTTGGCCTTGAGAAACCAGGCTAGTGATGGCGGGAGGGTGGCAAATACACAGTGACTGTCTGAAAACTTTTACAATTGACACCAGGCTTCTGCAAGAATTGACATTATTCCCCAGCAGTGTCCCTGATGGAAACCAAAAACTCTGGACAAGGCTTGCCCCTTGAGCTAGTAGACTGAACACCTCTATTCTCCCTCAGGTAGACAGAGGGGAGGGGCCCACAGGCCAGTGAATCCTGAGCTGAGGCTCCATTGAGAAGCCTGTTCCAGGAGCACACTATACGCCCAGGGGCTGCAGATGAAAATTAGCAAAAGAGAACCCCCAGAGGCCGCCACACCTGCAGGGCTTGTACTGCTTAGGGAGAGCAGGTGGATTAGAGAATGGCACCCCTTACTCCCAGCAGGCGCAGCTCCTGCCAGGAGGCCCGGCTTTGTGGTCAGGTGAGCGCTGAATTCCACATCCCAGTGGCTCCCAGGTCAGGAGCCATTATGCAGTGGGCGACTTGTGCAGATACCCGTGGCAGCCCCAGGTGTCTCCTCGGTCCCCAGATTGCACCTGCTTCTATTAAGGTACCCACTCCACATGGATGGGGGGTTGGTTCTGTGGCCCAAGAATGGCACCCAAGACCCCAGACTGTGGATAAGACGTGCTGATGGGCCCCGCGTTCTAGTCCACGGCATCCCAGCACTCAAGCCAGAGCTCTCCACGGGGCGTACAGACAAGTTCATTCTCTCTCTCCTTGTATAGGAGCCCAGGGAAGAAAGGAGGTCATTATCCCTCGCAAATGTAGAGTCTGTGGGAAGACACTCTTCCCTTCAGGGGGTCCGATGCTTTCCCTCCTGAAAGCCAGAAAATCCCTAGTAAAAATCAAAGAGGGTGCTCCTGAGGAAGGAGCACCCTGGTCCCTGCCTGAATATTTGCTGAGTGCGGGGTGCCATTCCTCCTTGGGGGTGTGCCTGGGACAAGAGGGAGCCCTCGGGGTGAGGCAGCTGTGGGGACCAGTTCCAGGGACAATGAGTGCTGCCCTCCCTGGCCCCAGTGTGGAACAGCAGTGCAAACCTGAGGGCAGGAGCAGGACCTTCAGTCACTGGTGGAGCCCCTCTGGGACCCCTGTCGCCCCAATCTCTCAGCAGATAAGGGAATGTCCTCAGAACTACTGCCCGATGGCGCTCTGTTGAGCGTGACAGTCCCAGGGCGCAGTCCCTGCCACGCTCCACTCCAATATTTGGACCTGACCAGCCTTGCTCTGGGAGCCGGCCCCGGCGGTGAGTGACCCAGCAATGCAAGGCCACCAATCATGTCCCCCTCAGGGTCTAGAGCCAGGCACATGCCCATCCCAGGTCTTTCCCTCACAAGCCCTAAGTTTCCAAGGCAGAGCGTTGCGAGTCTTCCCGTCAGAACGCAGTCGTGGTCCTCGTTGTCACTAGAGGGCGACCGTGTGCAAAGGGAGAGCTGCGCGCCACTGGGACCGCTCGGCCAGGCGGGGCGGCCAGGCCTGGCTTCCCTCCCAGCGGGGTCCCTCGAGGGCACGAGACCGCTCCGCCCTCCAGCACAGCGCCTGCCAGCCGCTCGGGGACCTGGGGACCCCGGGCCAGTTCCCCGGGGTGCCCGGAGCTGTGGCAGAGAAGTGGCGATTCGTGGGATTGGAACCTGTTTCACCCTCAGAGGGCCAATTTTAGAGGGAGAGAGGACACTCACTGGCAGAGTGGGGGTCCCCGGGGCTCAAGGTCACTGCCAAGGTGGCCCCACCTCGGGCAGCAGGAGCCAGGCCACCCAAAGGCAAAAGCAGAATGCACTGAGTAATAATTAAAATATCATCATCATCATCATCATCATCATCACCACCACCACCATCACGATGGCTCTGCTGGTGTTTGGAAGCCTAACTGAATTCATTCTGCCCCGTAAACCTGCTTTGCACAAATTTCTTGGCATCTATCTGTCCATGACTCCAGAGTCTAGGCGCCTTTGGCCAAATGGATGAAGATTGTTTCAAGGCGAAACCAGGGAAAATAAAATAATTAAAGGCTATATTCTTGCCCAATTCAAAATGGGAAAAAAAAATTTTTTTTCAGTGCTGTGGGTTGAACCCAGGGGCACCCTATCACAAGCTCTATCTCCAGTGTGGCCTCCCCTCCTCCTTTAAAATTTATTTTGAAACAGGGTCTTGCTAAGTTGCTGAGGCTGGCCTCAAACTTTTAAGCCTCCTCCCGGAGTCTCTGGAATCACTTGGATTACAGGCATGCACCACAGCACATGGATGAAAATAGTTGTAGTTTGTAGAAGGCAGTGCTTATCTTATAATTTTGGATACTTAATTGAATCACAGACTTTTTTGTTTTTGTTTTTGTACTGAGAATTGAACCCAGGGGTGCTCCACCACTGAGCCACATCCCCAGCCGTTTTTTATATTTTGTTTAGAGACAGGGCTTCACTGAGTTGCTCAGGGCCTAGCTAAGTTGCTGAGGCTGGCAGTGAACTCACGATCCTCCTGCTTCAGGCTTCCAGCTGCTGGGATTACAGGCGTGGGCCATGTACCCAGTGAATCATAGACTTTTTATGAGGAAAAAAAAAATTTAAGCTCATATTTCACTGTCACATGTTAACTAATGTCTGGGCCTATTTGGAAAGTAGCAGCCTACACACAGTTTTCTCATTTTTGCTCCCGGCTTAGTCAGCTTTTTGTCACTATGGCAAAATACCTGAGATAATCAACTGAAAAGGAGGAAAGTGTTCCAGTGACTCAAGAGGCTGAGGCAGGAAGATGTAACTTTGAGGCCAGCCCAGGCACCTTATTGAGACCCTGTCTGAAAAATAAAAAATTTAAAGGGCTGGGGTTGTAACTCAGTGGTATAGTGCATGTGGATTCAAGCCCAGTACAAAAAAAAAAAAAAAAAGGAAAGGGTTTATTTTGATTCATGGTTTCAGAGATTTTAGTCCATGGTTGGCTGCGTCGCTTGCTTTTGGGAGTAAGACAGAACATCATGGTGGGCCTGTGGGGTGGAGCAAAATTGCTCACCTCATGGCAGAGCAGAGAAAGTCAAGGAAGAGCCAGGTCCCAATATCTCCTTCAAGGGCAGATCCCCAATGACCTAACTTCCTCCCATTAGGCTCCACCTCTTAAAGGTCCCACTACCTCCCAATAGTGCCCACACTGGGGACCAAGCCTTTAACACATGGGCCTTTGAGGGACTTTTCAGACCCAAACGATAGCAGTCCCTTACATTTAACCCACAATATTTGGATTAAGTGTATATTATTTCATTTCACCTTGAAACGATTCCATAAGGTAGCTGAGGAAACTGGTACTTAGAGTAGGAAGAGAACTTGCTCAAGGTCATATGGAAAATGAATAGCCCAGCTAGTGCTGAAATGAGCTTGTGCTATTCTGTGCGAAGACGGTTTATGTACCAGGCACTGTGTAAAACTCAGGGGATCCAGAGCTCACTCAGGTGCTTGGTGGTCTCTTTCAGGTTGAAAGTCATCCAGAGAGGTGATGGAACCTGACCTCCCCATCTAAAACGACCTCCCCACAATCATTGCCTTTTCTGTTCACCTTCTGTTACAGTTTGGATGGGAGGTGTCCCACCTGTGAGACAATGCAAGAAAGTCTGGAGAAGAAATGATTGGGTTATAGCCTTACCCTAATCAGTAAATTAATCACCTGATGGGGATGAGTGAGTGGTAACTGGAGGCAGGTGGGTGTGGCTGGAGGAAGTGGTTCATTGGGGGCATGGCTATGGGGTACACTTTGTATCTGGAGAGTGGAGGCTCTCTCTCTCTCTGCTTGCTGATCACCATGTGAGCTTCTTTCCTCTGCTATACTTTGCCGCCATGATGTTCAGCCTCACCTCCAGCCCTGGGGAATGGAGCTGGCCTTTTATGGACTAAGACCTCTGAAACTAAACTTCGAGTCCTCAAATAATCTCTTCCTCCCCATACAATTGTGCTGGTTGGTCCTTTAGTCACAGCAGCAAAATAGCTGACCAAAACCCCTTCCACCTGATCTGTTTATTGCCTACTCTCTCCTCCCACTGTAGTATGAGCCCCAAGGGCAGATGCTCAAAAGTGTTTGTGAAATGGAGGAAAGATGGCTGCAATTCTCTAACCTGGCCCTCTCTTCTGGGTTCATGGTCTCCCTCCCTTAATCTGCGTGGGCAGGGCAGCCTGGGGCTTCCAGTTTCCTGCTGGGGTTGCCTACTGTCACACACTGCTCCAGTGATGCTCCTGGGGTGGGCTCCTTCCCCAGCCACTCCCCTTTCCTGCTGGCTCCTCCCCCTGCCCCATGATGTTGGAATCCAGGCTTCTGACCTGAATGAGGGAAAACGCCTCCTAATAATCACTGAAGCTCCAAAATGGTTCCTAGGATTGGAGGCAGAGCCCACAGCAGCTGCTTGGCCTCCAGGAGAGCTCCAGACCTTCTGCAATCTCCAAACATTCCAATATGGCAATGGTTCTAGAGACTGTTTTTTTTAATATCTTCATTTCTATTTATTTATTTGTTTGTTTATTCATTTATTTATTATTATGTGGTGCTAAGGACTAGAGACTGTTTTGGTTGTTGCAACTGGGATTGCGGTTTGCTACAGGCACCTAGTGGGTAGACACCAGAGATGCTGCTCAGCAGCCTACAGTGCACAGGACAGCCCCATAACAAAGAAGTATCTGTTCTGAAATAGCAAAAGGCTGAAAGCTGAGAAGTCTTGAAAGGCAGGGATCTTGATTTGGCTTTTGAGTTACTTCTTTAAAAATCCAGGCCTGAGTCATTCGGTGCCTGTCCCACCTCTACGCGTGCTTTACGCTTTACTTCTTACCTCATGACCACTTATCAAACGACTGTGCCAGTTCCTGTCACTTTAGAAGCATCTCTGGGGATTCAGGAATGCGGGGACTACAGTGAGAAGTGGAGCGTGCGAACTCACCATCCGCTATCTGAGCCTTTGGTGGCAGAACAAGGAACTCATCACTAAGCTTCACCCAGAGGCTTATTGTGTCATCCATTATTTAAGACGTTTAAACAGCAAATATTTGCTGGGTGAGTTTAAGAACAAGTGGGAAATTGACCCACAGCTTATTGTCTAAGCTGGACCCTCCTGGTCTGTGCGGGGACAGGTACAGACATCCGAAGGCCTCTTGGGGGCGCTGTTCTCTCAGAACAGCCACGGCCAGCTTCTCGCTCAGACCAACAGTGTCCACACACATGGCCCTCAAAGGTGTGTTCTTTCTGTAATCAATCCTGATGTTCCCATCAAAAGCCTTCACAAGTTCCTATTGGTAGGGGCAGGGATCACTAAGCCACGGATTTTCTCTGCAGATTTCCTGTTCTAATGAGAAAACAGTGAGAGGAACACTTCTGAGCAGGCAGCCCAGCGGCAAGGAGTGTGCCCTTAGGCAGTCTACCATGAATAATTGATCGCCTGTATTATTTACGCCTCTTGGTCTGCAGAAGGTTGGCTTCTACAGAGTTCTTCATCTCAAAATCAAGTTCAAGCATTTCAGAGAACATTTCAGAGAACCTCTCACTTCTAGCAATTTCTTCCACAGAAACACTTCCACAAGGGCACAAAAGTTGTGCCAGGATGTTCACCACAGCATTGGGCACTAGAGAAAAATCAGAAGCAATTCAAATGTCCTCCAACAGGAGAATAATGAAGCAATGCTAGTTGGGGTAACTCCTTACTGTGAAATTCCACGTAAGACATGTGACAGAGCTACCTGAAATGACGCGAGAAGGAAGTTGCAGAGTGTATTGAATAATCCCACTTTTGTAAACATTTTTTGTATTTATTTACATATATTAAAAAGTGCTCAGAAGCACCTAAGTAGCATTCTAAATTCTAAAGCAAAGCAATTTTTAAAATTTATGTGTTTACATGAAAACAACCTATTTATGTATTAGTTTCATAATAAGAAAATCTGTGTTTATTTCTGTTGTCTAGAAAAAACCCATCCTATTAGATTTGGGTTTTGTCCTCCCTGATGTGAGTTGTTTACTGTCACTGGCGGGTTCCTGTTTCCCTCCAGGGAGAGGGCTAATGCATTGGCGGTGGCTTCTGGCAGGATCATTACTGAAGGCATTGTTCTCATCCCAAAGTCAATCTTTTGGTGAGGACTAGCTTTTCTTCTCCTTCTCCGTCTCTTTTGATACCAGAGATTGAACCCAGGAGCACTTAACCACTGAGCCTCATCCCCAGTCCTTATTTTGAGAGAGAATCTTGCTAAATTGCTTAGGGCCTCACTAAGTTGCTGAGGCTGGCTTTGAACTTGTGATCCTCCTGCTTCAGCTTCCCGAGCTGCTGGGATTACAGGCGTATGTCACCATGCCTGGCGAGCTCTAGCTTTTCTTGACTGCAGGTTTTGGAAATGCTAACCATAGGTCCCCTCTCATTCATACAGTGGGTCCCCAAGGCAGCTGCCCTTGTGTCAGCTTTTAAAGGAAAGAAGAATCCACCAGGAGACCCAGCTACGGTTGGAACTGGGGTTTCCTTCACCTCTGTATTCCCAGGGCCAAGCGCGGGGCATGGAGGGTAGTTGATGCTCAGCAATTGCTGAACGAATTTGTCAAAGGAAGAAGGAATCTTTGAGCCCTGCCGGCTTGGTTTTCATGAAACTTTGGGGAACGGGGTATCTGAGAAGGTGGCCTGAAGTTCCTGGTTGACAGATCAGAGCTGAACCAGCGGGGTAAAGTTGTAGGCAGGTGCCCTGAGACCCAACAGCACCTATGATGGCTTAGCCTGCAGGAGCAGTGCCATTCTGAAGCCAGCACAGTGCCAAGGAGTTCAGGGATTTGCAGACTGTTTCTGCCATGCAATAGCTAGGCATAAACATTAATCACCTCCCGTCAATAACGAACAGGGAGTGGTGTTAATGGCCAAGTGATATCAAGATCTTCTGAGACAGCTTTGGGACTAGGCCAAGAAGGATCTAAGTGGGTTTATAGCTGCTCTGAGGTCCTTCAAGGACCCCAATCCAGGCCCACCCAGAGGTTGACCCTCTCTGTTTCCAGAAAAGGAAAAAAATCCTCAAGTTCTCATTTCCCACGGAAGTTGTCTCTTGTCCCAAACAATCATGATGGGTGACTTCTTTGTGTCTGCAGACACAGCTCTGGACCCCTGGGCCTTGCTACCACAGGCCCTTTGCCCCCCCCCCCCCCCCCCCCCCCCGTCAAAATCTCTTTCAGGTCACAGATGCTGGGCACCTAATGGGCTTCTCCATCTTCTGTGAGGCAGAAATTCTAACCTAGATATTTTCAATGTAGCTTTTAAGTGGGTTTTGGTTAGTTAATGTCATGAAAATGCACAGGTACGCTGTCAAACATTTAGAAGAATAGAAAACAAAAATAAACGAGTCTTCCTTCCACCCCATGTCTCCAAGCCTATAGGAGCACATGACCAAACACACATGCACATGTATCTTGGTAGAAGCAAACTGGGCACACACAGTACACATGCTTCTGCACCCTCTTTTCTTCTAACTTATTTTATCTTGAGGATTGTTCCCAGTCCGTACATACACAGGTGCCTTGTTTTCAAAACCAGTTGTACTATTCCAGTGTGTACAGATAACTGCTTACTGAGGATGTTTCCACTTGAGACTTTATGATGTTGGGAAAGTAGACCTGTACAATAATTGTGTTTCCGCTGTCAGTAGAATATTGAATACATTTTGTGAGCCGGCTGCAGTGGTGTGTGCCTGCAATTCTAGCAACTGCAGAGGCTGAGACTGGAGGATCGCAAGTTCAAGGCCAGCCTCAGTGAGGCAGGAGACCCTGTCTCTACTGGGTGGAGCCTGACAATGGAGCCAGCACAGAGGACCAGGCAGCCTGTGGAGGGAGCTGGTGCTCCTGAGGAGAGCTGGAATCTGGCTGGGGCAGGCCGAGCCTCCCTCTCCAGCTCTCCACCAGGAACCCTCAGTTACAGGAGTCAAGATGATTCTTCTGAGCTAATGTGGGCGGGGCTTCTGTTGCTTACTCTGGAAAGCATCCAAAGAACAGAAGGTGGCATCAAGGATGGGGGCCAGGGCTGGGGCTGTGGCTCAGATGTAGAGCACTTGCCTAGTCTGTGTGAGGCCCTGGGTTTGATCCTCAGCACCACATAAAAATAAATAAATAAATAAAATAAAGGTATTGTGTCCATCTACAACGAAAGAAAGAAAGAAAGAAAGAAAGAAAGAAAGAAAGAAAGAAAGAAAGAAAGAAAGAAAGAAAAACAGAATGGGGCCCAGGCCCAGTGGTGCACACCTGTAATCCCAGCAGTTCAGGAGGCTGAGGCAGGAGGATCTCGGATTCAAAGCCAGCCTCAGCAAAAGTGAGGCACTAAGCAACTCAGTGAGACCCTGTCTCTAAATAAAATACAAAACAGGGCTGGGGATGTGCCTCAGTGATCGAGTGCCCTGAGTTCAATTTCCAGTAACCTGCCCCCCAACACCAAAAAAACAATGGGGGATTGCTATTGGCCTGAAAATACAGAATTAGCTGAGTCAAGGCAAGATGAAGACCTTCTACTCTTGACTGGCAAGTGGGTGGTTCATGCATGACACATGGAGCTGAGAGAACTGATTAAATTGCTGCCTCTCAGGCAAGATGTTTACCTAATGGGGACTTACCTTCTTGCCATTCTACAGTGAAGTCCAACACAAAAGGAACAAACCTAAATGGCATTCTGACACATGCTACAGTATACGTGAACCCCGAGGACATGATCGACAGTGAATTAAGGTGGTCACAGAAGGACAGAGGCTCTATCACTCCATTTACATACAGGTAGAATGTAGAGTAGTCAGCTTCCTTGAGACAGAAAGTAGAACGGTGGATGCCAGGGCTGGGAGCTAGGGACATGCTTAATGGGTGCAGAGCTTCAGTTTTGCAAGGTGAGAGTTCCGGAGACGGGTGGTAGTGCTGGTCGTACAGGGAATGTGCTCAACACCACTGAACAGTGCACTTAGAAAGGGCTGGGGTGGTGAATTTCAAAGTTTACAAAAGGCCCGCACAGAAGGAAGAACTAGGCCCTTTCTGTCTTTGGCCTGCAATCCAATGTGACTAAACCCCGGGGGAGGCTGTGTCAGGAAAGCTGAGCTATCTGCAGCAACATGAAGTTACTGTGAGCAAAGGGGGCAGGTGGAGGGCAGAGCAAGCGATAAGGCCGGCGGCATGGTGGCACACAGGCCAGCTAACCCTGGCAACCGGAGGCTGAAGCAGGAGGAACCCAAGTTCAAGGCCAGTCTCAAGTTAGAGAGGCCCTGTCTCTAAATAAAAAATAAAAAGGGCTGGGGATGTGGCTCAGTGGTTAAGTGCCCATGGATTAAATCAAATCCCCAGTATCAAAAGAGGGGGAGGCAAGGTTGGAGGCTTGGGGAATGATAGTGACTAGCATTTTGTTATGCCGTGTTCTACATATTAGTGAGACTCCATCGACTTCTTTCAACACCCCGTGGAGTAGGTGCTGTTTTAAGGAATGAAGGCATGGGGGGAGTTAAAAAGATAAACCGTGATGAAGCCAGTGACAAGGTTAGCAGGTGTCAGTGCTATGGGTGTGACCTGGGCCATCGGGGTCACACTGACGTCTCCCATCCAGTGCTGGGTGCTCTGTGATGGCTGATCCTGTCTGCTGCTTCTAAGCGCTTCTCACCAGTGCCCTGGAGACCACTGTGGGGACGGACAGGGGCTGGACAGAGCGCTGAAGCCTATTGCAAAAAATGGGAATTTCCAGGATGGGTTGTAGAATCCGAGACCGTCCCCTTGCTCAGACCTTGTCACTGTTGCATGGTGTTGACCAGAAGCAAGTACCCTGGAAGCTCCTGAAATCCTAAGGGAAATGGGCTGTCAGAGAAAGCGGCATCTGGTCTACAAAGGCTGGGGCTTGCTGCCCCCCGGGGGATCTCCAGGCCCCGCGCCCCAGGGGAAGCGGGGTGTCTGGGGTGGTGCCTCTGACACCAGGTGCAGATGGGGGTGCTCCTGGACGGTGCTCCCCCCCCTCCGGAGGCCTCTCCTCACTCCCACATCCTTTGACTCCCAGGGACGCTCCTCCTTGTGGAGGACAACCTCTGGAGCTGCTGCGGGAAAGCTTTGACCTTGCAAAATTATCTGCTGCTTCCAATCCTCGCCATGTGCTCACGGCTCGTTCCCTGGGCCACAATATAACGGGTGACCTCATAGCTGGCTCTGGATCTGAAGACCTCCTGGGCTAGTCTTTCGGCTGTCCCCCACTTTCCACCCTGGACCGTCTTTTTGTGTGCACTACTTAGGTCGCACGTGGAGGCCGTGGGTCAGGGTTCGGCAAAGCGTGAGGATTGTGCGTCATCACCTGGCCTGGGAGGAGGCTGGAGGAATGAGCTGGGGAGAGTCACGTCACAGGGAGTCTGTGGCAGGGAAGGTCAGAACAGAGGCACGGTGGGTCCTCATTCCAGGGAGATTTGCTCCGGGCCCATGAGCCACAGTCCCAGTCTCCAGGGGGCGAGGGCTTGTCCCAGTGGAGAGGCATTTCCCGACCAAAGGATGCATTTCCTGTTCCCTAAAGAGAACCGTGTCTGCCTCAACCCAGGAAAGGAGGACTTTGAAGACCCTATGGCCCCAGGTGGAGTGGTGAAGTCAGACAATGTTTCTTTGATTATTTTTGAAAAATTATTTTTTTGCTACTGGGAATGAGCCCAGGGTCTCACCTGTACCAGGCAAACACGGTACCACTGAGCGACACCCCCAGCCCTTTTTATTTTATTTTGAGACAGAGACTCCCTAAGTTGCCCGGGCTGACCTTGAACTTGAGATCCATCTTCCTCAGCTTCCTAAGTTACCAGGAGCACAGGCCTGCATTATCATGCCTGGCTCTAAAAAGTTTTTTTTTTTTTTTTAAATTATAAATTGACAGATGATAGTCATATATATTCATGGGGTACAAAGAGATGTTATGAGATATACATAAACATACATACCCAATGTGAAATGATCAAGCTAATTAACATGTCCATCAACTCAAATGCTTATTTTTTTTTTTTGTGGTGAAACTTATGCTGTTAGTAATTCTGAAATATGCAATACCTTATTATTGACTATAATCACAGCCAGATTCTGTGGCATGTGCCTGTAATCTCAGAAACTTGGGAGGCTGAGGCAGGAGGATTGCAAGTCTGAGAGCAGCCTGGGCAACTTAGAGACCCTGTTTTGGAAAAAAAAAATAAAAAGGACTGGGGATGTAGCTGAGGAGTACAGGACCCCTGGGTTCAAGTCCCAATACCAAAACCAAAAAATAAACAAACCCCAAATCAAACAGGCCATAGTCACTAGGCTACGCAACAGATCTCAAAATATTTCCTTCTCTTCTAAGTGAAACTTTGGGCCCTGTGACCAACAGCTCTCTATTCTCCCAACCGCGGAGGATAGGATTTTAACAACCCCAAACAGACCCTGTACAGGAGAGTGCACCCACACAACCAAGTCACGAAACATCTTCTGCTACTCATGCTTCGGATTCTTCTTGTCTAGGTTTTGCCAGATTTGCTTGGTTAACTTATGGACCCGGGGGAATTTCTCATTGTGTGATGTTGTTGTGACTGGTCTGTTCCTGACCCCAAACTCCTTGGCATTCCATGGACGTGCGGAGAAGGCAGGGGTGGTCTGGGGCAGATCCTAGGGGGCTTCGCTGGCTTCTGATGTGTGCCCACCCTGGAGGAAGAGGACGTGGCTCCTCCAGTCCAGGGCACCTGCAGGGCCCTGCAGTCTATGTACAGCTAGGTCCTCACCACGTGCAGGTGTTCCTCCCCACGTCCTCCCGGTCCCACCTCCTCATCACCACGACCCCCTGCAACTTGTGCTCACATAATCAACAGTGAGGACGGAAGTTCTTCTCCAGATAGGAGAAAGTGAGGCCCGTCCTGATTAGGGGGGACTTGTCTTCAGGGTCTGCAGTGACCATTTTCCTAGAGGGCTTGTGACATTTGTACGATATAAGGTCCCCGACACCTTGACATTGAATATACTGCTTGAATCAGAAATTGTGAACAGGAAGCCCCGGGCTGAGTGGATCCTGCAGGTATTTTTTTTTTCTTTATGCAGTGTTTTATATTCAAAATACGAATCGTTCATTGGCATTAAAAATTGTGACGTAGCATCTCAGCTTCCCAGATCATTTGGAAAACTGGGAAGGGCTTGGTGCCAGAGGAGCAGGGTACCCACGTGGTAAGGGCCCTGTGGCCTGAGTGGAGGGTCCTTTATAGCCCCAGCTGGTGGGCTGTACTCCCTCCCATGGATCCAGTCCTTTCCATCCTTGGAGATTTGGATTTGGCAAATCTGTGGCCTCCAGGGTCCAGTAAACACCCACATTCCAGAAATGCCCAGGGCCCAAGGGGAAAGACAAAGGATCAGGTTTCACCAGCAAACTCTGGCAGGCGGCAGGATAATCTACCGAAATAAGAGTTTTATTTGTCTTACATTTATTTATTATCAGCAATTTCACAGGCTGTGTACCTCCTTGCTTAAAATGATTTAAAATTTAATTAAAAATTTTTTTTCAGTACAAAGAAATTGAACCCAGGGCCTTGTGCATGCTAGACAAGTGTTCTGCCACTGAGAAGTGTTCTGTCCCCTGCCCTTCTCATTTTATGTTGAGATAGGGTCTCAATAAGTTGCTGAGGCTGGCCTCAAACTTGTGATCCTCCTGCCTCAGCCTCCCCAGTAGCCAGGAGTATGGGTGCGTGCCCATGCCCAGCTCATCTAAGAGGTTTCAGTGGTCCAGCCTGAGAATGAGCCGGGTCATTACTAAAAATCTAAGGCTGCCAAAGGAATTATGGGGGAGTCCTAGAGAGGGAGGGGAAGGGAGAGAGTCTTAGAGGAGAGGCGAGTGGGAAGGGTGGGGAGGTCTGGGGGCTCCTCAAGTAGAGGCCCACCCGCCACTCTGTGACAGTTTCTTGGAGGCGGCCAGTGGCAGGGCGGCCAGGAGAGCGAGGACTCTGGTTCTACCGCCAGCAAAACCCCATGTCTTGTGAAAGCTGGGGGTCAGGAACAGTTGAGCTTCAAGGGACAAGCGATGACAGCCGGGACAGGGCTGGCCTTCCCTCATAGCCTTGGGGGTTCAGAAGCAACTTGGAAGAACGACAGCTCTTGACACTGGCTGAGAAGGAAGGAAATGAAGGACTGAGAGAGGCAATGACCTGGATGACCCGGAGCCACCCAAGAAGCCCGTCAGAGACCACAGGTCGTAGGAGTCCATCGACAGGAAATTCTAGAAGATGGAAAGCAGAGTGTGTGGCCAGGCCAGGGGGCAGCGGCTGCATATGAGGCTTCCTTCCTTTCTTTCTTTTCTTGAGAGAGAGAGAGAGAGAGAGAGAGAGAGAGAGAGAGAGAGAGAGTTTTAATATGTATTTCTTAGTTTTTGGCGGACACGACATCTTTGTTGGTATGTGGTGCTGAGGATCGAACCCGGGCGGCACACATGCCAGGCGAGCGCCACCGCTTGAGCCACATCCCCAGCCCCATGAGGCTTCCTTTCAAGACTGCAAGAATGTTCCAGAATCAGTGATGGTGGTGGCACACCACTGGGAATGTATTAAGGACACTGACTTGTAGACTTGAAAATGATGAATTGCATAGCACGTCAATCCTAGCTCAATGAAAAAACATTTTTAAGAAGTTGAGAGGGAGTTTCCTTTCACCCCAGTGGGGTGGTGACCTGAAGTTGCAATTTGGTTGATTTAAAAGAAGAAAAGTGAACGCCCCGCCATTTGTGTCTGTGCGTCAGGGTTCTTACCGATTACATGACTCTAGGAAAAGGAGACTGAGTCAATATCCTGAGATACAGGGGGACGTAGGGATCCCTGGGACAAAGCCATCTAGAGATAGGGACAGACAATTGGTTAGGAAACAACCAAAGCCCTGACCCAGGGGACAGAGAGGGGTGCTGGCCAGGGTGGGTCTGAAATAGCCCCAGACCTCTATATCTTAAGCTCACCCCAGTTCTGCTCGAGCACCCTGATCAATGTGTGACGGTCCTGCCATGTGTGGCACTGATGAGGGTCTTCCCTGGGGACTTCAGGTGTTCAGAGCAGCAATCTCTGGATCTGGGGGATTGGATAGTGGAGGGCTAGCACCTGCTACTGTCCCTGCCGGTCCTGGGGGGGCAGCCCTAGCCCCCACCGTCCTGGAGGGGGAGTGCTAAGCCCCGTGCCTCCCAGGGCCTGGAGGCAGGAGGCCAGGTGGTGTCCTCAGCCCTGCCGCGTCTGTTACTGTGAACGTCTCTTCCAGGACGCAGCAGCCCCTTCATGAGTCTCTGATTAAGGCACCCTCAGGGTCCCTGTCTTAGTTCGGGTTTCCTGAGACCCTGACATAAGGACTTGGGTGCAAGGAGTTTTGGGGAAGGAGCCTCAGGAAGCCTTGGGACGGGAGCAGGGCAGCCCATGGGGGGTTCATGGGGACTCTGGGGGCTTAGTCCCTGCCTTTGATGGATGCTGGATGCCTCTGAGGTCAGCCCACTGCGGTGCTCTGCTAATTTGCTTTGCAAATTTGCCCCAGGGATTCCTTTTGATCTCAACTCTTTACTGCCAGAGCCTCTTCACTGAGCCACCTGCAGCCAAGCCACCTGGCATGGTGAATTTTGCTAAAATTATGATCATGATTCACGGAGGTGAATTTTGCTAAAATTATGATCATGACCTTTCCCTGGTCAATATCTTCAGTGTCTCCTTGTGCCTCTGTGACGAAGTCTGAAACCTTATCCTGGTGTTCAAAGAGGTACTGCCCTAAGAGCATTCCCTGCCACACACAGATGACCAACTGGTTGGGGAACAAATAATGACAACAGAGAGAAAAAGTGGGTGGGTGGGGACACACTGACAGCCTGCCCTGCGCATGTGATCTAATGAACTCATGCCTTATTGAGGCTGGTGGGTGGTTGCTTCCGCTACACCATACTCTTCAGATTTCCATGAAGAAGTGGTCAGTGGGAAGTAAGTGGAAGTCATTGGGGTTTCCAGAAAAGCTCTTTAAAGGAGACTGATTCAACAAGAATATATGCCCTTTCCCCATGGATCCTTTCCTTTTCCTACAATCTGGTACACAAGTCTGATGGCTGGAACTACAGTGTTCATATTGTGACCATGAGGAAATCTTGAAGATGGATGCTTCATACTTTGGACACTATGTAAATAGCAGAGAGAAGGAGCCTGCATCCCTGATGACCTTAGAGCTCTCAATCTAGCCCTGGGCTGACCACTTCCAGCCTTCTTTTACGTGTCTTTCTAGTTTAGGTCACTGCTATTGAGGTTTCTTTCATAGCCTACTGAACCAAATCTAAATGAATGCAGTGTCTCGAGAATGTGCCATCCGAAGAATATGCAGAGTCAGGTAGACAAATGTGGACACAAGCGGGCCACAGGGAGGGTTAGAGGACCAAGAAGGAAGGTTGTTCTAGGCAGAGGGGAGAGAATATTCCAAGGTCTGGAGGAAGGAGAAGTAGTTGGCTGTGTCTGGGGCCAGCAGAGCAGGGTGGGAGGAGACAGGCCTGACGCTGGAGCAGGTCTTCCGCCATGATACACTTGCAGTCTTGAACAAGGTGGGCTTAACCCCCAGGGAAGGAGGTCTGAAGGAACAGCGAGGTTCGCATTTTAGGGAGCTCCTGTTGTGCTGAGAGGCTGGGGCTGGATGGGAGGGAGCAAGAGTGGAGTTTGGGATTCCAGGTAAGAGGCAGCTGCTGTGAGCAGACAAGAGTCAGGACTGGCTTTGCTTTGGCTGGTAGCTGCAGGGGGCCCGGGAGGGGGAGTAGGTTTGGTGAACAACACAGACCGAGGTGAACTTGGGACTGGGGAGGTAAGAGGTTCAGGGTCACAGGCTGAGGCCGAGACTGAGGTGACCTAGGTCTGTCAAGAAAAGAGCAGAGGCCACAGCAGGCCATGGAGGTGACCTTGACCTGGGAGTCAAGTCATGGAGGACCTTAAGAAACGCCCTTGACTACTTTAGTTCCAATTCCACCTACACTAGGGATGTCGTCAGCTACTTATGTGAAAGTCTCTCAGCTTAGTAGGTGCTCAATAAATGATAACGGAACCTACGGTGTTGCTCCCCGCTGTCGCCTCACCCTGACTGTTGGTGCTCAGGGGACCCAAGTTTCTCTCATTCATCAAGAATCTGGGGGCCACGTCACAGCGCCCCCTCTGCTTGGCCTTCAGGGCGGCCCAGAAGAAAGCCCTCATCTTCCTAATGGCCCACGACACTGTCCCGGAAAGTTCATTCCCGTTTTTAGATGACAATCAAGAGGCGGGGAGGTGGAGCTAGGTGACAACCCGGTCTCCTGGCCGGGGACAGCGCGCCGGCTCTGCTCTGCGGCATCCGGCCTCCTGCCCAGGGAGCGGGTGGCGGGGCTGGGGACGCGGGTGGCGGGGCTGGGGACGCGGGTGGCGGGGCTGGGGACGCGGCTGTCCCGGCTCGCGGCGCCTCCTCCCTGCGGCCACCTGGTGGGACCGCGGCTCCCGCGCCCCCTCGCTCCTCCCCCGCCGGCTCTGCGCAGGCTGCGGCGGGGCCGGGGAGGCGCGGCGCGCACGGCGGCGGCGGCGGCGACCGGCGCAGCGGCTCGGGCGCGGGGAGCCCGCTCCGCCCTCGCCCCGCCGAGCCGGCCTGGGGGGCCCGCAGGGTGCGCGGAGCGCCGAGTGCGCGTGCGGCTGCGGCCCGCACCCCGGGGCACGAGCGCGGGCGCGGCGCGGCATGGAGCCCGCCCCGGAGCCGGTCCGCGAGCCCCCGGCGAGGACCCGGCCGCCGCCGCCCGCCGCGCGCCCCGCGCCCGCCCCCGCCGCCCCCAGGCCGCGCTCGCCCGCCGAAGCCGAGGGCCGCGGCCCCGAGACGCTGCTGCGCCGCTCGGGCTCGGGCTACGAGGGCAGCACCAGCTGGAAGGCGGCCTTGGAGGGTAAGCGCAGCCCTCCACCCGCACCCGGACCCTGCAGTCACCTTGGCACCGCGGAGGGGAGGGCGGGAGCGCAGCCTGGATTCCCGCGGGTGACAGGAGTCCCCGGGACTCGTTCCTGGCCGGGCAGGTAGGGGCAGTGGAGCGGGAGGGGGCCGTGGGGACCGGCTCCGTCCACAGCCTGCCCCCCCCCGCGCCCCTGCCAATTCACTCCTTGACCTTGGGGGCGAGTCTTGTGCTCTGAGCCTTCTTCCCTCCCGCGCGGGGAGGTCGCTTACTGTCCAGCACGCTCCTGTCCGGCCTCTTGGGACGGTGGCCTGGCTCTGTAGTAGTGAAGCTGTCGTGGGCAGAGCCAGAAGCCCTGGGGGCTGGGAGGGGGCGCTGGTGGTAGTGGGGCCCTGTGAGGAAGGGTCTCTAGAGACGCTTCATTTCAAGGTCGCAGGTCCCACCGCCCCCTTCCAGTTAGAGGGGCTCAGGGAGTGACCCCTGGCTGGCCAGAGGGTAGTAACCAAGTGGGATATAGATGTCAAGTTCATGAGTTCTTTTAGGAAACTTGTGTTGGCGGCCACTGGAGATGCTGCAGTTGGCAGGAGAGGGGTCTGGTCCTCCAGATCCCTCAGGGTGCTCCTGACACCCCTGGTCCAAGGGCCAAGGAGGAACTGGGCAGCATGAAGGAGGAAGGGTGAGTCGGAAAAGGAGGGCTCCCTGGCCCAGGTGACCTCTTAGAGGGTCTGGAGAGGACAGGGAAGGGGGCACTGGCTTTAAGGAGTGACAAATTCAGGGGCTGGTGGCAGGAGCTAGCTGGGTGTGGAGAACTCAGCCCCAGAACTAGGACCCTGGCCAGGTGGGAAGGGCTGCTGGGCCTTGCCAAGGAGTTTGGCCTCGGTTCTGAAGCAGTGGTTGAGGGGTTGCCCTGGGGGGTTTCCTCCTGGAAGACGGCAGGTGGCCCTGAGGGTGGGACCCAGCCAGGTTTGAGGTGAGCAGGGAGGGGCTGTGGTGAGGAGGGACAGAGCCAGCACTGGGCACAGGCAGGTTGTGGGGCTGCTGAGCCACCAGGGCATGTGAAAGGCTGTGGGCAGGGCCTGGGGACTCTCTGTGGAGGGCCGTGCAGACCTGGAGGGGAAGCCTATGGTGGTTAGGGACAAAGGAGCAATGTGCCCAAGTGGGAGGGCCAGTACAGGGGCACACTGCACTGGGAAGGGCTGGGTAGAACGAAGGTACCACTCTTTGACGTGGGTCTCCTGGTTGTTGGATTGGCCCTGTGACCCAGGCCTCCCTCCCACCCAAGGTGTTTCTTTTGTACTGGGATTGAACCCAGGGGTGCTTAGCCACCGAGCACATCCCCAGCCCTGTTTTGTATTTTCTTAGAGACAAAGTCTCACTGAGTTGCTTAGTGCCTCGCTAAGTTGCTGAGGCAAGCTTTGAACTTGTGGTCCTCCTGCCTCAGCCTCCCTGGCCGCTGGGATCACAGGTGTGCACCACTGTGCCCGACAGGGTTTTCTTGAAGTTGCTTCTTCCCTTCGCCGTATTTCTCGGTTCAGCCTCTTGTAAGCATCTCTGAAGTTTCCACCTGCCTAACCCCAACCCCCATTGTGTGTGACAATTTCAGGGGTGGTGTGGCCTCTTTTAGCGCCTCCTGCTGGCTGGTTCCCATTGCACTTCTCACCCTGACCCTGATGCTGGCCCCTTGTGCTTCCTACTGCCCACTCTGCTGGCTGACCCCGGCAGGTCACTGAAGGAGAGACGGCACCCTGGGCAGAGGTTATCTCTGGGCTGGGGTCCCGCCCACTCCTGTGCTTGGCATCTACCATTGGTGCAGCCTTCTCTCGGCTGTCCTGGCCCATTTCCCTACTGGCCTTGCTCTGTGACTCATGCCTGTGTCCCCTGACCTCCCCGGGTACACCCTGGAGCAGTCCCATCCTTGGGACCCGGGGTATTTGGGTGTTCCGCATCTCATCCTATTGCCTCTCTCTACAGGACTTCTAGGGTCTGAGAACCTGCCAGGGACCCCTCTCTGCTGGTCCCCTGAAGGTCTCCTGGGTGTTTCTTGGGTGCTCCCCTTCTCCTGTCAGAAGGGGTGGCTGGCAGGGTAGGGCTGTCCTCTCCAGGGGTCGGTCATGTTGGCCGAGCGCTGGCCTTTCCACTGTTTTCTACTGTCCCTCATCCTGTCTGCAATGTCCGGGCACCGTTCTGCACATCCTGCCCTCACAGAGACCCCGGACAGGGCAGAGACGGAGTGGTGAGGTACAAAGAGCCCTCTGTCCAGAAATCTAGAGCCAGGCACTTCCATCACCACGGGCTGGCAGGCTTTTGGTTTTCCAACTTATTTGAGCCTCGGCTACCTCATTTGCTGAGTGTGGTTCTGACACAATGAACCTTGTCCCCAGCTCCCTGGATGTGACACCCTGTAGCCTCAATAGGAGAACCCAGGGAATGTGGGTGACCTGCTGTCATTTGAAATCCTTTGACACTAGTCTGCCAACTTTGAGTCTGCTGGAGTTCACGTAGGGACACATTATGGTTGGGATGTGGGACCCAGGGGTTTTGTAGACTGTGCTCAGCTAAATGTATGTTTGGAGAGAAATGGGAGACTCTTTCTTTGTTTTGTTTTGTTTTTGGTACTAGGAATTGAACCCAAGGGTGCTCTACCACTGAGCTATATCCCCAGCCCCTTTTATTTTTTTGAAACAGTCTTGCTAAGTTGCTGGGGCTGGCCTCAAACTTGTGATCCTCCTGCCTCAGCCTCCTGTGTCACTGGGATTATAGGCGTGTGCCACTGCACCTGGCTAAGGGGAGACTTCTTGGTTTGGCCAGGCTGAGCCCCCAGAGGCACCTGTGCTCTGCAATTACTGTGGGCCAAATGTTTATCAGGTACCTGTGTGCTGGACCCTGTGCTGGGGCTTCGAAATAATCACCACATTTAATTCTTCCCTCTGCCCTTGAGGGGTGTTGGTGGGCACTGCCTCTATTTTATAGGTGGGGACATGGAGACTGAGAGTCTAAGTGTCCTGCCCAAGGACAGACCTTGGTACTAACACAGGAAACTCCCATGGGGTTTGCCTCTGACGTGGAAGCTCTTACCCTGTCCTGTGTGACCGAGGACTCAGGCGCGGAGAGGCTAATTGGAGATAATCAAATTGCGCTTGCTGGGCACATGGTGCTGTTCCCCTTGCTCCTCGGACAAACCTGCCACTTTAGGGCATGCTGCTTTTCCTCCTCAAGGATTAAGTGAATTATTATAGAGCTGCTTCAGCCAGAAAGCCAAGGTGGGAGCCCTGGTCTTGAAGACTCTCAGTTTTACAAATAGAAAAGCAGACAAAGTGCCCTGGGTCCAGGCTGCTCTCCCCGTGGACACAGCCCTCGCCTTCCACCCCAGCTCAAGCGAAACGCTGGACAAGGTGACCCAGAGCTACTGCCTGGGTTCTGGAAACACCGGGAGGGTTGGAGATATTTCTGGCATTGGGGGCAAAGTGGCCTGGGGTGAGGGAGAGGGGACACAGTGATTCTGCATAACTCAGGCTATGGATTTTCTAGTGCGCACCAATTCTGAATTTTTAATGTTGAAAGTTTCTTGATTAGGCCTAAACCCACAACTTCCTGGTCAAAACCACATACATACATTTAGCAAAGCCTCTTAAAAAATTACCAAGCTCCATATTTGATGGTTTTAATAAGCAAGATTTTTCTGGCCAGGCTGCACCCTGGTGGCTTAGAGACGTCAGCCTTGGGCCTTTTTTGAGATGCGGGTGTGAGGATGATGGGAGCTTGGTCTGGGTCGAGGAGCCACATGTTTTCAGCGGTTCCTTCTAATATTAGGCTAAATCCTACACAGTCGGAAACCTGAACAGACCCGTGAGCTCCAGCTCAGTGCATAGTGCTCTAGTGCAGAGTAGGAATGATTTCTGAATTAGACATGAATCGAGTTCCCACCAGAAGAGAGACATTGAGGTCCCAAGCCCCACACTTGGAGTGTGACCTTGTATGGAAATACAGTCCTGGCAGATGCATTAGTTAAGGTCAGACTGGAGTTGGGTGGGCCCTAATCCAACATGACCTGTGTCCCTAGAAGAAGTCAGAGACACACAGGGGGAGCCCATGTGACCTCAAAGGCAGGGGCTGTAGGGACGCAGCTGCAGACCTAGGAGTCTGAGGACTTTGGGCAAACCACCAGGAGCTAGGATGAGGCAAGGGAGGATTCCCTACAGATTTCAGAGGGAGCATGGCCACAGTGACACCCCAACTTTTAGCTTATGGCCCCCAGAACTATGAGAGTGTGCACTGATGTTTTGAAGCCCCAGACTGTATATTTTGCTAAGGCTGCTCCAGAAAACCAACACAATGAGAAAACCCACACAGTGTGTCCAGCCACACTGGTGTCCTTGGGGAGAGCGGGCAGTGAACAGTGTGTTGGGGCTGCTGTGTGTCCTCCCTGCTCACAGTGCAGTGGTGTAGAGCCAGCCACCTACAGGAGTGAAGAGGCCCCCCCAGTCCTGGCGCGGTGGAGACGCATGTGCACACCCCCCTGTCCCGCCGAGTTCCCGCACACTCGGCTGGATTTAAGGCTGACCTGGGGTCTTGTCATTCAGTGTAGCTACGTCCCCTCGTGTTTTCTGAGTCCCAGTGGTGTTGCTCTGGAACCTGCAAGGTAATGACCAAGTCTTATTTTAGGGAATTCAAGGAGGACTTGGACTTGGACTTGGTAAGGATGTGATCCTGGGCTGGGGAAACTGCTCAGTTGGAAGGGCTTGCCTTACACACACAAGGCCCTGGGTTCAATCCCCAGCACCACACACAAAAAAGGATTCCGTCCTTACCCCAAAGAAGCCCAGGACTGATCATCACATTGTAGGGATGGCGATGGCTCACAGTGACCTAGAGTGTACCAAGCCGGGCACAGCACTAAGCATTGTACAGTTGTCCTTTGGTATCCACAGCGGGTTGGCTCCATGAAGCCCCTGGGATGCCCAAATCCAAGTCCCTTTTATGAAATGGTGCAGTATTTGCACAGAACCTGAAGACCTCGTCCTGTGGGTTTTAAGTCGTCTCTAGATTGTGTAAGATAGTTGCACTATACGGTTAGGGAGTGATGACAAGAAACTAAGGCCTGTCCATAGTCAGTACAGAGGTGATTTTTTCCTGAATGAGTATTCACTCTGTAGTTGGTTGAATCCACAGAGGCGGAGCCTGGGGAGCTGACTGCTCACTGACTTTATGTGTGATCCCAAGAGGCAGGCGCCCTCGTGACCTCATTCTAAAGATGGAGAGAAGCAAAATAGAGGCCGAGTAACTTTGCCATGCACACACGTCCAGAGAGGAACACAGCGGATCTGAACCCGGGCAAGGTGGTGTCGGATGCCGCATTCTCACCCTCAGTGTGCGGGGGCTCCAGTCCCCACGTCAGAGAAAGAGGGGAGATGAGGATGACCCAGGGTGCTCACCACAATGACATCCTGCAGCCCCAAGGCATGCAGCCTGTGCCACTCATCACCGAGGAGAGGACAGCGAGGCAGAGACTAAAGAGCCTTGTCCTCCAGGGCAGGTGGGGCCTCTGCCAGAGCCCCCACCTCACTCCTGCTGGAGGCCGGTGGAGAGCCTTGGAGGAGCCCAAGGCCTTGCCCGCCCATCCAGATGGCAGCTGAACACCTTACTCCTGCTCCTTCCCCCAGAAGCCCTTAATGCAACAGCAAAGGGACATTTAAAGGCCACACTCAGCAAGGACAGGAGAGAAGACCAGGGCAACAAAACTGGGAGCTTGGGGGCAGATGGGTGTGACTAAAGCCAGACCACTTGAGAAGGCCCAGAAAGCAGGGGACCCCCTGAGTCCCATGTGAGGGCCCCAGGGCTCAGGGAAGGGCTGTGGAGGCAGATGGGGCTGAGAACAGGACTGGTGGACCACGGCTTTGAGGAAGAGTTCAGTCCCCTTCACACGGCCTCTCCCCAGCCCTGGTAGGAAGCCAAGGTAGAATCTCTCAAGAAAGAGGCCCTCTAGACAGAACTGCCACACTGAGAACAGCAGGTGCTGGGGACAGCCTCCCGCCTCCTTGGGAGGATCCTTAGCCAAGCCTACACCCTCTAGGAGAGAAAACAGGAGGCGTCTCCAGGAACTCTGACCCACTCAAGAGGAAAATTCCCAGGAGCTTGGCAGTCATCCCTGAGGGTCAGCCCAGCCAGATCCCTGGTCAGCCCAGCCAGATCCCTCTGCCGGGCCCACAGTTACCAAGACCCTGCAGGGACTCTGAGGCTTCAGGGAACTCTAGTCTTTCTGTCTTGATCATGAATAAATAGCCAAGGATCTCAGCCATTGTAGGAAATTACAAATGAGCAAGGAATTATCAATTTGGAAGAAACAGAGATTGAACCCTTCCCCCGAATATCAGTAATAGCTTCAGACAAGAGATAAGTGAAACTACTGCATCATTAAAATAGAAAAGTAGGATGTCTTCAGAGGGGATAGTCACAGAACAGCACCAACAGAACAAAAAATCCTTGGAAATCAAACAATCACCAATATGAAAAGTTCAGTAGAAGAGTAGGAAGACCGAGTTGAGAAGATCTTCCAGGAAATAGAATGAAAGGTAAAGAGATAGAGAATAAGGGTGGGGGAAAAGGAGACATTGGAGAGCCAGTCCAAGAGATCCAACATTTGAATAATATGATCTCCAGGAAGGAATGAAAAGTGGAGGAGAGGAAATCATCAATGATATAATTAAAGAAAATTTCCTGGGACTGAAAGACTCAACCCAGATTTAAAGAGCCCTTTGACTAAACAGAATAAACTTCTGACACATCCTTCAACACATCTACAACTAAATATATTTTAAAAAATGCATGTCTAAAGCCTAAAAGGGTTTCTTTGTTAACTGCAAAAACTACATAAAAATGGTAAGCGATAACAATAACAGAAAAAGAGAACCTAGTGAATCAGGGAGAGCGCAGATGGTGGCAGGGTTCCCGGTACAGGGGAGGAGGAGGAGGACCTCAGGGGCAGAGACGCCACTTCAGACTCTGAGGGCCTGGGGGTTTTGTGAGGAGCCTGTTTGGCTGAGATCTGGGTCAGGGGAGAGAAGCAGCAGAAGATTCAAGTTTGGGAAGCTCTGGCTGCGGCAGGATGGTGGGCAGTGGGGAGCCCTGCAGGGTGTCTGAGCGGGGGAATGGTGGGTGGGGCTGGGTCAGTGGCCCTCAGTCTGGGGGCATGAGAATCACCTGGTGCTGCTCACGGCCCAGGCTGCTGGCGTTGCCCTCCGATTCTGTCAGGCCCCGGGCCTGCTGGGGGGTTGGTAATGGGGCGAGTGGTGGGTCTTGACTCCTTTCTCTCCTCCTCAGACACCACCACGCGGCTCCTGCTGGGGGCCATCGCGGTCCTTCTATTTGCCATCCTCGTGGTGATGAGCATCCTGGGTAAGCACGCATGTCAGAGCGCTCATGGAATTCGGCTTATAGGCTCCACACAGGTAGAGAGGGTTCTGATGCCAGGAATTCTGGGGTGAGGGGACAAAGTAGGTCAACCATACAGTGTTGGCTGGTGTGGCTTCAGCCAGCTAAGACTGCACGCGTGGGCTGCGCGTGTGCTCTTTACTCAGCCAGGCGTGGGAAGTAGAGATGTTACTTAGGTATGATTGTATCAATGCTCCGAGAACTCTGAGCAAATGTGAGGTCATTTAGGCAGGCAGTGATCATGGAGGAGATGGCTTGTGATACATATCAGGGACTTTATATGTCACATTCATTCAGTAACATTTGTTGAGTCTTGTTTCATGTTAGACCCTCGACTAGGTGCTAGGAAAAGAGAGAGAGAGAGAGAGAGAGAGAGAGAGAGAGAGATAGAGATGAGCATGACAGTCTGACATCTGTCCAGGGCTAAGTGCAGTAGTGAGAGGTCTACTGTCTGTAGCTTTCCAGAGCAGGAAACGTGCTGGACCATGAAGAATTAATAGGAATTTCCTAGAGTCCAAGAGGCAGAGAATGTTTGGGAGGGAAAAAGTTTCCTTCTACTCTGTTATGTTCAGTACCTGGGGACATGCAACAACAGATTAACAGGAGGAAAGATAAGCTTTTTTGTAATATTTCCATGCCCGGGAGTTCAAGGAATGAAACTTCAAGAAGTGGTTAGACTCAGAGGCTTATATGTCCTTTTCACAGAATAAAGGAATTTGAACTTAAATGGATGATAAATTATGGGAGAACTAATAGAAAATGAAAGCTATTTTTGTAAGGTCTCTGTGTGTAGACTCATCTCGGTATTTGATGATATGAGTTGTACTTTTCTCCCTGGCTTGGGATGGGAGGGGTGTGTGTGTGTGTGTGTGTGTGTGTGTGTGTGTGTGTTTGTGTGTGTGTGTGTGTGTGTGTGTGTGTGTGTGTGTGAGAGAGAGAGAGAGAGAGAGAGAGAGAGAGAGAGAGAGAGAGAGAGAGAGAAAGGGAAAGGGTGGGGGAGAGAGAAGTGAGAGAGAACCTCACAAGGGAAATGTATGCCCTGCTTTTAGGCAGTGGAGGGCAGAGAACTCTTTCTGTACCTCTTAATCTGTAGTTACCTCCAGTACAGAATAATTCTTAAGCTCAAGTGTTTTAGGGTGGTACATACTGGACCCCATCGAGGGAAGAGAACATTCTAAGGGGGAGAAGCCTAAGAAACATGGAGTGTCCTGCAGGACTGAAAAGGTCAAAGAAATAAAAAAAAGAGTGGGTGAGGTTCTGTGAGTAGGGAATTTGGCTACTCTATTTTTAATTTTTATTTAAACATTTTTTTAGTTGTAGTTGGACACAATATTTTTATTTTACTTATTTATTTTTATGTATTGCCCAGGATTGAACCCAGTGCCTCACATGTGCTAGGCGAGCACTCTACTGAGCCCCAGCCCCAGCCCTGAATTTGGCTACTCTTGAGGGTTTGAAGTCAAAGTGTGTTGTGGCTTCTGTAGGGTATGCAGGAGTGATTTCCGTGCTCTTGTCTTTAATTTTTGGGAAGTGCTGTAAGACCAGGGATAGACTCCTTAAAACAGGGAAAGGTCTACCAACGGTTTCCAACCCTGCCAAATCCTCCCCTGTATATTGCACAATAGGAGAAGGGTCGAGAGCGTTAGGAATAGATACAGTGGTCACCAGCACCAGCTTGGATTTACCTAGAATAATTACTGCAAATTAAACCACTTTCCTTTTTATCCTATTGCTGGGTGGGGGGTCAGGACACTGTGTGGCCATCACATAGGATGATTTCCATGAAGCACCAGAGTCTCTCAGCAGATTCTGTGGGGATTGGTTGAAAGATAGCACCTCAGGCCCTCGCTCCTAAGTGGACTTGCATCTCACTGAACAGGCACACCCAGGGAGGGCCACCAATTAGTCAGTGTCCACATGCTGTGGGCCCCTGGGGGTAAAATATTAAGATTAAAATTTACCTTTATGAACTCAAATGATGAATGTAATAAATGAGGAAGAAGTAAATATAAGTTTTTGGATTTGGATTTTAAAGGTGATATACATGTTTTGAACACTGGGAGGCCTGACTTGGAAACAGGTGCTCCCCAAACAATCTAAGGGCATGGCTTTTATTCCTTTTAGCAAGGAGGCCCTCTGCTAGTTTGATGGAGACACTGAGTTTCCTTCCCAGAAAAGTGCTCATCTGCAGGGTCCACTCACTGAGGCCTCTGCAGACGCAGGGCATGGCAACTGGAAACTGATGAGGCCACTGTACTCCTGTGTGCTGGTGGCAGGTTTCAGTGGTGATGTGGGGACACTGCAGTATAGTCAGGGTGAGGAGCTGTCCTGCTGGGAGGAGAGGGCATCTATGAGAGCCAGGCACAGGGGAGGATGATGTCCCCCTTCAGGCAGGAGAAGATGGAATGGTCTCTTTTGGTCACCCCAGAGGGCAGAGCCTGGACTTGTGGGTTCTAGGTTTAGGTCACAGGAGGGCAGGCCTAGGCTCAGTATTTAAAAAGAACTTTCTAGTAGGTCAGGGGTGGACACAACTGCTTTGCTAGATAATGAGGGGCTGAGGGGTTAAGGAAAGTGGGGTTAAGGAAACCATCCTGCAGATGGTCCTATGCTGGCTGCAGGGAGAGGAGTGGCGCTTCTGGGTCTTTTCCCAGTCTGAGTTTCTGGGATTCTGTGCCTCTGGGAACTGGGAGAGAGGAGAGCCTATCCAGGAGCTAAGCTGATGTCACCACCCCTGGCGTAATGCGCTGGCCACCTTCCCCAGATCCTCTTATTCTTTGAGCTATTGACCTGTCACCTCCAGGCACTGTGACATCCAGGGTGTCTCTGAAGGGTTCCAAAATCGAGGTGGAGGGGTGGGCAGTGAAGTGGGCTTCCTGGGGGTCAGGTGGTGGCCAGGTGTGATGGCATGTGCCAACCCACCCTCTGCCCTGCAGCTTCCAAGGGCTGTATCAAGTGCGAGGCACCCTGCCCTGAGGACTGGCTGCTCTATGGAAGAAAGTGCTACTTCTTCTCGGAGGAGCCGAGGGACTGGAACACGGGCAGACAATACTGCCACACCCACGAGGCCGCGCTGGCCGTCATTCAGAGCCAGAAGGAGCTGGTGAGTGCTGTGGAGTCAAAGGGAGGGACCCCCAGGGCCCCAACCTGGCTGTAAGGGGAGACCAACACCCAAGCACACAGTGTCCCCTGACTGTCCCCAGGCCACCCAGACACTGCAAGCCACAGGGATGCAGGCGAGAATCACCGGGATCTGAACAGGTCCCACCCCCACTGTCAAGGCCACTTACTTACTGGTATCATAAAGCACAAGAATCACAATGACAGACACCTGGGAAATGTAAAAACGCACCGCCAATCTACTGCTCCAAGTCAGGACAAGCTCTTACTTAACACCCCCAACAGCTTCATCAATAGGAACGCGGAAGAAGCAGAACCCGCGAACTTCTTGGTGGCCTGGGGTTCCTGGCTCCTCGGGCACTGCGGGCACGCGCCCTGCAGCCGGGAGCTCCCCAACCCTGGCTGACGCCCCCGCAGGACCCGTTCAGGAGCCAGGGTTTCTGTCGCAGGGCGAGCCCCAGCCGGGAGACTGCACCTGACGCCCAGCTTTCCCTCTCCTTTTGCAGGAATTTATGTTCAAGTTCACGCGGAGGGAGCCCTGGATTGGCCTGCGCAGAGTTGGCGATGAATTCCACTGGGTCAACGGGGACCCCTTTGACCCCGACACGTGAGCTGAGACTTCACCTTCTAGGAGACCAGGGAGCTTAGCGGGGAGGCCCTAAGCCGCAGACCCCACTTTGTGAGAAAGTCACAGGGTTTCCTGGGAGCTAGAGATACAGTCCCGGGCCGTGACCGTCGGTGAAAATCGCTTCCCTTCTCCTTCCCTGCGGTCCAGCCTCGTCTGGTGGCCCTGTCCACATGGCCATCAGAGCTTGGAGGCATCTGGCCAGCCTCACTGTCTGTGCCCCGCCCTTGGCACGCCCCCTCCACATGCTCCGCCCACCCTGCTCAGCCACAGGCGGAGAGGGAAGGGGAGGCGTGCCCTGGACGTCCTCCATTGGCCAGAAGTTAGTCACATGACCGCACCCTGCCGCAAGGTAGGGTGGAAGGCGGAATCCCAGTTCTGGGCCCCAGCGTGCTGCGCATGCGCTCACTGTGGAAGAAAGGGGATCTGACGGCAGTTATTCGTCTCAGGCTCAGGCCTTCCCATGGTGGCATCATGTGCAGCTGTGGTCCGACTGGTGTGGCCCACGTAGTGTGGACCGAGGGGTGTGGTGCCACGCACGCTAGCTGATGTGGGGTGATAGTGACAGCGTGGCGTGGTAACAGGGTGGTGATAGTGTAGATACGTGGGGGGCCAGTCTGGGCTCAGGGACACGTGGGGAGGACATGGAGGGTAACGGGAACCTGGGCTCCTAGTCTAGACTCTGCAGTCTGCACAGCTGCTAACCTGATGATGATGGCGTCCGAGGGTCCCAGGGCAGGAGCTAATGCAGAAGGGTAGAGAGGCCCTCAGACCCTCCTGGGAGCCAGAACTGGTGATGAGCCATCCTCCCCCCGGAGCTGGCTTAGGGCACAGCAGTTCCGGCAGCCTTCAAGGGTGAAGGGCTTGGGGGCAGCCTTCCCCTTCGCTCCCTCTTGCCCCCTGTGCTTTTCAGCGTCACCCCGTCTTGGTCCTCAGTGCCTCTTCATTTCTCCTCCGTACCCCGCCCTTAACTCAGAGCTTGGGAGACCCCTAAAGGCTGGGGACACAGAAGGGCTGAGTACCAGGCAAGGACCTCACCCTCTGGGCTCTTCTGATGTCCTCTCTTGTGGGAGC
Source organism: Ictidomys tridecemlineatus (assembly GCF_052094955.1). NCBI lineage: Eukaryota > Metazoa > Chordata > Mammalia > Rodentia > Sciuridae > Ictidomys > Ictidomys tridecemlineatus. Next base: position 216,855,185 of record NC_135478.1, read on the forward strand.
CCAGATGCCAGGGATCAGAAATCTGGGTGGACAAGTGAGGTTTTCTTGACATGCACAGGTCCACTCATGGTGTCAGTAGATTCCTGTGTTATAGTTCAGCAGTCTGATATTACTGGGGTTGTCCTGATCTGCCCCTGACCTGTGAGGAGAGTTTAATTCATCCTGTCTCTGCTGAGTCTAGCCCACAGCAAGACACCAGGCACCTTCGGGGACCCAAGATGAGAAGCTGGATGCTCAGGCATTAGTGGTGATAGACACAATCCCCTGAGGCTGTGAGGAGTGGTGTTCTGGGGTGCAGGCAGGGAGGGTGGAGGGTGGTCCTGAGCTGGGGACTTTGGAGCACAGGACATGGAGCTGACCCTGAAGGACGTGGAAGCAAGATGGGGAAGGGCAGTGTGAGGCCAGCAGTGCCCGGGAAGCCTTGGGTGGCCAGAGCCCAGGGTGGCCAGACAGTGGGAGGCCAGGTTTGACAGGTGGTCTGGGCTGGCTGTCCTGGAAGATGCTCCCAGTGATGGAGTGGGCAGGTGGGCTGCAGGGCCTCCCTGCCACCGGAGAAGGGCTAGGCGGGCCCATTGTGAGTGCTCGTTTCTTCTCTGGCCACAGGTTTACCATCTCTGGCCCAGGGGAGTGTGTCTTCGTGGAGCCCACCAGGCTGGTGTCCACCGAGTGTCTGATGACCCGGCCCTGGGTGTGCAGCAAGATGGCCTATACTTGAGGACGGTCAGGACAGAGGCGGCCTCTCTACCCAGGGCCAGGGGAGGCGACGGCTCCAAGACCTGCCTTGAGTGGGAGCCACCTGCCTCCTCCCAGCGGCCGAAGTGGAGAGGGTAGTCTCTGCCTTCCACCCCTCAGGCTCCACCCTCTCAGGCCCCTGGATCTGGTTTCCGTTGTCCCCAGGCAGGTCCTGTGGCTCAGCAGTTAAACCCGGTATGCTAAGTAGAGTAGCCACCTCTCCACTTTACACACGCACACATGCACATGCACACGCGCACAACACAGCCCCTTCTCAGTGGCCTGTCCTTAGTCCTGTCACAAGCCCTTCACTGGCCCCATCTGGAACATTCCCTCCTTGCTGCAGCCCTGGTGCTCTGGGGAAGGCTGGGGGCTGGCACAGACGGTGGCCCCTCCCTGGTGGCTTCTCTCCAGGTAGCTGGGGGAGGAGGCAGGCGAGTCCTTCCTGTCACCTTGGCCAGCCCAGGGCCCTGAGGCTCCCTGCACCTGCCCTCTTTGCCTCCCCGGGGTCCTCAGGCTGGGCCCCTGCTGTGCCGTGGTGCTGTTGTATGGTCACTAATGGAATAAAGAGACGACTGATGTCCAGAGGGGTCCGCTGCCATTTGTTCTAGGGTCATAGCTTAGGGTGGGGGAAGCAGAGGGGTACAGTCGGCTGGGGCTACCACAGAGATGTACTTGCTCTAGTGTGGCAGGCGGTGGTGTGTAGGAGCGAGGGTGGAAACCGCATATGCACACAGACACACTGTGCTCAGTCTTGTCCAGGCTGCATGTCACACACTTTATGACTTCAGGGCCTCGTTTGATTTGGCAGGCTGTGAAGTCATTCTTAGCTGTGTGAGGAGTGTGCTCCATTCTGGCTTCCTCATTACTATTCAGTGCAATGTGACAAATGTTTACGCACCTCCCATATGCCAGAGGATCCACGGCCTCATCCCCCAAGGGAGCAGAGAACACAACTCAGAAAGCACTAGAGTGTTCTGGAACACTATAAAGGGGCAGTTTATTCTGCCTTGGGAGAGGACAGTGATGTGAATGGGAGGATTAGGTGATGGTCACTGAGGGCTGAGTTAGAGCTTGCCTGAGGCCTCTGATCTCTTCCTGGACACCCTCTTGGTCTACCTGGGAGGAAGCAGGTCTGTGGAGGCTCTGAGGGTCCCCCTGTACCCCACATCAGAGGCCTTGGCTCAAGCCACAGTGCAACCTGGGCTCCCTGACCATCTGCGGGAGCCCCCAGCTGCCTGCCTGGGAGCTCGTGCTGGCCTTTGGGTCCTGGCCCATTTTCAGAAAATAGCTCTGAGGGAACCAGGTCCTGCTGTGCTCTGCCCAGTCCTTTCACTGACAAAGCTGCCATCTTGGTTTTGCTGACTTTTCTACATACTTTCCAGGTATTTTGTCAAACAGGTGTGGTTTGTGGCTTCATGCTTTTCTTTGCTGGGGAGCCAGGAATTTGAGGGATCCCTTCTCCTCCATGAGTGGGGAAGCATGTTGCAGGGCTGGAGTTTGAGGAACTGGTGGGGTCTCACTGCCTCCTGTGCTCAGTCTTGTCCACGGTGTGTTCGCCCTGTGTCCCACCCTCCAAGACAACAGGGCTCAAGGTCCTCAGAACCCTGCTTTACTCAGGTCCCTCATGAGTTCTTGCAGAAATGCACCTCAGGCAAGGAGATGGGGAAGCATGTTGCAGGGCCCCAGACAAGGAGCTGCAGAATGGTGGACCCACGGGCCTTCAGAGCCCTGCCTTCATTCTGCCTGTGGGCTGGGGATGGGGTGGACAATGTCAGAACAGGGAGCATTCACATCTTATTTCTTCTTAAACATCCAAATCCTGCTTCTGGAGACTTCAAGGCCCCCTGGCAGGTAAGTTCTTCTAACTTTGGATTTATCCAGGGACCACACAACCATCCTAAGTCAGTTTGCAAATCAGGTACCCTGGCCCAGGGTCGCCAGTGTTTTAAGACCTTCCTTATCTCCTCCGCTGAGGAAGGAAATGCAAGATAAAAACAAAGCACAGCCAACTCCAGAAAGGTTGGGAATCCTTTCAATGGCTAGAGACCAGCCAGGCCACCAACCCACCTTCACGGCTCAAGATTCCTGTGCTGTGCTCTTGGCAACCAGAGGGGGCAGCACTGAGAGCAGACCCCAGAGCTTGTGTCTCTTTTTAGAAGTGCCCATGGGACTGTCCCTCCTCAGCCTTGCTTCTCATGCCCTCAGCTGATCTTCCCAGAGCCGGGGACAGTGCTCCCCAGGCAAGTTCAAACCCAAATCTCAGCCAGCGCTTGGTGTAACCCCTGGAGTAGACAGGGCCTCCGAGGAGCCGGTCATGCACCAGGAGCTCCTCAGACATGATTTGGGAGGACTTTGAAGGACTCATGGGCATTGTTGGTGCTGTCCTGTGGGCCAGACAGTCTGAGTCGTCTTCAGAACCCTCCAGGTCAGCGTCAGCAGCTATTCTAACCCCTGAGGAAAAGACCAGAGGGTTTAGGGGCTGCAGCCAGGACTTGAACCCAACCCCATCCCCACAGGGTCCGTGGGAAGCTAAGGTGTAGCAGGCATGCTCCCTGCCCATGGGCAGCTCTGAGGGGGAGGAGGGGGAGGGGACTGAGCAGGGGCCGCCTGGGAAAGGACACTGACAGGAGTTGGGGATGTGAAGAATGACTCCGGTTCTCTGCCACGCCCAGCTCCAGCTTCCTGGGGACACCTTCTCTAGCAATAGCCGTCGCCAGAATCAGAAACCTTCTAAACTCTCTTTTGAACGTTTAAAACAAATTTCCTGTCTACCTTCCCACCTCTATCCCCAGACCAGGGCAGGACAATTGCAAAAGTGACTCCCGTTTAGAAGCCACTGCCTTATAGCGATCCTGGAGTCCTCCCCGGGGCTGGAGTGAAGGAAGTCCCCTGACATGGAGAGGTGGGTGGAGAAACTTCCTGAGAGTCTGTGCTCACCTCTCTTGGTTGGGGGAGGAATTCCATGGCTCCTCCTTTTACTATACCCTCTGGCTTCGGCCACCCTCAGAGAAGTTCTTCCCTGTTCTTTTAGCCTCTTGGCCAGTGGTGGCTGCCTTTTGTCAGTCGTGTTGTTATAGACTACTACCTGTCTGAGATTTGTGTGATGGCTTTTGGAACAGAAGAGGATTGTTATACTAGTTTGTATAATTATTACAAATATAATTATGGTACTAGTTTGCAATACAAGTTGCAATTTGCAACACAATACTATGGCAATACAATTTCCTCAAAAGTGTAAAATGGTTCAGATCCACTTGCACTCTAAAGTTATTTTCTAGACCAAATTCTCAAGGTTGCCTAATTGCTATTTTTCCTGACCTTGGGTCTTCCTCTCAGCTGATGGCAATTGTCTTGAAGGTCTCAGAGACTGTGTGAAGGCAGCCACGTCCCCAGTCTCATCTCTGCTACGGCCAAACTAATTTGTTCAACTGAGTTTTCTTGCTTAAGCCACTTGGTCAGTTTTATTTTAAACTGGTTGTACTTTGCCTTTTCAGCCTCCTACATTTTGAATTCCATTTTCTTTTATTCTGACCACAAAGGACTCATTCTTTCTGAAGTTCACCTCTTTCTTGTGAGGTCCTGCTGCAGGAGTGGCATCGCCCACCCATTTTTTTGAGAGAGAGAGAGAGAGAGAGAGAGAGAGAGAGAGAGAGAGAATTTTTAATATTTACTTTTTAGTTTTCGGTGGACTCAACATCTTTGTTGGTATGTAGTGCTGAGGATCGAACCCCGGGCTGCACGCATGCCAGGCGAGCGCGCTACCGCTTGAGCCACATCCCCAGCCCAAGGCTGCATTCTTTCCCTAACAGCTTCTCAGAGTGACAGGGTCTGCTTTCTAGCTTTTCCATGTTTATCCCAGGTTTCACCAAAGCCTGACATGGGCCATCATCTTCCCAGCCCCTGAAACCAGTTTCTTTCTAAATAATTTTCTGTTCAACTGCTAAGCTATGCCATGTAGTTTATTTTAGACGTTTGCTATAGAAGTACTTCACTTTCGGGAAGCAATTTCCATATTAGGGTAGTCTAATTGCCATAATAAACAAGCCTAAAAATTCAGCAGCTTAAACATAATAAAAAGGTTATATTCTTACTCTTTCTGGTTTTGTGCACTGTGGTTTTTGTGGGGCATAAAGTCATTTGGGGACCTAGGCTTCTTCTGTCCCATGGCCCAACCATTCTTTGGGGGGGTCTCAGAATTCTTTCCTAGATCTTCCACATCTGACCAAAAATTGAGGGAAGAGAGTAAGGATAATTGTTCGTGAGTTTTTTAGGGGCCGGCCCTGCCATATTTATTTGCAAAGAAAGCTAGGATATATATATATATATATATATATATATATATATCTGTGTGCAAAGGAAGGAGAGGTGACAGGTTTGAGTTTGGGAAATATTTAGCCAGTCTCACTACATGCCCTATTATTCCCATTTTATAGGTAAGATAGCTGAGGTCTGGGAGGGTTAGCAATTTCCCATTAATAAGCAACAGAGCCAGGAAATGAATTCAAATACAGCTGACCCCAAAGCTGTGTTCTGAATCACCAGGCCACCCAGGTCATCTTCTTTCATACCTCACTCGTGACAATCCATGCACTGTTTCCCATCTGTTGTGACCTTCTCTCTGTCAGTGGTTGATCAGTTCTCTTACAAGCAGCCCTAGTCTGTGGACTAGTCTGCCCATGGATAGAGCCTGAGGGCCACAGCAAGAGCTTAGGACAGCGCTGAAACGGAACATTAGAACACGTGGAAGTAAATGAAGTGGTTTCTTTACAAGGGCACCATAGTCTAGCATTGTGTTAGAAGTGGGGTCAGATGTGAAGGGTCTTGATAGAAGGGACTGTATGCCATCAATAGAAGAATTCATGTGAAGGCATTTAAGAAATGGCATGAGGGCTGGGTTGTGGCTCAGTGGTAGAGCTGGCCTTTCTCTGGGTCTCCTGGGCTCAACTGGGAAATGAGCCTGTTATGGAAATTGAAGTTCTGCTTCCTGCTCATCATGGTCCAAGTGAGCCCCTCACCATTTTTATTACCCCGATATTGAGCAGGTTTGAGGAAAATACTTGAAGCAGTAAGCTGTCTTTTCACTTTGGATCTAAATCACCTCCCAGGGACACTGGTGGCGAGCTGCTTATTCACCGCTATAACTGACCCTTTGACATGTTCTCATCCCTTCTGGCCTACAGGGTTGGTTTCCCTCCCCGCTCCCATAGACAGGATCCCCAGCTATGCATTTAATTAAAATGTTTGGTAGAAGAGTTCTGAAGTTCTGTTGAGATCTTCCTGTGAGTTTTTACATAATTTGAATTAATCCGTATTGGTCATACTTCGGGTTGGGTTGGGTGGCCTTGCTGGGATCCTGGGAGACACTGAAATTTCAGAGTGGAAAGGTGGGCCGGTGGGGAATGAGGGCAGGCTGCGCAGTTTGCTCATTCATCCAAATTCTATTGGCCACCCACTCTGTGCTTGGCATTGTAACAGGTGCCTGGAAACCGTGATGAAAGACAAACCCTGACCTGCAAGGCTCTTGTGGTTTTGTGGGGACAGAAAATATCAACTACGCACAGGGTTGGGGAATCCAGAGGAGCAGCACTGCTGCCGCCGAGCGCTCTAGTGCAAGCTTCCCTGAGACGACTTGGGCTGCTTCTCGAGGACATTACGGAGACACGTGGAGCTCCAGGAGAGGGAGGGGATGCTTGAAGGAGAATGAGATCTGGGGAGTGAGCGAAAGATGCAGTGGAACCCAGGGTCCTTCTGCCCCAGAAACTCAAGGGGAAAGATGCGGAGGCTGCCCATCCACCAGGGGCAGGAGGGCTGGGCGTGCTCCGGCTTACCCTGGAGGGGAGCAGGTGTGGCAGAGCCAGCAGAGGTCCTGGAGATGCTGGCTTCTGGGTAGCCAAGGAGCTGATGGCATGGAAGGCCTGGGAGGCTGCAGGCCACAGGTGTGCAGGCTAGTGTCCGTTCAGCAGCTCTCGGGAGCAGGGAAGGTAGATGGCTGAGTGGATCCACGGAGGTGAGCGGGGCTGAAGCAAGAGGGTCCCGGTGGGAGGATGGGCAGAGTTGGGGACTAAGGAGTTAAGCAAAGGAGCCTAAAGGTGCAATTTCCCTGGAAATGGAAGCCAGGACCAGAGTTGGGGCGGAGTGAGAAACTGGAACCCTGCGTGTGGCTGGTGGAAGTGTGAGAAAGCACAGCCACGGTCGAGAACAGTGTGACGGTTACTCCAGAGGTTCACTCAGGATCACCATGTGACCTAGTGACTGCATTCTGTGTGTGCATCCAAAAGCAAAAAGCAGAAATGTGAAAGTGCTTGTCCACCAAGGGCCGCATCATTTACTTGGTTTGAAAGCAAACCAAGTGCTTATCAGCAGACTGACAAGCAAAATGTAGTCGTTCACACAATGAAGGATCATTATTATTTGAGGTCTTAAAAAAGGAAGGAAATTCCGATACACGCTGTAACAGGAATGAACCTTAACACCATTGTGCTGAGTTACATAAACAAGACTCGAAAGGACAAAGATCACAGGATCCCACGTATATGGAACATCTGGAATAGGCAAACTTACTGGGACTCAGGGTAGAAGGGTGGTGCCAGGGTTGGGGGAGGGGCTGGGGACTTACGTTTAATGGGTACAGAGCCTCTATTTGGGATGATGAGATCAAGTTCTGGGGTTGGATAGTGGCCACAATGGGACAACAGTGGGAATGTAGTCAATGCCACTAACTGTACACGTAAAAATGGCCAAAATGATAAATTTTATGTTAGGTGCATTATGTCAAAATTAAAACTGAAAAAAGATCACCAGGAGGATGGAGCCGTGGTTAGGAGGCTGACCTCCTGGGCCTCCTTGGCCTCCTGAGCTGCAGCAGTAGGGGTAGGCCTGGAGGGGCTGTGGGGCACTCAGCTCCACTGGGGACTGCAGGGCCCTGCTCAGGCTACTGACACCGAGGCCCAGTGTGGAGAAGGCGGGGCGGGGATGCAGCTCCCAGATCTGGGAGAAAGCCGGCAAGCTGAGCAGGACAGCCCTGGGCCTCGGGGATGGAGCATGGGCGCAGATGGGGCTGGACGGCACCCAGGAGGCAATGGGGAGCTAAGCCACTCTCACTCTGCCACACAGGCCTTGGTAGGACAATGACCTGGAGGCCCCTCTCTCCAGTCACACTGTCATCTCTGTAAAGTTGGGAGGCAGTGGTGGGCTCTGGACATTTTCAGAGGTATTTAATAATTTCTAAAGGGCTAAATAACTTCAGAAAGATGTTACTTGCAACAACTTTTTTGGACTGTAGCTGGTGTGGATAAATAAGCGCGCCAGGCGAGCGTACAGTGATTCCAAACAGTTTAATGTAATTCCAAGACAAAGTGTGATTACATTTCTACACATATACAATATGCATATGTGAGTTTACAAATTTTAATTAATAACTCGTTTCACTTCAGAGACCGAAAAAATGATCAAAAAAGAAACTGTGAGTAACAAGCTATAACATAGTTCACCACAACGGGACCCCCCCTTCTCACCCTACAGTTAGTAATATTACAATTAAAATAACTATATTCTTCTATAATTTTTTTCTGTTAAAATCATCTCATAAATTTACAATGCTATTATTAGTTTCCAAGACTAATATAAATTCACTCCATTTTTCTACAACGAAAATGATTATTAATTTAGAAGCACACGACATCATGATGAAAAACACAAGCATTTTAGTAGCAAGGACTCGATCAGTTAAGAATTAGTTTTCTTGTAAAACATTCTAAAGCCAAGTAAAATATCCATTCTTATAACATACCTATAATATGAGACTAAGGAATAGGTTACATATAGGTCTACAACACATTGGGTTGTCTTTAAAAAAAAAAAAGTAGACGTTTATAAATAAAAAAGAAAAGAGGGACAATTCACAGAGGAAAAGAGGTACACGAGAAAATACCGTTGCACGCAATAATTTTCACACAGATTAACGTGGATTAACACTTTTTATTACAGAAACCGTACAGTGAAGGAACACAACGGACCAGGGTTTATGGGGTTATTGAGATTGAGCTGAGATGACCTGGTAGAGAATGGTCTAGGTGAGATGACCTTGGGGAGGGAGCCACGTTCCTTGGACTGGGGACTGCGTGTCGCCAGGTCTCCTCTTCCCTGTTATCTGGGGAGTGTGTCTTTCTATCCAGTGTCCTGAAGTCATGGGCGGTGGAAAGGTAAACATTTCTAGGGATCTCTTCTCTTCCATCTTAATGGATACCGTTTTTGGAAACATGATATAATATCAGGCTGCAGCTCAATACATGTGGTCAAAGCAAAACGGGATGGAAAATTCCAGTCCTTCTGATCTGATGCCCCCTCACCCGTTTATGCCCTTGATGCTGGGGACCCTGAGAGAGCACCAGCACCCTTGGGGTCCCTGGCCCCACTGTGGCGAGGTGGAGAATAGGGCCGTGCAGGAGCAGGGACACTGTGCGCTCCTTGGACACTCCATGGCTGCCCCATCCAACCTCTCAAGCCCCTCTCTCCTCTTCTGTAAAGCTGTACTTTCCCTGTCAGGAGTTTGGTTTGATATATATACACAAACATACAGATCAACGTCTCTATCTACACAGGGCTCCTACTCAACTAGTTCTGCTGCCCCAGGGATGCCTTTCTTGTCCACTTCATTTGGTTAAAAAAATGCACACGCAGAGGTGAAGAGATGCTGTGGGTCCCAGAGAGGACTGTGCCCTGGGAGACCCATGGGAGAAAGAAAGCTTTTAAGAGTAGTGACACCGAAGTGAGGGACTGTGGAGGGTGGGAAGCCCACAGATCTGAAGGCAGAGCAAATGGGGACATCTGCTTTGAAGGGTGGGGTCGGTGGGGGGGATGCTTTATGGTCCAAAACTACAGAAGATGGCACAGTCTAATCCCTTTCCACGTCCCAAGTTCTTCCTTCTAACCTGAGCCTGCCTCCCGAAACAGCAAGAGTAAGTCCTCTGCCCTCAGCGGCAAGCAGCGGAGGGAGGCAGGACCGCTCTTGAGGCCAAGTGGGCCCTTCTTGCTGACTCTTGACTTCTGGAGTCCTGGGTGGCGGGGCACAGGGTTGTAGTGACAGCAGGGCAGAGGCAGAGGTGGCCACAAGGGACAGTGACCCAAAACAAGGAAGCAGGGGGAGGGAGGCGCCAGGAGAGGTTTGTTTGGAAACTGGGTGAAAGGAAACTAGAGAGAGCAATGGCTGAGCCCTTTTTCAGATACAATGCACTTTTCAAATTAAAAAAATAAAAAAAGGAAAAGTGAATTTCTATATCTCTAGTTTTAAAAAATGAGGGTAAGCCCCAAAGACAATAACACAAAATTCATGTGGCCAGTTAGTGCAAAGGAACATGCACCCACAGGACCGTGGGAGGACGGCTGAGAGGAGTGAGATGAGAACATCCTCCACTGACGATCTAACAAAGCCACAAGGAACACAGCCTGTCAGCGAGGCTCACCTGGAAAAGAGTTCCCTGGTCCCAGGTACTCTGCAGTTTTCAAGGTCTCTGCTGCTGGAGGAAGGGTCACAATGGGTCCTCCACAGTTTGGTGGTGGCACAATGAAAACCAAACTAGGCTCTCAGCAGAACTGGCAGCTCCCCAGGCTGCTCCTGCCTGACTGTGGGGCCTGCTCCTGTGTCCGAAGCCTCTCTCATGACCTTCCACATCCCCTCCCTACAGACTGGGTGTCAGGGGAAGGCCCTGGGCTGCCCCTCGATCCCAGCTCCTTCGGCTGAGCAGTGCGTGCAGTCTCTGAGTGGAACCCCAAGTCCCTCCCACCAGGCCCAGCTTCACATCTCAGCTTGACATTAGGCAACATGTACACCTGTTCTTTTTACAGGGATTTTGTTTTAAAAGAGAAAATGAGTAAAAGACAGCAGTTGTATGGAAGTCCCAGCCAGAGAACAGGGCCACAGGGACACATGGTTCTCCCTTGCAAAACACTGACAGGGATACCAGCAGGGCCCCAGAGTGAATAGTGGTACCCTCAGGGCCACCTAAATCCCAGTGTCTTCTACTGCCTAGTGAGTGGAAGTGAGTGGATCTATAATAAGTTAAATATTCAGTCAAGACAAAAATCAAGGAACCAGGAATCAGTTCTCACTGCCTCCTCCAAGGTGTCAAGGACAAGGCCTTGAAGACAAATGCTGGCCCAACAAGGCGAGAGACTGCATCTGCCCAGGTCAGGACACGCCCCTCCCACTCCAGCTGGACTTCCTTTCACATTCTCTCAAGTTCACTTGGAAACCAACAATATGGAGGAAAACGCACGTACTGGGGGACAGAACAGAACGGGCAAAACACCTGCCTTTGGAGACATGGCCTCCAACCCAAGGAGGCAAACCATCGCGGGGGTTTGAAGAAGTCAGTTAGAAACAGAAATTGTCTTTAAAAAGTACCAGTTTAAATGTAAACTATAAAACACTTTAACTATAAAATGTAGCCAGAGATATGCTTAAGTATCCACAGTCAATTATTCAGTTTACTCATATAAATGAGATTCTCTTGATATCCCAGAAAGCTAACAGCATTTTACAGTAGCTAAAAACATACATGCTCCATGTGCGTTTGAACATCATATTTGATTATAACACAAAGAATGATCTCTTCCTTGGTTTCATTCTTGTTGTAACTATTTTCAGAATTCACTTAAGCAACGATGACCAGGGTGTGTGCTAATCATTATTTTCAGCCCACACAGAATTCATAGCTTTTTAAATCCCAAGATCAAGCTGGCTACATGATTTCAAAAAAGGCTAAACCCAGGATGAATGCCCACGTTTGAGGTAATTATTGCCGTTAGGTCACAGTTTGTGTAAGATAATGTATCTAGAATCTTCTAAAAGAATCTTTAGGTGTTCTGTCAGAATTCCAGAATACCTGTTGACACAACCAGGAATTCCCATTCTGACCAGTTGGGTTTGTTTCCAATGGAGTTAAAGTTCTAAAAAGATTCTAGAACTTGTGTAAACTACCTAAGAATTTAGGCAAACAAGCCTGGAGCCAGTCAACCAAGAAGTTTCTAAAGGAAACGAGAAATGAGAAACCCACCCCCAAACAGCTGAGCAGACACTTCATAGCATGTGATGACGGTTTGTTGGAAAATTAAAAATCTAGTCCCAAATCATATCGAATTCTTTCCACCTTTCAACCAAAGTGGAAATGGATCTGTATTACTGTCAATCTCACACTGGGGCCAGAGATGCTTCTTTAATTCCTGAAAGTTGTCTCACTTTTCTCAGTTTACACACTGTTGTTTTCTATTTCTTTGAGAGGGGTGTCTCTCTTGGAAGAAAATTTGTTCCTCTTTCTAGAAGTCATCTTGTCTTTCTTCCTTTTTTTTTTCTTTTTTCTTTTTTTACAGAAAGAAAAACGTTCCTGGATACCAGACCCACACATGGTATTTACAAATTTGGTGTGAACCCTGCATCTGGTTCTGCCCAGAGCTGAAGAGTGGATCTGTCACAGAGATCAGAGCTGTCATGATATTTATTAAGTGCAGTAAAAAATAGCATTTTGAAAAAAATATATACCTTTAGTATTGCCTTTCTAGAATTAACTATAAGCAAGAAAAATTATTTTTTTTTAAAGAAGAAAAGAACACTTTTTTTCCCCCTTCACTCTCATAAGAGTTAGCAGCATTACTAAAGCTAGTTGGTACACTGGAAAGAAATCTAAAAGGAATTCTAGGAATCAAAAGAAACTCCCCAGAGATTTTTCTAAAAAGTCAAAGTTATTCTGCCCCTCTGCCTGCATCCAGTTCAGGACGCCCTCTTTTCACCTGCTCAGCTCCACAGAGCAGGCAGGGCACAGGGTGACATTTCCTCAAGGACTCTCTTTGCAACATACACATAGGAGACAGCTGGGTCTGGTGGCAGAGCTCAGTTCTGGAACCAGGCAGACCCTGGCTTCCCTCTCACCAGCTGGGTGGTCCCAGGAAGGTTAAGAGTTCTGCAAGCCCAACACGTCCTCTGTAAAGGGACGGATATTGCCAATCTCGTAGGGTTAGTGTGAAATGAAATAAGACCATCGGGCAATTCCTAGCACAGTGTTTGGCACGAAGGAAATGGGCATATCATTAAAAGGTACATCAGAAATATGAGGCCATACAATTGCTGTTCATGAAAAAGATGAAACAAAATCACATCTCGAAGAGCCCACTAACAATTAATAGACTAGAAACTTGGGGATTCTGGACCACCATTGCTTTCTTTCTTTAACACGTGCCACTTTCTCAGAGTGTCAGCTTCCTCATCTGTCAGTGGGCGGGGAGGGGGAAACTACCCTTTTCTCAAGGGGATGGCTGTGATGGCTCCACAACCTGATGCTCGCCAGTCCTCCTGTGAGGGATATTGCTAGTCTGGACACTGAGGCTGTGGGTCTGAGAGGAGGAACTCGTAAAGGCATCAGGAAGCCCCCTCTGTGCTGGGGTCTGCGGCAGGGGCCACGTCTCTTGTAAACTCTGAAGGGAAGACCAGCATGGAGCTAGCTCTCTCTCTTGAACTTCTGAAAGCTGCCCTAACACCAGAAACCTCTACTTGATTGGGTCATTACACTGAGCAGCAGGGCCAAAAGCCTTGAAGCAATTTCTTTTGCATATAAATTCCACTGAGCCATCTTCTCTTCTCTAGTGACCTGCTGAGATTTGACTGTCTGTTGAGATAAGGAGTGAGTCCTGAGGCAGGGGAGTGGGAAGGAGCGGCCCAGCCCAGTGGAGTCCAGCACGCCCTAAGCCTCGAGGCCGCAGAACTGCCCAGCAGCTCGGTGCTCGGTGCCCAGGTCGATGCAAGAGCTCCGGTTTCCCAGTAGCAGCAATGTGGAGGGTCACTACTCTACTCCTGTTTTTCAAAGATGAGTGCAGTTTTGAAATAAATGCAATTAAAACAAAGAAGTCAGGATAAAGAGAAAAACAGTTTACGAACAGAAGTGCTTCACTACTGATGGCATTATTGCCCAGAAAGGAAAGAGAGGAACGCCACTGTGTCCATCTCTGGAGGTGCCTTTGAGAAGGGTTCTTTGGCAGTGGAAAGGACGGCTTCACCTTCCTTTCCAATTTGGTAAGGACAATTTGGCCTGCTCAATTTTGAGGCTTCCCCTTTGGGGATCTGTAAAATATCAGAAAGAAAAGACACAAAGGGGGAAGGGAGCCTGCAAGTCCCTGGACTGGAATGTGTTGAAAGAGCGGCTCCTGCCAGGCTGGGCCTGCGGAAGGAACCCTCGCCTCTCGGTTGAGTTCTCTCTGCTGGTTGAGGACACTGAGCTATTTTCTTCTTTCCGTTTTCTGTCCTTCAGCTGCTTGGCAGGCCAGCAGGAGCAAATGCCCTACGCGTGCCACCCTGCCCTCAGTCAATGAGAAGCTGGCGGGAGAGCTGGGGAGGGGCGGGGACCCACGTGTTCTCCCGACCATGAACCTTCAGTAATACTTCCTTAAGCCTCCTCATCTCCTCGCTCCAGTTTCCAATAATGTCTGCTCCGCTCACTCACATGCACGCACGCACACGACCCAAACCCTCCACCACAAGCTTGTTCGAAGCTTGGGAGTGTCTGCAACTCCCAGGATCTAGTCCAGGGAAGTCATTCTGTCACTTGTGCTGATCTCCCCTCCCTGACCTTCCATCTGGAACCATGGCGTCTGGGCAGGTGTGAGTCCCCCAGCTGAAGAGGACAAAGCCCAGCTGGCTTCCAAGCCCACAACAATCAGCTACCAGGAGGGCGAGAAATGCCACCGTCCAGGAGACAATGGCACCGCGCTTCACCCTGCTTCCTCTGAGTCACCCTGACCACCTGCTCCGCCTCGCAGTCCAAACTGACATCCACTGGACTTGCACACCATTGGCCTGCTCACCCTTTCTCTTGGGAACATCCCAAATATCACCAGAGGCACTAAGCACAGGGACATGGGTGCCACCGCCTGGATGGGTGAGAACCCTGGGGGAGCACACTGACCTGAGGTTCATGAGGTTCCAATGAAACGCTTCTCTGTGACCTGTCCTTCTCGATCCTCCCTTCACTCTGAGCTGAGTTTCTTCACTGAGGAAGGATGGAGCCAATCCAAGGCTTGGTGAGGCCATAGGGGATTTGTGGTCTACCTGAGGACAAGAACATCTCCCCACTTGAAAGCTTGGTCCCAGGGATGGCACCCTTTTATGAGACTCTCTGCCAAGGGGGCTTAGTGCTGGAGTACCAGGGGTGGGGGGTTTGGGCACGGAAGCTAATGGTCACGCTGGGGTCTCCTTGTGTGGCTTCCAGTGCAACAGCTTTGTGCTTGAGACAAAGGATGCTGGGTGAGGACTAGGTGGACATGAATACCTGCTGAGTGCCAGAGGGGCTGTCCACTGCCCAACAGCTTACTTCCCTTCAGGGAAACTGGCCACTTTAGCTTTAGCAGTTCCTGGGCTTGGTGGGCAGTGTGTGGGCACCCATCACTCACAGCCCAGGACACTGAGGGCACAGGAAGAGCCCAGGAAAGGCTGCGAGGTCCTGCCGTGCTCCCCCACTTGTAAAGAATATTGTGGGGGACACGTGGCAATGTCTGGGTGGCTTCACTCGGGGTTCTCTGGCTTCTTCCTCATTCTGCCACCTTTATTTGGCTTGAGAGAACTGTGTGCTGGGAGGATGTATCCAGGCGGAAGGGGCAGACCGAAGAAGTGGGGGAGGTGGTAATTGAGGGAAAGTAAGACAGAGGCTGGGGGGGGGAGGGGGAACTGCCTCTGCACTGAAGGATGCAAGCCACGCTTTGGGGGGGCTGATGGGTAGGGTGAATGTTTTGGAAAGGGGCTGGGTGAGCTCTGGGAAGAGGAGCTTTTTTGCTTAAATAACAGATATGAGGCAGGCTAAGAGTGTAGTTAGCACATTGGGGATGAACAGGAGAGCATAGAAAGTGGGGGGAGAAGCTAAGGGTTCCAGGGTCAGTGCACCCGGCGTCCCTGAGCCCAGAAGCTGCCTCCTCAGGTGGCCTCCCAGGCTACTGGAAATTAGAAAAATACACCAATGGCGATCATGCTGTCCAGGGCCTCAGCTGGGTTTTGCAGAGGAAAAGGCCTTGACTCTTCCCACTTTGCTCTGTGGTAGGTCTTCCTCAGTGGCTCTTTGTGGAAGAAATGAAAGAAACAATCTTCCTAATTCCCAGGGCTTTTCTTTTTTTTTTTTGTCTGACAAAACCGGACATCTGTATGTCCCTCCAGTCTTCTCCTATACTCACAGATATAGTAAATTTAAATATTAAAGAGAAAACACAAAGAAACTTGGAATAAATGTGCATTTAAAACCCTGACTAAAACAGCAATACGATGATAATGAACATAATTACAATGGCAATAACAAAAATAATCAGCACAACAATATCGACTTCATGAGCAGCATGAAACTTTCATTCCTGATCTGGAAGGAGAAAAGGAAAGAAAACATCAGGTGAAAGAGTGAGAAGCTTCAATTTAAGCAGACAAAAGGAAATGGAAAGAACACTGGAAGTCGTCTTTCCCCTAAAAGATGAGATCTAGAAAGGGCTGGAACTGCACTGTGCGGGGAGTCCAGAGCGCTGCTCAGACAGGCAGACTGAGGCTCATTTTCAGCCAAGACTAGACGCCTTGTAACTGTAGGAGAGGATCTGGTGAGACTGTGTGGCCATTTGGCTGCTGAAAGTCCAAACAGAAAGGTTTTCCAGGGTGGCGCGGCTCCAGCTCCGGCGTCCTCTGAAGGCCTGCGCCCTCGCGCTCCCAGCTGGCCTCTTCCTGCTGTCTCAGGACAGGAGCCTCCCCACCTCCAGCTGAGGCCACACTGATCTGGGCCCCAGGGAGCATCTCCTGCAGATCCACTGCAGCCCTGCCTCAGGCGGGTCCTTGTGGCACCACTGAGTGTGCCTGGCCTTGCACAGGTGCTGTGTCCTTCCTTCGGGCCCAAGGCCGGCACTTCATCCTCTCCAGTCCGGGAACCTATTTCTTGGTAAGAATTTATGTTCGGGGAGGGGAAGTTTCCGGAGTTCCTTCACAGCTAAGAGCTAAGTACCGACTTCATTACTGAGTGAGGGCGGATATCACTACGAAAACCCCTTTCACAGTAGATCGCTAGGGCCTGCAGAGTGAGGCAGCAAAGGCAAGGAGAAGGCCGAGGCTCTGACCCAGAAGATCTCTTTGCACCTGGAACTTGGCTGAGGTGTCAGGTAAGGACTCTGCATCAGGATCAAACAATCGGAGCCACCCATCAAGCCCCGTTCTTGACCAGAGGGCTTCTGAGTGTCTGCCTGCTTGAGTTGCTCCCTAAGAGCAGAGAGGACTCCCTTCCCATCCCTACCTGCCGTATCCAAAGCCTGAGAAAACTTCCAGGATGGAGCCAATGTACACAGAGGGTGCAGGCCAGATTTCTTTGGAGACTTAATCATCTGTGAGAGTGTTTTCTCAAGTGCAGCATAGGACCCCTGGTCACCCTCATCAGCATCCCTCCAACCTCTGCCCACCAGACTCCTCAAATGCCAAGACCAAAATCATGTCTTGAGCAGACCTGGGTAATCCAAGGAAAGAATTCAACAACAAACGGGTTGGTGGTTGTCTATAGAGCTGGGGATCTGGCCAAATGGGCAGAGCAAAACAGCGCCCAGGGAGCTGGCGGAGAGGGAAGCGTGGGGCGGGGTGGCGAATGCCAGGCTTCCTGTGGGATGGAGGGACCGGGGTGCAGCTGGGGTGTGTGTAGCCTCCTTGAGTCCCTGCAGACGGTCGTAGGAAGGTGGTGGTGGGCCTGGAGGCTGCTGCTCTGCAAAGCGGACATTCCTAAAATCCCTGGTATCAGTGCCAGAGCTGGTCTGATGGGCAGAACTGGGCAGGGTGAAGGTGAAGGGTGGGGAGTCTCTGGGTGTCTGCTCCCAAAGTAAAACTCAACACAAAGCATTCGGGTCATCAGATGTGCCCTCCCACCACAGAGCCCCGTCACTCTCAAGTCCATGGATTCTCCTTGAAGCCCTGCCAGCAAACAGCCCAAGAAGGACAATGGGCATGGGGAAAAACAACAACAAAAGAACCAAAAAGGAAAGACTCGAGTGAATGTTCCAACAGCGCAACAGAAGAGCTGAGGTGGCCTGGATCAGCCCGGCTGGCTTCCTGGGTGCCAGCGGGAGCCTCCCTACACCGAGTCTGTCTGTCGTTCCGTAAGGCACTAGGAGGGAATGATGCAAAAGCAAGACTGCGAGGGCTGTGACGCGGTGCCGAGGGACACAGGGAGGGTGGCCTCCGCGCTCATACCCACGCGCTGGCCACACACGCTCGCTCACCGGGACCACTGCATTGGTTACACGCCTAAGTTATATCACTTTGTTTTGTGCAATTACACAGGAATAGTCTATTGGTATCGCTGGAGTTGAATACAAGGTACACAGCAAGGGCGCAGGGCTACATTCCACCAGGGTACCTCGACGGCGCCAGCCTGCGCTACGTGATGGGGTGGACTCAAAGGAAAATAGATCTTCAGAAAGGAAAAAAAATCTCAAGTTTGTAACACACATCGTTAATGACATCTGAGGAATAACATTGCTTAGGGATTTATCCAGAGTGCTCAGAAGAGAAAACCCGCCCCCTCCCAGGGAGTTTCTGGTCAGCCTGGCCGAGCCCATCATTTCTGATAAACAAGCCAGGGCTGGGCTTCGCCAGCCCCCCAACCCCCAAATCAGCCTCTCAGGCCATGGCCTGACTATGGAGAGGTGTTGACCCTTTAGCATTCTGGAAAAATCCCTAATTCTTATGTTTAATTAATTAAAAATCTATTGGATTTCCATATCAGGTGTCCCTGACAGCAAATTCTTCAATGTTATTCGCTGCCATATGAAAATAATCTTTTGAAAAGTTCATAGATAAAGTTCTTCAAAAACTGGGGCCCCTCGCTTCTGGAATCTTCTCGTGGCTCTCTTCTTCTCCTTTCCAGTTTGGTGCAGAATGGGTTTGTGAGCTGTTTTTTTTAAATTTTTTTTTAAATTTTTTTTGTTACTGATGTTTTCTTTTTTTTTCTTTTTCTTTTTTTAAAATAAAAAGCATAGATTTCCCTCTCCTTAATCCCTTCCTTTTAAAATGTTCTCTTCTCTGCTCTAAGTCCTCCCACTTCCTAGTTCAAGTTTCATTGGTGTCCCGTCCCTGTCCCCTGCCCCCCTCCCCTGCCCCTTTTGCATTGTTTGTGTGCGGCACCTCAGTATAAAAAGCCGGCTCCCCAGGGTCCCAGGAGCAGCCTCCCTCCCTCCCCTCCCCAGGCCCGTGGTTATATGTAAGGGTACTGGTTGACCTTGGCAGGGCTCAGTGGGTATCCAGTGTAGACGGTGGAGGCTGGCGAGGCGCTGATGTAGGTCTGGTGGGCAAACTGGGCTGGATACTGACTTGGGTGGATGGTGGGCGAGGGCAGGACCCGGGGGCCCATGCTCACGGGGACCTGGTGGACGATGCTGGCCGGGTAGGCAGTGTGCTGCACGGTGTGGCGAGCCGAGCCTTGGGAGGCCACCAGGTGGGCCACGGTGCCAGTGGAGCCCAGGGCTGCAGGCGCTGTGTAGGTGTAGAGGTGAGGCTGGGTGGGGAGGTGGGCGGCGGCAGCGGCAGCCAGGTGCGGGTGGACAGTGCCGTGGCTGGGGCTGTTGTGTGGGAAGGTGTACGGAGCCTGAGCCATGGTGGGAGCGATGTAGGCCTGCTGCCGTCGATGGCTCCCGGTGCGGTCTGCGGCCATGTGCTGCTGGGCCTGAGAAGAAGCAGCGAGAGGGGCTGTGTCAGGGGAGGAGGGGGAGGCCAGTGGGGAGGAGGGGGGTGAGGACAAGGGGCGGCAGGAGGGACAACAGATGCTTCCCTTTGTGTGGTGACAGTGAAAATAAGTTTGGACTGAGAAAGGGACATCTGGCCTGCTGTGCGCAGGCTGGGATGACACAGAGCAAGCCAGGACAAAGGCAGTGGGATGTGAGGTGTCAATAGACCCTGTTTTGAGGGGGACTACTTTCTTACCCACTGTGAAATCTCAGACTCTTAAGACAACTCTGTTTGAAATTCTATCAGTCCAACCAAATAGCCCTCTTTCCCCTCGAGAACCTAAGCCGCCGTGACACGTGAGATCCTAGGCCATTCTTTTCCTTGTTCTGTGGAATAGGTGTGAGGTTTCCTTCCCTGCAGTAAGGAGAAGCCGCTGAGGTCACTCAGGAAACTTCCTGCCACCACTAGGGGAACCACAGGCCCAAGAGGTGGCGAGGGCTGCCTCCATGACCCTCTCTGCAGCTGGAGAGTGGGGAGCTGAGGCGATGGGCCTGAGTGGGGCTTACCTGACTGAGATTGAGGGGCTGCTGCTGCTGGAAATGGGGGCCTGGCCGCTGCTGCCGGTAGGCGATGGCTCCCGACGAGCTCCCTGAAGAATGACCGCTGGTAGAGGTCACATTGCTGGAGGACTTGGACTTGTAGGAGGACGAGTGGTGACTGGTGTTGACTGTGGAAGGAGGAGGAACAGGTCATAGGTCAGTGTCGGCTCCTTGGTTGACTGGAAGATGCTCCCACTTCAGGTTACAGTGGCCTTCCCAGGAGGACATGTCCCTGAGACTGGCCGTGCAAAAATCAGCCTCAGCCCCCACACTCAGTCTTGACTTTGGAGTGGCACCTGGGCTCCGGCTTGCTCCGTTGGTTAAGATAAGATGAATTCACTCCGGGACTAGCCCAGGAGTTGAACATGGACAAGTAGTTTCCTCCCCTGACAAGGGGGCTGTAGATGCAGGAATCCTACCTTGCCAGCAGGGGGCGCCAAACCCCGGGAATCCTGATTCTGGCCCAACAACTTAAGGTGGGTGGAGAATCTGAATTCTAACAAGCCTCCAGGTGCTGCCACTGCTGGCAGGCGCTCCCACACTCCAGGGGCTCAGGGGCTCTAGGAATGGTGGGCTGTCACCTAGGCAGGATAGTTCTGGCTGGGCAGCCAGAGGGAGCCAAGGAGCCTCTCCAAAGACCAGCTGTCTTAATCAGCCAACAAGTAAGTTTGAGCTCCTGCTTGGGCTGGCACTGTGACTATTAGTCACCCAGAATGGATGAGGTGACAGCAGGAATAAGGAGAGGCATCACAGATCATAGAGATGGAAAGGGCCAATATGACTTCCCTGCTGGTTGGGACAGGTGCACAAGCAAAGCCCATGATATCCTCAGTCTAAGGACAGAGATTGGCTCACATTGTTCTACGTTTGAGCACTTCATGCCTGTGAGTTATACTTAGTGACTCAATTTTCTTTGTTAAGTTTTTTGGAATATGACTTTTACTACCTTCACTTTCTATGGAGGACAAGTGTATTTCCGTGATTTATATTTTCTGCAAACCTTGCTGTACTCAGAATTAATATCTAGTAACACTGGAAAGAATAAGAAGGGTGTAAGAGAAAAGAGAAGCAGAGATCTGGACAGGTCTTCAGTGTGCTGTGGGGCTGGTGGGGAGCTGAGACAGACACAAAGTGACAGAAGGAATCAGATAACTGAGTCTCAAAAGACAGGGCCACATGCCCTAGAGGAAAAAAACTAGAATGAAATGAATAGTACAAGAGATTTCCATGAAATAAATCATTTTTGTCAGTTTTGGTGATGAGCAATATGTGAACACCAGCTCCCAGCAGGTGGCTTGGTAAAGCACAGGGAAGGACTGCCACTCGATGGACCTGGTGGAGCGTAGATCTAGTGTCACTGCTGGCGTGCTCCTCAGTGTGTCTCTAGAAACCAACGAGAAGCCCTGTCTACCACAGATGCATGAATATCAAGATGAAATAATTGACAGGTAACATGGAAAGGGCCCTTGGTACAGGGGATCCAGTCAGCTACGCAAACACTGTCTCCTTCACCTGACTCCCTAGCATGAAAACTGCCCATTTTTGGGAAGGTGCCCAAAGTTGGTGTTCAAGAGAACCATGAGGGAAGAAGTGGCAAGACTGTAAAAAATCAGTTCTCCATCTCAGGCTGTATAGCAACAAGAATCCAGGAAATTTTATGTTGGGGCTTGAGCATCTTAGGCCAAAACAGAGGCCTATTACTGTCACAGGTATCCTGTTGCAACTGGTATAAAACTGGTGAATCTGGTCATTCCTGGGAGAGAGGGTGTTAAATATTAATGAACCACACATAATAAAGATCAGGCATTTGAATGAATTACATTGGGCCAATTCTGTGACAAACCCCCTGGGTGACGAAATCAAAGTCAAAGAGAGAAGCTTGAAGCTGGGGCCAAACCAAGTATGCGGATCAACTGTTGATGAAAGGAGAAGAGTACCTTCAAAGGGCTTCACTTCAGTAGAAGGGCAAAGGGGACTGGAAACCCAGGGACAGGGCACACACTGAAGGCAGAGAGGAGCCTCCTGCCACTCAACATAGATCCAGAGTGAAAGGAGAGCCGCCTCAGTAGAGTGGAAGGTGGTGGGTCCTGAATAGAGACCCCCAATCCAACTGTGTATTGGCATCCAGGGCCCCTCCTACCCACCCACTGCTTCAGAGTCCCTCGGGTGGGTGCCTGGGAATTGGCATGTTGAACTTCCCAGCCATCCAGAGCCAGCCTGGCCCCACAGAACAGACCTGCATTTGGGAATCAGGTCCTGAGACCCAACACTGTGCCCAATCCAAACCCAGTTAGACCCTCAAAGGCCCCCCAAAATTGCAGGGGAAGAAGGGGTTTTTGTGGTCCTAAACATAGAAGGCTGTGAGTGCTGGCCTTCGGGAGGGCTTGCTTCTCTTCTTCCCTCAGCCAGGTGACTGTCTACCCCCTTCCCTCTCTGTAGCAGGTTGCAGGCTGGGCTTGCTGCTGGGCCCAGCTCTGGATCACGCTCTGCTCCTATTCCGACTCCCTGGACATCTTGTGGTTATTACATCTGAGGGGGAAACAATGAGCCGGAGGGATTTACAGCCTGAGTCTGCAAGTGACAAGGTTACTGAGCCTGGTGTGTGCCTGCTACCATCATTGTGGGAACAGGAGACAGGAGCTGAGTCAGAGTTGGTCAAGCTGTTAGAGCAGAGAAACCTGGATAAAGGAGGGGTCCTGAAGGGACCAGGAGATTCATGCAGCAATTCTATCTGCAGAGATCAATAAAGGGGCAATGGGCTTATGATGGAGGATGGTCTCCTAATGTAGGTTCTGGGTTGTAAGGGAACACGGACTTTTCTGCTCATACCTAACCCAGTTACTCAGGGATCCCTTTGTTCTGGAAACAGCCATTTGTGCCCTATCTACACCAAGTGAGGGAGCATGTGCAGCTTGGGTGAGCTCTAGAGCCAGACCCTGGGAGGCCTGGACAGGGCTTTGGGCCAGTTGGCTGCCTTGATGTGTTTGCTAAACTTTTTTTCACTTGTAAAGCTAGGAAAATGGCAGTATCTACATGCAGGGCTACTGTGAGGGTTAGAGGGCCGCCACATGCAGACTGCTTGCTGCCTGGCACTCCCTGCAGTCAGTATGGGTCAGCTGCATTAGCTATCACTCATGTTGGTTGGTCTACTGAACACTGAGCCCTGGCAAGAGCAGATGCACAAGAAACAGTGCTTGCTCCAAACTAGGAGGGTCAATACGAGGCTCCTGGAAAGGGGAACCTGGGAGCCTGGGTGTCACTAGGCCCATGTTGGGCAAAGGCTGCTCTAGAGCACAGGTGTCTGGCCTCTGGTGGCTCACGTGCCAGGAGCTCTGGCTCTGGCCTGCCTGGAACTTAATTGTTGAACTTTCCTTCAGTTCTGCATCCTTCCAATATATTCTCTGTCTCAGGCCAGTGGAGAGTTTATTCTATTGCCTTCCAGAAGATCCTCAACCAACCCCCAGGGCCAATGTGAGAAATCCTCAAGGACCTTCTGATCCAAGAACCTTGGAAGGATGGTCTGTGAGGAACACACTGTTTAGAAACAGGGTTCACCCTGACCTGAGTAGGCTCATGGAACTCTGAACCCTCTGATGCTAGGGGCTCAGGCCAGGGGTCAGGGCTGCAGCAGGTGTGTGCCTTGGCCTGTGCACACCTCCTGGAAACCAGAAAGCCGAGGAAGGCTGCCTTCTAGGATCTTTCAAGCCTAGGATGACTTTACAGACAAAGGATCATATTGGTTTTGAAAACTTCCACCAGCTGGAAGGGCAGGCATAGTCCAAGAGGAGCACCCTCACCCCTAGAAGACTCCCCATGTCCTGAGTTCAATCTGCAGCTGTAGGCCTTCCACAAACCTGTATTTAGAGCCAGGTGCGGTGACACACGCCTGTAATCCCAGAGGCTTGGGAGACTGAGGCTGGAGAGTCACAAGTTCAAAGCCAACCTCAACAACTCAGCAAGTCCCTAAGCAAGTTGGCAAGACCCTGTCTCTAAATAAAGATATAACAAAGGGCTGGGGATGTGGCTCAGTGGTTAAGTACTCTTGGGTTCAATCCCCAGTAACAAAAAACAAAAAACATGTATTTAGAGAATTAAATAATGATACAATGGGGCTGGGGTTGTGGCTCAGTGGTAGAGCATTTGCCTAGCAGGTGTGAGCACTGGGTTCAGTCCTCAGCACAGATAAAAGAAATAACTTAACATAAAATTATTGTGTAGGTCTACAACTAAAAATATTAAAAAAAATAATATAATGTGCACTGTGACAGAAATCATGTCCTTTTCAAATATTTAACCTTAAAAATGTTGCTTCCTGCATGGTTTCCACCAAAATATCTTCCTGGGTAGAAGAGGTTTTTTGGAGAGGTGTCCTTGTGGCCTCAGGAAGGGTCAGCCTTGTTATTGTTATCTCACAGAGGTGCCTAGTTTGGGGGGCTCCAGCCTGGTTTCCAGGCTTCAGATCACCAGAAGACACTGGCAGTCAGTAGAGACTGTCCTGTAAACCAGACACGCTCTGCTTCTGGCTGCTGTGGGTTCATGTTTCCCTGAAGGTAAGGCCTCCCCCTTCCAGAAACATGACCTCCTAGAATGTCTCCCTCATGGAGTGGCCTGGCAGCCCCACATTTAATTCTCAGGTTTTGGTCCCAGGACCGCCTACCTGTTCTGCCTCTGGCCCTGCAGCACTGGCCCTGAAGTGAGGGCTTCTAAGAGCTGTACTGTCTCCGTGGACTGCAGGGGGCCGGCCAGAGTATGAGCGCTTTGGCACGGTTCAGGGATGGCTGTTTACCAAACGCTTCTTCTGAGGAAGGAGGCCTGAGAGGGCTGCCTCTCCTCAGCTCCTGGGTTATGAAGAGGGTGCCGGAGGAGAAAGAAGCGGAGGCTACTTCCACTTCCCCTCCAAGCAGAGCTTCTGGTGTAAGAAAGGCCCGGTTGCAGGCTTCACCGTGAGTTCTAGAAGGGTGTCTTAGGACATGGCCCACGTGTGCAGGCTGGCCTGTGGCAGCAGTCTAAAACGTCCCTCAAGGCCCCATCCTGAACCCTGCTCTGTACCCTCAGTGGCAGTGCCTGAATGGCCTGTTCCTCCCAGGCATCATACATGGTGACCATCCCAGCAAGATTCCCAACTCCAATGGCAATGGTGACAGAGAGGAGGTCCCTCCTTAGAACAACAGCTTCCCACATATACACAAATCTCAGCAGTGTGTGTCCCTTCCCCTCTAAATAGTGGCATCACGAAGGTCACCAAAGGGACCCATGAGGCAAAGTAGTTCACTGTGGGACACAGGCTTCCTCACAGCAGAGGCCTGCTCACTGTTCTGCCCAGATATCCCCTAGGTAACTGTTTAAAACTAGACCCAGCACACATTTTTAAGGTTAAATACTTGGAAAGGACATGATTTCTGTCATAATGGACATTGTATCATTATTTAATTCTCTGCCACAGCCTGACTGTGGCTGGTGAGGGAAAGGGGGCAGAAATGCAGATCATGCAGATTTCTTTTGGTTAACTCCCCAAATTCTCCCACGGTGAGCCCGAGCAAGGGAAAGCTGGAGAGGGGCTGCTGCGTCAGTCTGCAGTGAGCTGTTCGGCTGAGGGGTGAATTCCCAGGCTTGTGCTCAGGCCCAGTTCTCAGGATGGTCATTCTCTCAATAAAGCCAAACATCACACTTGGGAGATTTTTCCTCCAAAGGGGGAATTTGAGGAGGGGCTCAGAGAAGCCTATCTGACCCTTCGCTAAAAAGACTTGGAGAAAGTTCTTCCTACAGGGGACACATGAATGAGTAGCATAGGCTCCTGGCAGGGAGCGATGCTTGACATCAGTTAGGAATGTTCCACACAGGTATCACCACAGACCGTGGATAGAGAGCGGGAGGCTTTCACTTCTTATTTACCAACCTCGTTGAAAGCAGAGCCACTATGAAGGTGGCAAGGCATTAATTATAGAATTAAAAAAGGAAAACTCTGCTTATGGAAGGTGAATCTGACCTTGACCATGGGTGATAATGGAGCACTTGCTATTTTACTAGCGCTCACGTTCCTAGCAGTTAGAAAACAAGAGACGCAACCTCCAGAGAGCAGTTTCCGGCCTGCCCTGGCCCCAGTTACCTGGCCCCAGGCTGTCGCATTCCACCAACACCTCACTGGCCTGGGTCTTCAAGGGGGGCACGATGATGGTTCGGGGGTTGCCAGTGCAATGATTCTCCAGAGTCCCCTTGCTGTCAAAGGTGTTGGTGTTATTGTGCCCGGCACGCTGCTGCACAGAGTAGGGGCTGGTGTTGCTGGAGGAGTCCGAGTAGGGAGAGTCGTGGACTGTGACGCAGCTGATGACATTTTTTCTTTGCTTGGAGACAGTGCTGCAAAGGCAAAGTGAGAAGAAGAACTGTGAGGAGGTTGTAAGGTGAGATGCCATACAGCATTCAGGGACTCGCCATGTGAAGCCCCTTGCTGTACCCTAGGTTCACAAATGTCACCCATCTAACCACCAGCAAGGCACGTGTTTAGGAGGAGGAAGAGGCTTCTGCTGGGCTTCTGGAAATTGGGAAGTGAGAAGCTTCTGGGTGACCCTGGGCTCTCCTCCGTGTGGCAGGCTCAGTAGAGCTGTGTGGCAACCCCTCTGGGCCACCAGCACAGGCTATCTGAGTAAGCAGAGAGAACCTAAAGAACTGGCAACCTGAGACTCAGTCTGGGAGAACAGCATTGGAAGAAAAGTGATCATAAGCGTAGGCTTGGGCCTGTGAGAACGAGAGCTTTAGCAGGGGGGGATGGGTCACCCAAGGCACAGCACTGCTCTGAGAGTATGACCCCCAGCACAGCGCAGGAGTGCTGAGAAAGGGTGAGGAGAGCTGGATCTGGTGCCCTCTCTCTGTGGGGTGACTTGGTGGGCAGGCCACTGGGACCTCCAGGAGTCCCCTGCTTAGGGGAAGTCTGACCATCCTCCAGCTTCCGCATTGCCTGGGCCAAGATCAGGGAGGAGATGGTACTGCACTAGGGCCTGGTGGAAAGGCTCCTGCATGCTGGGGCGGGAGGAAGTCGCTCTCAACCCCTGGGCATCTTCTGTCTGGAACTTCATCTGCAGCAGGGTGGAGCTGGCGCGGGATGGCTCTTGGCCAGTACCTTCTGTTCAGAGATATTTACGTTAGTGGGTTTCTCTGGGAATCAGTCCTACTGCCTCCCAACCTAGGGAGAGGGTTAGGGTGATGGATGTGGGACTTATTGCTGATTGTGCAAAGTTTTATAAATGGATGTTCTATTTTTGTATACTGATCATTTGTTTTTCAGAAATAACTGCCAAAGCAAGGTGGTCAGTTTCTGGTATTTATAGAGCCTGACGGACTCCCAATGACCCCCAAGGAGTCTTGCCCAACATCAAAGGGCCAGGCCAGACCAATCTCTTTTCAAGAGGGATCTCTGCTACTCGAAGGGCAGCATGGAAGTGTCCAGGCAGAAGGCAAGCAGAGGAGGCTGGAAGGGCTGGTGTTGTAAAGGCCATGCGAGGGCCTGGTCCCTGCTCCTGGTATCCAGCACAACTGACATCTGATCTGGATAATTCCTCCAGAGGCTGCACATGGTGTCCTCTCTGGCTATGAGCAGAAGATCCCTAAATGGGTCTGTGGGTAAGAACATGGGCCAGAGGCCTCACTTTGGTATGTGCTGAGCAGGACCTCCATAGCTATTCAACCTCTCTGGGATTCTTCTGCCTTCTTAATAAAACGTAGGTAAGAGCAGTAATTATGGGCTGGGGTTATATAGTTCAGAGGTAGAGTGTTTGCCTGGCACATGTGAGGTATTAGGTTCAATCCTCAGCACCACATAAATAAAATAAAGGTATTGTGTCCATCTACAACTAAGAATATTAAAAAAAAAATAGCAGCTATGCCAGAGATTTGTTCTGAGAACTAAGTGAGAAAACAGAAGTAGAGGGCTTGGAATAGTGCAGGTGCATGCTATAAGGTAAGTATTCCATAAAAGTTAGCTACTATTATTCTACGTTGAGTATCCCTAGCCTCCAAATCCAACATCCAAAACCTCTGGAGCGCTGACATGATGCCAAAAGTGGAAAATTCAAAACCTGATCTCAGGTGGTAGGTCACAGTCAAAATACTAAAAATACTGTATGAAGCTTCAAGGTACATTCAGGCCATGTATGTCAAGTGTATATAAAACACAAATAAATACTGTGCTTAGACTTTGCTCCCCTCCCCAAGATATCTCATTATGTATACGCAAATATTCCATTATCTGAAAAAAATCTGAAATCCACTTCTGGTCTTCAGCATTTTGGATAAAGGCTACCCAATTGTGCTATTTTAATTAGGATTACAAAAAAACTTATTTAGGCAAAGAGAATTCTAGTAGGGCAAGGACTAGCTGGAAAAGTTCCTTCTCTTCTAGCCTATGCATAAGCCAGAAGATTGATAAGAAGGACGGTGAGAAGTCACCAGCTAAGAATCATTGAGACCTATGCTGAGTGTGCAGGAATAACGTTACAAAGCAATATGATACATGTCTCTGCCCTCAAGATTAAAATCTCAGGGGGAGACTGTATGACAACACGACAAGTTAAATAGTGAAAGCTTTAAAATAAGCAGTTAAAGAGAATAATGGATGTCACAAAGTCTTCCATGATTAACTGTCAAGTGAGTCGCACAGATGATAATTGTTAAGAAATCAAAAGAAGGTGAGGAATGAATTGGCTGCATGCATTATAGCACTTCCCGTTAACTTAGATAAAATAGATACATTTTAATTAATAAAGACCCACATTTCTCACTTGTAACAGTCCAAATGCTTAATGCTCTAAAAGCTAAACATAAAGTGACTATGTGACCCAGCAATTCCATTTCTAGGCATGTGCCTGAAGGGAGTGAAAGACAAACTGAAACAGGTGTCTGTGCCAATGTTTACAGCAGTGTTATTCACAACAGTAAAAAGGTGAAAGCGATCTAAGTGTCCATCAACAGATGAAGTGACAAAATGTGGCACATCCATACAATGGAGTACTCTTCAGTCTAAGGTTGAATGAAGTTCCGACACATGTTGCACTATGGATGAATCTTCAAAACATTAAGTGAAAGAAACCAGAAACAAATTTTTTATAACTCTACAAATATGAGATATCTAGAATAGGTGAATCCATACAGATAGAAAATAGATTAGAAGTGCCAAAGACTGGGGCTGGGGGCAGAGAGAAATGGGGAGTTACTGCTTTTGAGTATAAAAGTTTTGGTTGTGGCAAAAAGAGAGCTCGAAATAGATACTGGTGATGGTTGTACAATATTGTGAGTATAATTAATGTCATCCAATTGTTCACTTAAAATGGTTAAAATGGTAAATTTAGATTCTACATTTTACCATAATTTTAAAAAATGAATATACAAAACCTCCACTGAGTTGTACATGTAAATGGGTGGATTATAAAGTATGTGAATTATGTCTCAATTTAAAAAGTCCATGGGCTCATTCCAAAATAAGAAAGCAAATGGGACCCAGGGTCTCGGTGCCTGGGGTTGGAGAGTGCAGCAGGGCTCAATGTAGCCGCTGGGGGGAAGAAGAACTGCCATTCACCACAAGATTAGAAAATGGGGCTCCAGGAAAAGGTCCCCGAGCCTAGGAAGTAGGAGGAAGGAAGGTAAGCTGGAAAGCTGAGTGAGGTGGAGGAGGCAACTTCAGAAGGAACAGGGACAGGAGGAGAGCTGCCTTAAAAAGGCAGGGCCCAGAGAAGGCCGCAGCTGCTGGTCTGTGAGTACCGTGTTATGATAGGCTGTCACTCAAGGGAGCCCCTTCCACCTGCACACAGTATGCCCAGGTTCAGGGAAGCACTGGGAGCCATGACTCCACGCATTCCCTGTTCCCAATGGGATGCAGAGCCACCCTGTCCTTCCCTCAACTCTGGACTCTGGTCACAGTCACTTGAACACACAGTGGCTCCCCTGGCCATCTTAGGAAAAGTGGATGTGTTCTATCACAGGTGCATGCTCTGGTGAAGACACCACATCAAGACAAAGGCTGGCTCCCTAAAAAGTGTTCTAGAAACTGGTGTCCTCATCCTGTGACCCTGGACTTCCAGTCATCTCCAGCCCATTCTGAAATCTACTAGGGAAGGTGGAAGAGATTACTCGTGGCATTAAAGGATCTACTGTGAGGGTCCCTTCAAGATTTATTATGCCACAGACCGTTGCTGCCATGCCCAGAGGCCTCTTCTCTGGGCACAACATCAGTTACCTCAGACCTGATTTCCAATGCTACCTCCGTGGTCGATGCCACTAAACCAGAAGTCTCCTGTCAATCAACCATTGCCTGCACCACTACTGCCATTGCTGCTGCCTCTGATTCTGCTGTTGCCAGCCTAAGGTGACCTAGAGGTCTTCTTTCTGGGTGCTGCTGCCACAGAAGAAACCGCTGCCCTGAATGCAACTGAAGCTGACACTGCTGATGACCCCCAGAGATTGCCTGGTGACACTCCCCCACAGCTGCAGTTGTAGCTGCCACTGCAGCCACTACTGCTGACCTGCTGCCAACAACCACCATCACTACAGCTGCTACCATAGCCTAGAGGACTGCTTCGGGGGAGACTCCAGGTTTGGTTGCGCGTGGCTGCACCCATTTTGGGAGACCAGCCAGGGCCTGGGGTCCGGGTGCTAGCAGGTTTACCACCACAAAGGTCTCTGTCTAGGGACTCCAGCTGGGACCTCCAGGTCCAGTGTTCGGGTGCCTGCAGGTTTCGAGGCGCATGGGGTCTTTCTGCTGAGAGTGCTGTGGCCCTTGTCGTGCTGCTGCATCTCGGGGTTGCTCCTTTGCATAAGTGTATCCCTGGTGGTCTCTCTGCAAGTAGGAGCAGCATTGAGATCTTGGGACTGCAGTGTGGCTGAGCCTGAGGTATCTGAAGCCCAGATCAGTGGGATAGAGACTGGGTTTGCGAGGGCTGATCCGGGTTTGGTGGTCCCAAGAGACGTCAGAGACAGGGCTAAGAAACTATTGAACAATGACAGAGACAGTTCGACTTTCCAGCAAGATTTATTTTATTTTATTTTTTGATTCACTAATCTCTCTACCATATTTAGAACAGGATGTTTTTTATGCATCACTGTGTGGAGGACCATGACATATGAATGATGTTTTGCATTTTTCTTGTATTCTTATGTCTTTAATTTTTTTCTCTTTATTCGTATCTTCCTCTCTTTTGTCTGTTATAGTCTTTCCTACTTTTCTCGAACCAACAATCAAACTCTGTCAGCTCCTCTTCCACTCTTCCTGTGCATTTTTACATCTCACGTTCCTCTTCCTCTCTCATGAATATTACATAGTACACTACCTCTGTTCTCTCATCTACCATTTGAAATTGTAAATCGTTTTAACAAATATTCTGTTTGTACTATAGATAGTTACGGAACTCATCATTTCGGTTTAATGTGAGAAAGCAGTAGACGCCTTAGTGGGAGCTATTAGGTTTAAGGCTATATATTGTGTACACTGGGTGCTGTTGATATGGGCCTCACCAATAAAGGTGAAGTGCTGGAAACCCTCAGGGACACGACAGATCTACAGGGCAGAACTTATCCTGCCTTAGATCCATACTTTTAGATGGGAAAACACACTAACAACATGAAAAAACAAGGGAATGAAGCACCCCAAGCAAACCAAGATGTTTCAATAACAGAAGCCACTGATAACACAGCAGAAGAAATGTCCAAGAAGGAGTTCAGACTGTATATAGTGGAACTGATATGTGAAGTAAAGGACAGTATAAAAAATGAAATCAAAGAAAAAATACAGGAAGTGAAAGACCACTTCAATAAAGAGTTAGAGATTTAAAAAAAATAAAATCCAAGCAGAAATTCTCAAAATGAAGGATTGGGCAAACCAAATTATAAATGCAATAGAAAGCATCATCAACAGACTAGACCACGTGGAAAACAGAACCTCAGACAATGAAGACAAAATATATAATCTTGAAAGTAGAGTTGAACATGCAGAGAAGATGTTAAGAAACCACAAACAAAATATCCAAGAATTATGGGATAACATGAAAAGACCAAATTTTAGAGTTATCAGAATAGACGAAGAAGCAGAGATACAAACCAAAGGAATGCACAATCTTTTCAATGATATAATAGCAGAAAATTTCCCAAACCTAAAGAATAGAATGCAAAATCAAATACAAGAGGCTTACAGGATCCCAAATGTACAAAATTATAGCAGACCCATACCAAGACACATTATAATGAGAATGAATAACACACAGAATAAAGATAAAATTTTAAAGGCTGGGAGAGAAAAAAAATCAAATTATATAGAAGGGGAAATCATTTTGGATTTCAACTGATTTCTTAACCCAGACCCTCAAAGCTAGGAGGTTCTGGAATAATATATTTCAAGTTCTGAAAGAAAATGGATGACAACCAAGAATTTTATATCCAGCTAAATTAAGTTTCAGATTTGAAGATGAAATTAAAACCTTCCATAAACAACAATTAAAAGAATTCACAACTAGAAAATCTACATTATAGAGCATTCTCAACAAAATATTCCATGAGGATGAAGTGACAAAAAAAAAAAGTGAAAACCTGCAAAGGGAGGATCTACATTAAAGGGATATTCAACCAAATGAGAAACTAAGACAAATCAAAAACCAGAAATAAATCACAATGACAGGGAATACAAATCATATCTCAATAGTAACCTTGAATGTTAATGGCCTAAACTCATCAATCAAAAGACACAGACTGACAGGTTGGATTAAAAACCAAGACCCAACAATGTGCTGTCTTCAAGAGACTCACCTCATGGGCAAAGATATCCACAGGGTAAAGGTGAAAGGATGGGAAAAAACTTATCACTCATATGGATTGTGTAAACAAACAGGGATTTCCGTTCTCATTTCAGGTAGAGTAGACTTCAAATCAAAGTTAATCATAAAAGACAAAGAAGAACATTTCACACTTCTCAAGGGAAGTATATATAAGCAGGACATAACAATTATAAATATTTATGCCCCAAACAATGGAGCATCCATGTATATCAAACAAACCCTTCTCAATTTCAAGAGTCAAACAGACCAGAATACAAAAACACTGGGAGACTTTAACACACCTCTCTCACTTCTGAACAGATCTTCCAAACAAAAACTAAATAAAGAAACTATAGAACTAAATAATACAATCGATAGTTTAGGCTTAACAGACATATGTAGATTATTTCATCCATTATCGAGCAGATATACTTTCTTCTCAGCAGCACATGGTTCCTTCTCTAAAACAGAGCATACCTTATGCCAGAAAGCAACTCTTAGTAAATACAAACAAAAAACAGAGATAATACCCTGCATTCTATCAGACCACAATGGAATGAAATTAGAATCAATAGTAAGATAAAAAAATAGAAGCTACTGTGACAAATGGAGACTAAATAATACACAATTGAAGGATGAATGGATAGAAGAAATCAAAGATGAAGTAAAAAATTCTTAGAGGTAAATGAGAACACTGACATGACATATCAAGATCTCTGGGACACTATGAAGGCAGTACTATTTATTTTAATGAATGCATTGAGTGCATTCATTAAAAGAATAAAAAGTCAACAAGTAATGACCTAACACTACATCTCAAAGCCCTAGAAAAAGAAGAACAAATCAACACCAATAGCAGAAGACAGGAAATAATTACAATCAGAGCTAAAATCGATGAAATTGAAACAAACAATTGAAAAAATTGACAAAACAAAATTGGTTCTTTGAAAAAAATAAATAAAAATAGATAAACTCCTGGCCATGCCAGTGAAGAGAAAAAGAGAGAAAATTC
Organism: Ictidomys tridecemlineatus; assembly: GCF_052094955.1. Lineage (NCBI taxonomy): Eukaryota > Metazoa > Chordata > Mammalia > Rodentia > Sciuridae > Ictidomys > Ictidomys tridecemlineatus. Next base: position 216,889,025 of record NC_135478.1, read on the forward strand.
AACTTACAAAACACAAGATGAAGAAGGAAATATCACAATGGACATGTCTGAAATACAAAAGATAATCAGAAATTATTGTACTCTAATAATAAACAGAAAATATAGAAGACATTGACAGATTTCTAGAGACATATGACCTACCCAAACTGAATGAGGAGGTCATACATGATTTAAACAGATCAATTTCAAGTAATGAAATAGAAAATGCCATCAAAAGCCTGCCAACCAAGAAAAGTCCAGGACCAGATGGATTTTCAGCTGAATTCTACAAGACTTTCAAAGAAGAAATACCACATGCACCTCCAATAAAGTATTAATCTCTAGGATATATAAAGAACTGAAAAAACTTAACACCAAAAAATACAAATAATTTAATCAATAAATGGGCCAAGAAACTTAACAGATACTTCACAGAAAAAGAAATCCAATTGATCAACAAATTTATGAAAAAGTGTTCAACATCTCTAGCAATTAGAGAAATACAAATCAAAACTACTCTAAGATTTCATCTCACTCCTGTCAAAATGTCAATCATCAAGAATACAGGCAACAATCAATGTTGGTGAGGATGTGGGGGAAAAGGTACACTCATACATTGCTAGTGGAACTGCAAATTGGTGCAACCACTATGGGAAGCAGTATATGGAGATTCCTCAGAAAATTGGGAATGGAACCACCATTTGACATAGCTATCCCACTCCTTGGCTTATACCCAAAGGACTTAAAATCAGCATACTATAGTGACACAGCTACATCAATGTTTATAGCAGCTCAATTCACAATAGCTAGACTATGGAACCAACCTAGGTGTCCCTCAATAGATGAATAGATAAAGAAAATGTGGTATATATGCTCAATGGGATATTACTCAGTTTTAAAGAAGAGTGAAATTATGGCATTTGCCAGTAAATGGTTGGAGTTGGAGAATATCATGCTAAGCAAAATGAGCCAATCCCCCAAAAAACAAAAGACCGAATGTTTTCTCTAATATGTGGATGCTAATTCACAATTAGGCAGCACTAGGGAAGAATAGCGTTACCTTAGATTAGGTAGAGGGAAGTGATGGGAGGGGAGGGAAAGGGATATGGGATCAGGAAAGACAGTAGAATGAAACACGCATTATTATTGTATGAATGTATTTGACTAGGTGACCAATATGATTCTGTAACATGTACACTCAGAAAAATGAGAAATTATATCCCATCTATGTATGATATATCAAAGTGCATAAATACATTCTACTGTCACGTGTAACTAATTAAAACCAATAAAAAAAAGTTATTGTAAACTGTCACTTAAAATAGGATTTGGTCCATGTGGGGACAAGTGCACGGAGTAGGGCATACATGGCATATGTTAAGGGTGTCTGAGTGGCAGGCCCCTCCTCTCGTACTAGGCATGTGAGCAGCAGGCCGTTTACCCCATAGGCACAGCCCTGTGCATGAGGCTGTACGTTGCAGTCCCTGCGCTTGCTCCATAGCCCACTCCTTGATTGGTAGCTGCAAGGACAGCTGGCCAGAAACTGCATTGGCGGCTGCCTGTAATCTGCTTATCTACTGCCGGAGTATATATACATGGTACCTGAGCAATAAAATCAGACCTGCTCCCTGCTTGGTCTCTGGAGGTCTTGATTAGCGACTCTGCAGTCACACTGTCCTCTACCCTGTTCTGTGGACCTCCTTGCTGGACGAGAGAGAGCCCAGTAGGTCTACTACTCATTTAGAGAAAAAACAAATTTCTTTAGTGAGTGCACCTAACATATACCTAGATCTGGCCAATTCCTGCTCATCCTATCTTCCGTAAGCACCGAATAGTTTAGGAGATAAGGAAGCAAACAAGCAAAACACACACACAACATTAATTTTGGCCAAACTGTAATCTTACCTCAAATAAAATTCAATCTGGGCACATTTGGAATTCTTTGTTTAAATTTGAAAACTATGAAGCAGTTTCAGCTTAATTTCGGCAAGAATTATCTAGCAACTAGAACTTTCTGAAGGTACAAAGGGCCAATCTGTCAATCAGTTAACCTCTTGTCACTTAGGAAGGCTTTCCAGCAAGGGTCTTGTAGGAGTCGGCAGCTTGGCCTAGATGACCAGGAGACTTGAGGGCCGACTCCTCAATGGAAACCAGCAGGTAGTGAGCCTCCCATGAACAGGACTGGGGGAGCCTGCCTGTCAGCCTCTGGTGGTCTCCCAAGGAGAGACATAAATCCTCCATCAATTTTTGGGGGGTTACTGGGGATGGAGCCCAGAATGCTCAACTACTAGGCTATATCCCTGGTCCTTTTCATTTTGAGATGGAATGTTGCTAAGGTGCCCACGCTGGCCTCAAACTTGTGATCCTCTTGCCTCAGCCCCCTGAGTATCTAGGATAATAGAAGTGTGCTACTTGATCTCTATAAACTCTTCAGGGGTACTGTTCATTTGTTTGTAGCTGGGGAGTCCTATGCAAATATGAACAATACAGTAATGCTGATTTACTTTTATTTTTGGATTTATATGTGATCTCTTCTATTGTTAGAAATCTCTGTGTTCTACCTAAATATGCTACACAGATTAGGGAACAATGGGAAGCTGCTAAATGAGTCACTTTAAAAATGAGCACACTTTTGAGATGCTACTGTGGATTCTTTAGGCTCCTATGTGTTGAGACTACTGGGATTCATTCCACTATTGAGTCTAATTATTATTGATAGCTTATCAATCCCATTACGAGTTGGTTAATGGAAGTGAGAGAGACTGATAGAAGTACAATGAGAAATGAAATATTTGCTCAAATGGCCTTGACAGACATCACTTCTGAATAAGGAGCAAAGCTGTAAGAGCACACAATTGCATTGTGTTGTCATGGCAATAGATGATTTTCATCATTTTAAAATGATGAAAAGAAATAAGGAGCTAAGAAGTAAGAAATCAGCCCCAATGGAGAACACACTGCCAGAGGATCAGGTGCAAACCCGTGACCCCGTCTCTGCAGGGCCCTGCTTGGAATGTGATTCTGATTTCTATTTGCTAATCTCAGTCAATTTCATCCTTCAAGACCAGGGTCAAAAACTCATCTCCTCCAGTAAACTTTCCATGACTTCTTTCACTCTGACTTCATAGTCAACACTAGTTATGAAAAAAATACTACTCTTTTATCACCACAATACTGATTGCCAAATATAGGTAATAGTTATTGGATGTAGACCAACTACCATTCAGAGTGCTGTTTACATATTATCTCCTTTGATCCTCCTGGCAAGACTATGCAACAAAGAATATTTTGAAGGCAATAAACTGCAGACATGGCAAGCTTGGGTCACTTGGTTGCCTAAAGTCACAGAGCTGGTAAGGGGCAGAGTCAGATTGAAGGCAGCACCTGATCTCTCATCCATGATGCTCTGCAAACCTCTGTCTCCCTAGTGAAGTACCCAGCAAGCACCTAAAATGTAAAATGATGCAAACTCCTTTTTCTGGTTCCTCCAGGGCCTTATCTCATGACAGTGGTATTTTCTGAGCATGGGACCTGGGATGGTTTGCACACAGAACTTCTCAGCTGACGAGAAGGAGAGATACGGACTCAGTCACCTTCACTGCTGTTCCCACACTGTTCTATTCTAAGGCCAGAGCTGATTACTTTTAATCTGGCCTTGTGTGAGGAGAGGGAGCTGAAGCCACTGCCTTCATGCCAGTGTGCTCCTTCTGATGAGTTAGGTAGTTCTTGATTTAAAGTCATCAGTGAAAATTCCCTTCATTTTAACCTGGTACGTACATTCCATTCAATCATATAGTCTGCATATTTATACCAAACATCACCATTAAGGTCGTACTTTATGTGACTACTTTACAGAGAAATCAGAAACAAGACCCTGGAAGGAGCAGCGAGAAGTCACCCTGTCCTCACCCAGTGGATGGTGTGGAAGATGATGTCTTCTCCCACTTTCTCCTGCAGTCCTGTTCCCTCCTTCTACAGCTTGACTCACTTCTCCTCACCATGGCAGGCTGTCCACTGAGTCCTCCTGCCTGATGTATCCACTCCTCCCTGTCCCTGCCTCCTTCTTCATTGTGGAAGGCAAGGAGCCAGCCAGGAGGTTGCCACACATCAGTGACATCTCTGTAATGCCAAAGTGTCATGACAAGCTGCTGGGGATGGACAGTAGGGCAGTGTTGCTTATTCCCTAAGCCGCTCCACTTCATCCACTCAAGTGTAGTGAATGGGGCCCTGTAATGAGGATGCTGTGAGCTGGCTGGACCAAAGGCCTTTCATTGCTCCAGATGCATCATACGATTGAAACATCTTTCAACTCTGGAAGTGTGTTAAAACGGACAGGCAACAAACACCCTTAAAATGATCTTGTGTGTCTAATTCCTTTGCTTCTTCACTCTAGTTGGAATAGGATGTTCCTGTGCCTGCAAGATTTGGCTGTGTGGCCTTCTTAACCAGCACAGGGCAGCTGTGAGCAACTGGGCTGTGGGTGGCAATGAAGACGAACTCCACTTTGGGTTGATTTTTGTTCAGGTAGTAATAAATGAGTGTGGTTTTTTTCACCTCTCTCTATGTTTTAGACCAAAGTCTTTTGAGCAGCAGTTATTCGGTTTTCCAACTAGTTTCTCTGGTTTTACAATTTGATATAAAGGAGGAAATGATTTAATATGTATTCTGCAACCCCACCTCTAATTTTAAGAGTGACTCAAATGACTGTCTTACTAAAAAATCCTAAAAAACTGAATGATATTTATGAACCATTTTTTTTTTTTTTTTTACAGTTTACATTTTTGTTCCAATGGCTGTAACAGTCTTTGTGAAGCGCAGAATGCAGCAGTGCCCGGTGACCCAAGTACAACAACCTATCTGCCAGGGTCTTTTAAGTAATGTACGGATGAATATATGAGTGAATAATGAAGTGTTAGAGTCTGTAGACAAGTCAAAATAACACCTGGTGTTTTGCCAGGGGAATGTTAAGAGTTCTTAAACAAGTCTGGATGGTGCCTGGCAAAATGCCAGAGGGAGTGGTTTGTGAAGTAACAAAAGCGAGCCATTAAGTGTGGAGATTCCTTATTGGTTGAGTGATGTATCTAGTTTATGCTAATTAAGATAAGCTGTGCAAAATGTATAAATACCTCTGTTGTCCTACAATAAACGGCTCCTACTCCTGCTGTATCAACGTACACAAGTTATTCGTCACCCCCCAACCCCGATATTTTGCTGCAGCCAGACTGCGGCAATGAAGAATGGACGAGCAGCTGGAGCACTGATAGTTACACACTTCCAAAACTATACTCACACTGGAAGGCCATACGTTGGGCCTCTGTGTGGCAGTTTCAGCATGAGGCAAGGTTGGTAGGAGGGTCTGGATGAATCAGACATGCACCTGCAAACTCTTGTCTGAGGAAATTTTTGGTGAGAAAAGAGGGCTTGCTCAGCATATGGAGACAGATGCTTCTCTAAGTTAACTATAAATATTTTATAGTTCTACTACTTACTCCTGGGGGCCACAGAAAAATATGTCTATAATTTAGTTTTTCTGAGTTGACGCCAATTCTCTAGACACAACCAATGAAACCCCTAGACCAACAAGTGACTCATTGAAAAAGCAGAGTCCATTGGCTCTTCTGTGGTCTGACCACTAAAATTCAAAGAATTAGAAGAGCTGATTTCTGTCCCTCTCCTGAGATGGCTCCAGCTTACTGATGAATGCCCAGTACTCAGTGGGGCTTAGTGTACAACACTCTTTGACCTCCCCACATCCCTGGCATGGTGCACTGCACCAGGACATAGTGGTGGTCACAAAAGAGTGCAGGACATTAACAATTATATTGTTAATGACTGAAGATAAATCAGTTATTTCTGTCACTAATTAAGCTTGCCATTTCTTTAGGGCATCTAAATCACAATTCTGCTATTTAATAATTTAATATTAATATTAATTAAATATTAATCAATTTGGGTAAGTCACTTCCTTTCTTGGGCCTGGGCTTCTTCATCTATCAAATGGGAAAAGGAAATGTGGCATCTACACCCCGTAAGTGACACAGAGGGCAGTGCTGGCGAAAGCACTTGATACCCTTCTTGAGTTCACCACCTCCTAGGCTGCCTCTGCATGCTCTGGAATTCTCCTTACAAGTCGGAATCATGACCATCCACCTGCTCTGGCAACTAAAGTGCCACATATTTGGTGTCAGGAAGAGTGGTTTTATTTTGAAATTCTTTTAAGAATTCTAGGCGATGTCCCCCAGTCTTGGAGACTTACTGACTCTCCCTGAGGTCTGGAAAGGTGGCCCCATCACTTGCCCCACATTGGTGCCAAGGCACTCTGGGGGGAGGGGCACTGTCATTCTCATGAGCATCATTGGCTCCTGACTCTCCAACTGTCATGTTGAGGCTGACCCACATCAGGGGTAGTGCCCAGCATTTCAGGCAGTTACAGGACAAGCACTGAGAACCAGAAATGTTAGCGTTAGTGTAAGTAGAAAATAGGAAATAAAGTTGGGAACACGATGCTCATGGCAGAGGAGTGATCTGGGTTGGCTGGGGCGGGGGTGGGCAAGGATGATCAGGGTTAAGGAGAGAAGGTCTCCCTTGTTCAAACCAAGAAACCCAGAAGGGCAAGGAACATCGCCCAGTAGGAGATGTAGTGGACTCCTACTTAGCTGCACTGGGGGGTGATACTTGTTTTCCCAGGACCAATCTTTCCCTTGAGTCCCTTACTACCTCATAATGAAGAATACCATCCCTATTTAACAGGAGACCCCTTAACAATCTCCCCTTGTATCCTGAAATCTCCTTGCTCTGTGTGTCCTGTTTTCTCTTAGAGAAGCTTCCTGACTGGGACTCCTCCTATGTGCCTGCCTTTGCAGCTCTGCACCATAAATTACTTCACCTGAATCTGCAACCCCACCTCTAATGTTTGTACACAACTGCTTAGACCTTTGACCTTGAGAAGTTCCCTCCCATGTTATCTCCTTAAGTTACATTCCCTTCAGATCCCTTTAGTACTTTGCTGGTTTTTTTGGAAAGATGTTCTGCTTTGTGTTATATGATTTGTATGTATCTTATCTTGCTTATTCCTTTGTGTACCTCATGAGGACAGAGATCGGCTCCCTTATTTATGTAACACCTGCAGTGCCCAACATAATATCTTACACTGATGAAGGCAATAAACATTGACTGTGCTAAATTTTATGACATTCTGATTTCTAAGAATGAGTAATTGTATTTCCTCCCACATTTTTTTCTCGTTTCTAAACATAGTCATAATAATGTGATCACAATTACACAGTAGTTTCTCTATAAATAAGACAGCTACTGGCTTATTTTTTATTTCATGTAGACTCAAACTCAAATACACTTTCCTATCTTTCAGGGTCCTGAACCATTTTCTAAGGCAACAGCCATTTATCTTTCCAGAAAACATTGCTATCACATCTTCTGTGAGCTGCCAGTCACAGCTATGGGCATCTGAGACCTTCAACATCACTCTGGTTGACCTGCAGCTTGCCATTTTGGTGGAATGACCCTGGTACATTTTCATTATCTCGGGCCAGGCAGGCAATCCGTTATGCTTTTAGCATACCAAGCCCACTGCCATGATCCGTGGTGGTTCCCCACAGGTCACCTGCCCGTCCACTGCTGCTTGCCTCCTTGGAGTCTCTCAGTCATTTCCATCAAGTCCTCACGAGCCACCATGCATTTCAGTTCTGCTGCTCTTGGGGGCCTGGGAGTGCTAGGGAAGTGGGTATGTGCTTTGGCTTTGCTGTCTCTCCAGCCCTGACTGGTGCAGAGAGAGCATCTTGTCCTCAGGCACTATTTAATTCTCTCCTTAGCACTTCAATGTCCAGAGTTTGGCTCAACTCAAATCTCAGACTCCAAAATCATATTCCATTCTAACTAATCACTAGATTTTAAATTACTTTCATTTTTTTTCCAGTTGTTTGCAAATTTGTTTGGGCCTTCTTATGACAATGATATAAATGTATACGAGCTGTCCTAAGCAAGTGTCCAGTTTGGGGCTGGGAAGAGCCTTTCTTCTTGTGAAGGGGCCACTGAGCCCACATGAAGACTGAACTCACACGTGAAGACTGAACTCACAGCCTTCTTGGTGGGGAGGATGAGGCACTGGAAAGGAAGGAACACTAACTCGACTTGGGACTGTGATCAAAAGGGAACTGAGACCAGCCCTGGAATCAGCATGTGGGGAGTAAAGCAATACTGATCTGCAAATGTGTGCCTGGTCTCACTGACCTCAAGTCTGCTTTGGTACCTGGCAAATGACAGGATCAGAAATGCTCCACTACATTCTTCTCTGAAATATACTGAAAATCAGGCTGAGCCACTCGGTGGGAAAAAAGAATGAGAAATATGCTATCCCTATCATGAAATATATACCCAAACCATTGAACTTCATTATTAAGATGGGAAGGGATGCCCCATGCAGGAACAGCTATAATGAGAATGTTTTAATCAGTCTATCTGTACATTTTGTAATGATTTCAAGCATGAGAATTTATTATCTAATCAAAAGGATTTGTGATTACTAATTAGTTACATTGTATCCAATCAGGAATTAATACTGTGGGCCTAATTACAAATGTTGAGCTTTGTACCCAGTTGTGGGATGCGTGCCGACTGGCAATGCTGGGCGGGGGAGTGGCGGGCCTTCCCTGACCCTTGGTTCTACAGCAAAGGCACCAGCAGGGCGGGGTTGTGAGACTTGGGGTTCTACGAGGCCCCAAGGCCCCTAGGGGTGCAGAAGGCCAAGGTTTACCAGGCTGCACCACCTGAGCCAAGCAAGCTGAAAGCATGTTTTACTGGAGTCTGGCTACAAAGCATAGAAAAAGAGGCTCTGGTGCCAGGGTTAATATTGTACAAATATAATAAATATTTCTTCCCTCTCTCCAGGAAGCACACAGAGAGTAAAATGAATTATTACTACTTTGGAATAAACAGTAATGCTCTCTGGGTGAAGAGCCAACTGGCAGTTTGAAAGATTGGGTTAATCAGACACAGGGAAATTTCTGATTAATTGGACAATTACTTGGAATTCTGAGTGAGCCAAGGCAATATTAGAGAAATGTCCCAACCAACTGGGAGTAAATTCAGTAGCCTGAGGCAGAGATTCTGAAGCTTATGGAGGCTGAAATACACTGGCATTGTGGGCCTGATTTTATGATCTCACGTTTGTCAAATGTATAGGGCCTGCAACTATCTTTTAAGACTAAAGTGATTCAAATTATTTTGATTTTCAACAATTATGGAAAATCTGTTTGACAGTCTCTTGAAATAAGTTTAAGACCCAAGGACATGACAAAACCAAAATTTAGGGGTCAGCAGGGAGGAATCACTATGATTGATGATGTAAATGGCCCAGATTTAGGAATAGGGCACGAGAGCCGGCGACACACGTGACGTTCTCCCAGGCTCCTTCCTTGGAGTCGAAGGAGCCACATCTCACCTGGTGGGGGCATGTTTTTGTTCCTCCTCCTCATCTGTGTCGCTGCTGATGGTGATGACGCTGACAGTGGGGCTGGGGGTATCGGGGATGACAATCGTTTGTCGCTGCCGCTCTCTGGTGGTGCTGGAGGCCACGTCGCCCCACCCACATGTGACGGAGGTACTGCAGGCTGGGCTGCTGTGCACCATGGCGCAGCGGGGAGGTGTGTTCTCCTTGACACGTTTGGATCGCTGAGGGGAGCTGATGGCCTGGGAGGAGGACACTTCACAGGTGGAGACGTTTCTGTAATGACAAAACCATACATGCAGAGGAAGCTCAGGCCTGGCAACTCCTTCCAAAGAGTCCACTTTAGAAACACCAGTGTCACCAAATGTTCATTACAAAAAAAAAAAAAAAGTCCAAGGACTGGACCAATTAGACTGAGTTTGTAATTAGAAAAGTGGTTGCCCTAGAGGTCTTTCAGGTGAGGACAACAGCTTGGCCTCCCCAGGGCTCTGGTCTGGCTCCCTATACCTGCACCCATAGGCTGGTCTTGTAGGGGTTTAAGTCCTGACCAGAAGTCAGCTGTGTCTGCTTCAGTGTGGTCTTCATCTTCAGGATTAAGGTCCTGCTTTCTGGGCTCCATCCTGTGACCCCACAATAGATTTTATGTCTTGTTTGGGATGGAGAGAGAAGTGGTGTTGGCCTCATAAAGCTTTGTTTCCTTGCTAATAGTTGTTCTACCATTTATTATACTAAAACACTTGTTTCTTAAAGAGTTTCTGGACTATAGGTCCTAACTTTGGTGACTTTAAAGTTCAGCTTTCCCCCTTTCCTCCTCTGGGAAAAGGATGTGGTCATTAAAGTATTTGTGTATATGTATTAAAGGAAAAAAAAAAAAACCCAAACGATTTTTCTGGATTTTGATCCCTGAGCCTTGTGGGGAGCTTGCCAGTCTATGTGAATTATAATTAAAAATTAGGAATAGTACAAGAGGAAAAGATACACTTAAAAAGGAAACTTTTAATTTGGTTTTGATTGAACTGAAATTCCTTATTAAGTGAGCCAGTGTAGTTTCTGGTAACTTCAGGGAAAAGATACCTTTTTCCCTCCCCATCTAACCTTTGCTGATCCTGGTAGTATCTACAAGTGAGAGACCAAATCCAATGTATAATAAATCTTAGGCCTTATGTCCTTAGAGGATCTTCTAGCTAAAGGAATGGCAGTAAAATGAAAATAGTAAAGATAGACTTATTTAATTTTTTATCTAGCCAGTTTTAACTACACTGCTTATTCCTTTTCAGGGGCTGGTAATAAGTTTTACTGATAAGACTGTTTCAGTGTTTTTACTTATCAAAAGCCTATGTGTTTGTTATTGCTAATATATGATTTTGAGATTAAATTTTTTGTTATTCTATCAGCTGCAGTACCTCCACTTAGCAGTGTTAAAGAAAAGCAGGCGGGGCTGGAATTGAGGCTCAGTGGCAGAGCTCTTGCCTGGCATGTATGTGCGAGGCCCTGGGTTTGATCCTCAGCACCACATAAAAATAAATAAATAAAATAAAGGTATTGTGTCCAACTACAACTAAAAAATAAAATATTAAAGAAAAGAAAAGTAGGCCTGGCCATACTATCTGACGAGAGAGAGAGAGAGAGACACACACACACACAGACACAGACACAGACACACTGACTTCTTTCTGTTCTCTCAGACTTGTTTTGTCTAAGGTATTGGACTTAAAAATAAGCAAATACATAGCTTGGACTATAATTGCATTGATCTTGAAGTGCACAGGCAGTGAACTTTCAGGAGGTCAGCCAGACAGTGAGAGGATAGGGAGGGACTTGCTAAATAGGTGGTGAGGACAAGGGTTCTTACTGCCCCTATTTGGCCAAGGTGAGCCACAAGGATGCAGATACAGTCCTGGGTCAGACCAGCACTCTGTGTGACTGCATGAGTGGCTGGCCATGATAGTGCCTGAGGATCAAGACGGCTTTTGTGGATGCTGAGTCTAATAATGACATGGGTATACTGTCACAGGGCTGCCAGACAGAAGCACTCTGGAGGCCTGCCACTGATTTGATTTTCCCTGAGTTGTCAGATACACCCAAATAAGGACTCTTGAAGAAGGACAACAACTTGTAGGAAGTTAACTTTTGGATTGATTTTTGAGAATGAAAGGAGGTAGGACTAGTTTCTGGTGCTTAATTATATGAGGAAGCAGAAAACCAAAATGCATTAAACCTTGTGTATACTGGACTTCTCCAAATAAGCAACCACATACCTCTAAGTCGGTGCCATTAGGAAGAAATGTAGGAACAATTCTATGGTTGCATGATCTGGATCTATTTGGTTATAGGATTTTTTTTTTTTTGAGGGTGGGGCTTGGAAATCTCTATATTTTAAAAGTTCACTGAGGTATAGTTGACATATGTAAAATTATTGCTTCTGAAGAGTTTGATGAGTTTTGACAAACGTACATTTATAAACCCCAACCACAATCCAGACATGGAACTTTTTCAACACCTGAGAAGTCCCCGCATGCTCCTTCCTAGGCAATCCCCTCCTATCCCACAGTCTCTGGCAACTACTAATCACATAGCATGTAACTGTTCTTCCAGCTGGATTGTTCAGGAGTTCACTGAGATGAGACTAGAGTTAAAGGGAATGGGAAAGATTAGTGTCGTGTTGTTAGTGTATGGGATCAACCGCAGTTAATTGTTTGTAGTTAAGGAAGCAGCTAAATGAATCAAAATTTCTGACCTCAAATTTCAAAGAAAGTACAATCCTCTAGGATTTTTGCTTTTTGTTTTTGGTTCCTGTTCACTTAAAATAGCAAAATATTTCAAGCATGCATAGACTTGTAGGCAATACTCATGCCAGGACCATCCAACATTATAAAATCTTGATTCATTGTTATATATCCTTTAAGTTTTTTTTTCTTTTTTTCATTTTTAGGGATTGCACTCTATATGTTGTAGGCAAATGTTTTACCTTGAGCTACATCCCTAGTTCTATTGTGGAGTGTTAGGATCAAACTCTAGTATTTTTGAAAAAGTTATCCTAAATGATTTCCAAAGTGAAATTTCAGAGGCAAAGCTGTTTTCGAGAGAAGAAGTAACAAAAACTTTCTCCTTGGCCAAACTTTAGTCAGGCTATGAACCTTCTCCTAGGCCCACTTGTGTATTTCTTATAAAATCCAGTCTTAGAAAACAGCCTTGCTAATTCAGTTTAGACAGAGCCTGTCATCCTTGATATCTGATCAAGGTTCCCTACCCTTCACTGTTCCCCAAGTGATTCCAATTACCTTGGCCTGCCTTCAGTTGGTTTAGCTAGAATAACCCTTAAGCCTCATGTTTCCTCTTAGTAATTTTCAATCCTCTGACCCCAACACTATTCCTTGGCTATTTAGTTCCAATTGTCCATGCTGTATGCAGAGTTCAGCCCAATCTCTCCCCAACTGCAAGATCCTAGTTCAGCATCCCTGGTAATATTTCCATGGTACTGAATAAAATCTTCCTTCCTGCACTTTAACAAGTATCAGTGAATAATTTTCTATTCCCCCTGAACAAAAGGGGCTAAAGCACCTAAGATGCTGCACGTGCTGTGATTCTGGGCCTCCACCCTCAGGGTGCCGCAGGGCTTTACTAGAGTGCAGGCTGCACTCACACAGAGTGACAGTGAGTCCTGACTGCGCCATCTAGGCCAGGCCATACATGTTCTGGGGCTTCTGCAGGAGGAGCTGCTCCCTCCAGTGCCAGCAAGCTGACACCCCCCCTGTCCTAAGCATCGCTCTCAGCATCACGACCTCGGGGCGGGACCTCCCAGGCCGCCCTCACCACCTACCTCACAGATGACTGGTGCTGCTTACTCTTCCGAGAGGAGGTGGTGCTGGTTGGCTGCTGCCGCATCACGTGGGCCACACCCACATTTAAGGGCTGGGCGGCTGGGAGGGTCACATGACCAGTCAATAGCGCCGGCTGCTGCATGATGGGATTGTAATGGCTGCCGTGCGCATGCGTGTTCCTGAAAAGGAAAAGGAGGTGGTTTTTATGGAAGCAGTGCCTTTACAGGATGAAGTTACCTTTTAACTGAAAGCTGACCATGGCTGGGGATGTGGCTCAGTGGTTAAGAGCCCCTGGGTTCAGTCCCTGGTACAAGGGAAAAAAAAAAGGCCGACCACGTCCCATTGAAGGGGCGGGAGGAACCTGACGGGTTGGCGAGAACCAGGACTTAAGTGGGAAGAAGACCAAGTGTGCAGGCTGTGCTTCCAAGTTCTGGGGACTTAAGTATGCCCTTTGACTTTAAGTGAACAGGTGATTATGCTGAACAATAACGTGTGTTTTATTTTTGAATTTATAGAGTGCCTTCAGTGGAGTCTTTCATTCCACTCTGAGGTAGACAGGATGTTGTGGTAATACCATTTTATTAATGAGGAAATTGTAGTTAATGCGAAAAACAAACTTTGAAGACTGGGACTCACGTTCTCCTGGCATTAGTGAGTGTTAATGTTCTTTGGAATTCCCTCAGTGGCCGGTACAATGCACAGGCCTATAGCAGCTGATCAGTTAATTACACGCTTGCAGAATGAACAATTAGATTTACGGAAGGTTGACTGGACGTGTATAGAGTTTGGTATTAAATAAAAATTAAAAGCAGTCAGACACATACTGATAGGAATACTGGCAGCCTGCATCCTGAAAATGGGTTACATTTCTAAGTTCTTATTATTTGAGTTGTATGGAGATCAGCACCTTATTTCCCCACAGAAATGTTAAAAGTGATGATTAACTCAGAAATTTCCCCATGAAAGTCCACTTGACACATAAGATAATTAAAAGCTACAAAGAATTTACTTGACTTTTTAAAAATAATCAAATTCTACCTTTGCTACTTGGGGGAAAAGGATGATCAGGGGAAAAAAAGGAGCAGATGAACACTTTTGTAGAAATTTTGATACTCTTAGGCATTTACATGGACTTCAGAAACTGATGTTATGGCTTCTTTATTTTGTCATTGCTCTTTCCCTACAGAAATGTGGTGTTCTTTTCCTTTGAAACCAGTCCAGCATTAGTACTGCTCTTTTGTTTATTAGTCAAGATCACAGATGTTCTTTGGTCCACATGTTAAAGTGGGAGAGAATGGAAGAAAGTGCATTGCTTATGGATGTTGTTGGTGATTGCTAGGTTAAGAGATGGAAAAGAGAAGAGAGGGGGGCTAAGAAAATATGCATGAATAAGTGCATGATATTGCTGAAATTAAATGAGCTATAAATGCTGAAAGACAAAGGAGTAAAGGAGTATGGCGTGTGTGGTCTTTTAGGAGAAAAGGGGTGGTGGTGGGGGGAACAATTGGTCAGACAGCTTTCCACTTGGTTGCTGTTCCTAATGAGCTAGAGGAAGAAAAGCAGTCTTGCTGAGCATGAACTGCTGTGAATGGGCAAAAAGAAGATGACAGGCTTATTTATTGACTGTCATGTTCAGGCACTGCTGTGGTGCATGTTAAATACAGGCCAAGTGCTTTGTGTTTTGTCTTAATTTAAACCATTCAACAATCCTATGACATAAGCCTCATTATCCCCACTTTGCTGAAGGAGAAATCAAGGCTCATAAAGGTTAAATAACATGCCCTGGTCCCAGAAAGCCAGAATGGAAGTCTGTTACACCTGATGTTGAAAGTGATTCCAATGAATGCAGGTGGGTGTGGGGAGTGAGAGGGACTGTGGGGACAGCCTGTGCACTCACTTCTTTGTACTAGTCAGTTATAGGGAGAGTGGAGGAAGCTGTAATAGAGACTTGACCAGGCACTTATAGCTCTACCTGTCAGCCTCTTCCAGAGAGCTCTCTATCAAAAATGTTCTTTTAGGTCAGAAAAGGAATTATGGGTAACTTCAAGGTGGGATGGAGACTCTCAAGAGGGTTGAGGGGAGTGACCAGCCCTGGTGTTTATGCTGAAGGAGAGACAGCCCAGAAGGGTCATGAGGAGTTGGGAACAACTTGGAAGTGGCCATGAAAACCACAGAGCAGCATGTCCATGAGGAAGTCAGTGTTTGGATGGGTGGAGTTCAGGAAATTCACAGGGGTGTGGTGTGCTGGCAGGTGGTCACCTGGATGTCTTTAGGGTCTATGGGAAGTGGAATGTGTGACACGACTAGTACCTGGAGAAGCACACTCAACAAACATGCCAGAGTTTGCCATTCCAACAAATCCTATCTGTCAAACCTTCCCTGGGGAAGTCAGATAGACTCCAGGGTGCTTATATCTCCAAACATCCTGAGAACACTTTCTAGAATTGCTTAGGGCTTTGGGGACTCTCTACTGCTTTCTTAACTGGTGACAAACCCTTCTTTTCTGAAAGTGGAATTTAATTCTGAGAAAAAACAAAAATCATGCAGAGCTGAGTCTGGTGAATAACACTGAATGATGCAGCTTAATTTTGGGTAGAAAAATGACAGATAATCATAAATTAATAATCTGATTTTCTTAGATCCTGGTGCTTTATGTTAAAATAACCATTACAGTGTAGTCATAGTCCTGTAATCTCTGCGTTGTGGTAGACATGCCTCCCATCCCAGACACACCGCTCACTCTTGAAGTTTCCTGCTTACCTCCAGTCGGCCAACTGCTGGGTGCCTGCCATGGTCTCGGGAATTACAGTCGCATGCTGCACTGATGTGTGGGTGGCCACTCCAGTCAGCTGCTGCCATGCTGAAGGAAGCAGGATCTGTTGGGTCCCACTCGGCCAGGCCTGCTGTGGCACAGAGGACATTTGCAGTCACCACATTTGTTAATCACATAATTATACTGTGCCGGGAGTGGTGCTAGACCCTGTGAAGGGTGTGAAAGTAGTCTCTGGCTTCAAAAACTATGTTAACAGGAAGCAATACTAACACATATGAAGTAATAGAAGATAAGTACAGAGACACAAAGTTGAATGGAAGGGATTCATTCATGTTGAAGAATGATTTGGGGATTTGCTCTAATGAGCTATGCTCAAAGTTTCTAAAAGTCATTTATTGACTTGTTCTGCCACAGAGCTACATGTAAGTGATTGAGGGAGTCTTGAGCTGGGTGACTCCTTGCCCTCAGGGAGCTTTCTATTTAGTGTACTTGATTTGATACTTTACCTTTTGTTGATTATTTAGTACTTATAGGTCTAACTTATGCTATCTTCTGAATCTAAGTTTACAAAACCCTGAGATGAATGAGTATTTGGTGCTGGCCTACACCTTGGATCAAGCATTCAGTAGTCCTCCCCTCATCTGCCAGCTTTTGAAGTGACTTTCTTATCTGGAACCTTCAGCCTAAATGAGAATCACCTTAGCTCCTCAAAGCAAAAATGAGAGGTTGTTAGGAAGTCATTGCTTCCATCTTCAAAAGACCAAGATTTTCCTGAGAAATCTAAAATAGACTTTTGTGGTTCTTTCTTGAATGTTGTATTTTAAGCTCTTCATATTCTTCATCACTATTCTTGCCATTGGTCACTAAATAATTCAGACTGAAAATGGAATTTAAAGTTGGGCTCATAAAGGGCTACCACTAAGGTAAAATACCTCTTGGGCAGGTCAGGATTTAAGTTTTTGATATCTTAGTTATATCTCTCTCTCCACTTGGCTGGACATGACCAACATCGGGTAATTCAGCTAATATAGTGCTCCACACACTGGGCAGGTGTTTAACACGTGTTTTGACTCACATATACAGACAAGCACTTCTGGAAATGGATGGCATTTTGAGGCAAGGCTTAAAAAATAGTGCTGCTTATAAAAATGACATAGCCACGTTTTAGAGCTGTCCTGCTTCTCTGTTCTGTCATCTGTCTGGCAACTGTCATGTTGCCAATGAAGTCTGTGAGATCACTTCTACTTTTTGATATTGCCTGTTTGCTTACTGATCTGTTTTGCTATAGGAAGAATGCTTAGAGGCCATGGGTAATACATAGGTGCTTAATAAATATTCTTGATAAATGAAGAGTCAACTCTACCAAGTCTGTTTTTATAATTAGTATTATTTCAGGTTTACCAAATGCCTCATAAGAAGAAAAATAAATTGGTTAAAACAGTTGTCAACTCAAAATATTAAGTAAATAACAATTTCATTGGCAGTAAGATTTTTACTGCTTAGTCATTTGGAACTTATTTCAGATCTCATGAAAAGCATGAGTTTTGATTAACATCATTAAAAATATCTTGATGTAAAGCTCAGACCATCATTTTTAAAACTTCCTTGAAATGGATATTAACATTTTACCTCAAAGAGATGGTATAAAACACCATTTTTGACCTTTCAAACTTACTGATACACTCAAATCATTTCAGATGACCCTTCATAGACAGTTCTATGATTTATTATTACTACTAAGAACAGAGCTAATATTTCTTATTGTGTGCCAAGCACAGAGTCAAGTTCTAAGTAGATTTTTTGACTTCTTAACACCAATTGTGTGAGGGGATGCTATTGTTTCCTTCCATTTCTCAGATGAATAAACAGAGAAGTTAAACTTGCCCAGAAACTTGGTACATTAAACATATATGTTTATTGTTCTTAATAAACCCAACTAAAATGATTTTGAGGGAATAAAAAAATTTGGATTCATAAGAGCAAGAAAATAGGGGAGAGACAATAACAGTTAACAAAATTTAAGGAGCAGGGTAACGATGGACAATTACCAGGTGAGTGAGGAGACAGAAGGAGTCTAAGGGAAGCTGCATGTTAAACCCTCAGTTCCCAGATCCCTGGTGTGCAGGCTTATACCTCCCTCAAAGTTGGAGCTGGATGATTCTCTCTAGGGGAAACGGAAAAGAACTACAAAAGAAAAGAGTTACAGATACAACATTTCAGGATCTGAGGTCTGCAGTGAACATTCTGGGCTTGTCCCTTATGTGCCTAAAGAGAAGGCCACATTCAGTGGTCCTCCCCTCATCTGCCAGCTTTTGGAGGGAATTTTAAGAGCTTCGGTCTTACATATGCATCAACAGCCAAGGATGACCAGACATTAAAGGAAGCTTCCAGCATTAAAGAGTCTAAGATAAACAAAAAAGAAGCTGGGAAGAAGAAACACAATGTAGAAATCAGAAGAGAATTTCCAAAGACTTGTAATTAATGTTCATACCTAGTTAAAAAAATCCACAAAGTAAGATCATATAGTGAAATATATATTTATATACCAATAGCTATATTCAGTGAATAAGAAAGCACTCTTAGAAATGAGAACTAGGACAAAATGAACACTTCAAGGAAATTTCTCAGAAAGTACAGACAGAAAATATATAGAAAATGGGGTGGGGGAAGAAAATTGGAAGATCAATTTATAAGTTCCAATAACCAAGTCTTAAGATGTCTACCAAGAAAAACCAAAAAACAGAAAAAAATTATTAAAGAAAAAATAAAAAGTTCCAATTAAATGGGCAAATATGTGGTTGGGTATGAAGGTAGGTGGTAGAATGCCTGCTTAGCATGTATGAAGCTCTGGGTTTGAAATCATGAAATTTGAGACCACTGTGGACAAAGAGAAAGTCTTAAAGGTTTCAGAGAGAGAGAAACAATAGTCACTGAACTCATGCTCAAATATAACACTTTAAACACATAAACCTTTCATAGCTCTAGAAAGATTTGGGATTGTATAATAAAAGATATATAGAAAACCAACCCAGTAAAAAAATGAGGAACCTATTAACTCGGGGAAAACAAGAAGTTATACAAGAAAGGAAATATAATCACAGTATATTATGAAGCTCAGCTGAGAGTAATATTTACTGATAATAACTTTACGAACAATGTATTACAGAGTAGTTGAATTAAAAATCATATGGGGTGAATAGGAGAAAGGAAAGTGAGTGAATGAGAACAAGGGAGTGAAAAAGACTGTGTTGTGAGGAGGGGTGTGTTAGAGAGCTAAGTCTTCAACTTTCATTATGGGAAATCAACTGATCATAAAGAAAATGGAAAAAAATCAATAAAAGAGGTCTAGAATGCTATTTAGAAACATGGAGTTAAAAGTAAGATTGAATAGTCAAATTAAAAATAATTGTTTAGAGAAAAGTTAAAAGATGAAGCAGGGAATTATATTTTCTTATATGTTTGTGGTATCATTTAGTTTTAAAAAATTATATGTCTGTATTAGTTTGAAAAGGATAACATTTAAATTTCAAAAGTAACTTCCAAAGGCTAGACATATAGGTTAGTGATGGAGTATTTGTCTAGCATGCCCAAAACCTGGGCTTCAATCCCCAGTACTTTTAAAAAATATTTATTTATTTATTTTTTTAGTTGTAGTTAGGCACAATATCCTTATTTTATTTATTTATTTATTTATTTTTATGTGGTGCTGAGGATCCAACACGGGTCCCGCCCGTGCTAGGCGAGCACTCTACTGCTGACCCACAATCCCAGCCCTCAATCCCCAGTATTGCAAACAAATAAAACAATGAGCCAGGCACTGTGGAACATGCCTGTAATCCTGGCTACACAGGAGGCTGAGGTAGGAGGATGGCAAATTCAAAGCCAGCCTCAGCAACTTAGTGAGGTGCTAAGCAACTTAGTGTGACCCTATCTTAAAATAAAAAATAAAAGGGCTGGGGATGTGGCTCAGTCATTAAGCACCTCCGAGTTCAATTCCTGGTACCATCACCACCACCACCACCAACAACAACAAATTTGTTCAATAACAAATACCACAAAACCAAAAACTTCCCCAAAGTCACACAGCCAGTAAGTGGTGGGTGTGGCATCTTAATGTGAGCTATCTTAATTTCCATGCTGTCAGCCAATATCCTATCTTCATTTATGGAGGTAACACAAAAAACGATGGCCCCTATTGGGATTAGGCATTGGTGGTAACTGCATAAATGTGGCACAAACAAGTCTTCCTTATTCAGCGCCCAGCAAGACAGAAGCAGATAGCAAGACAATGATTGGACAGATTGGTTGCTGAAAATTTTATCAGTAGAGATTTTAAGTGAGAAGCATTGAAGTTTGATATTTTGGACAGTTTACATAGTTCAAGCTAATATCTTGTCCTTAGGAAAACATTTAAAGGCATTTAGGTGATATGACTCAGTTGAAAGAATGCAAAACATTTCTACATGGAATGGTGGAGTCTATAAGGATCTGGCATTTCGGAATTTTTGATACAACCATGCTAGTCAAAGCGTGGTTGCTTTGACTTGACAAGTAAGATGAATTCAATATTTTCTCCATCTAAACAGTCTCCTTTCTATCTTTTCACCTTTACTTGCTCATTCAAAATTTCTGTTGATGGTCAAAATGCTAACTGTGGCTCAGGACCTGGGAAGAAAGAGGGAACAGCTCCGTTTAGAAAGTATTTTAAAAGTTTTCTCTGTGTGTGGGGGGGTGGATCCATAAAGATCACTCCTATGTCACTGACATGAGAGGGTGGGATCACCATCCCCTCCTGCCATGCACATAATCTCAAGGTATCCTACAGAGGCTTGTTTCCTTATAAGGATGTGGTATGGGGAGGAAAAGAGCAAAGAAAATGAAATTAACATGAGGAATAGATTCAAAGATTCCATCTCTAAACCTTCACAAATCAAGTACTTGAAAGGTTTTGCCAACTTTTTGGACATATTGAAAGCAAATGCTAGTGTTTGAATATATATTATAAAAATAATAGTATGTCTGCTTGATACCTAGAAATTTACTTATAGAAAAATGAAGACTTCAATTTAAATGTTTAATTATTGCTTTAAAAAATAGCCACCATACTAGTTTTGCAAGTTATTATTTTTGTCCTTTGAAAAGATCTTTTAAAAATATCTAGGAGAGAACCCCCATCTTAACAGGCTAATATATTGGCATGAATTAAGTGATAAGCAGAGAGAAATAGAAAAAGTCACCAACAAACAAAAAGACACAGTGTGATACTGGGTAGGGCAGGTTTTTTTTGTTGTTGTTGTTGTTTGTTTTTAATCTTAATATATCTTAGAAGGCTTTACATGTCAAGACACATAGGTCTATCATATCCTTTAAATGGCTACATGGTGTTCCATTTTATGCATTCATGTATTGATTTAACAAATCCCCTACTGGTGAATAATCAGCTTGCTTCCAACAGTTCCCTCTTATAAAACTATAGGAATTAAAACTCTTGTACAAACATTGTTCATTTTCCCAATTATAGATTCGGGTTAAATCAACTTTACAACACTCTAGAGACTTTTTTTCAAGTAACCACAAGGTAAAGTTCTATCTTACTATGACTAAAGGACTGAAACAAATTCAGAAGTGCTTAGCCTATGGGTTCCACCAGACTGAACAATGCAGAATATCTATTTTAGCTAAGAAGAGATGCTATTTATTTATTTATTTATTTATTTATTTATTTTCAGAGACAGTTCCTGGCTTCCTTGAGTTAAGTGTGCAAACACAAAAGAGTCTATAATTACCCTCTAAATACACATGAAATCTTTAGATTTTGATTCAAAGAAGAGGAGCACTAGAACACTGTTTGGACTTTTGCCACTCAGATGAAGTATAAACAAGCTTCTTTGCCCCTGAACTAAGCTGTAATTCTTTCCCTTGATCTATCTCGGCCTTTTCTGAAATCCCCATCAATGAACTATGGAAACAAAAGGAAGCTACAAAGACTGGTGAGAAGCAAAGTATAGGCCTGCTGTAAATATGTAATGTTCTCTTTTGATAACCCTTCAACAAGAAAGTATTTTGTGTGCCACCAGTTGGTATTAGGGGTCACTTGCACAGTTTCAATATGGACATAAGAATAAGGAGACAAAGAATAGTTAATATCAATCTTAACTAAACTGTTCCAGGAAACAGAAGAGGTAGTAAGATCCAATATAATCTTGTACTCAAATCAGATAAGGATTCTATAAGATAGTGAAATTATATGCCATTCCTAATTTAAGAACACAGATGCAAAAATACTAACTACAAAAACAGAATCCAGTATCAAAAACTGTTGTACCATGTCAACCACAACATGATCAAATAAAGTTTATCTCACATATAAAAGAAAAACTTAGCATTTCAAAATCTATTATTGTAACTTCTAAATTAACAGATTAGGGAAGAAAGATCACATGACTACTCTAATGGAGACAAAAGAATATTTGATACAATTCAATATTCATTAAAAATTTAAATAAGATAAAGTGTCTCTATCAAATATTTGTACTAAATAAACTATCTAAGGGGAAATAGAAGAATTTTCTTTAAGTTTGATAGAAGTTTAAACATGGTTTTGGAGGCCCTGTTCATCCCAGTGATAGATAAACAATAAATAAAGTGTTAGGACTGAAAAACAAGAACAAAACAGTATCTTTTACACAGAAGCAGGATTGATGTAAACTCAACAGACCAAAACCATTTATATTTCTATAAACCAAAAATAAAAAATCTGATTAATAAAATTAATGGCAACAAAAATTGCAAAATACTTAGGAATTATTCCTACAAGGAAAAACTTTATTGACAATAAAAAATAGAGTTATACCATGTTCATGGATAAAATGATATTATAAAAAGATATCAGTGGTTCTTAAAGTAAATATAAATTCAATGCAATCAATAAATATAAATCAGTTTTTGTTTTTTTTTTCCCCCTGAAGCTAACATTCTGTGGAAGAGTGATGTTAGAATTCTATGGAAAAGAGATAAGACTAACCAAGGAAATTTTGAAGAACTATTTGGGGACAAAGCTTTCCATACCAGATACCAAGACATATATTAAAGTTATAATGATTAAGCAACGGAATATTAGAGAAGCCAGTGGACTATAAGAAAATCCAGAACAGACCTATGTAATTTGACTACTTAAAACTTAAAACAACAAAATCAAACCCAAAACCAACTTCTAACAGGACAGCATAAGTAAAGTATCTTTGGGTACACTTTGGGAAAAGCATTTGGGAATCTATCTTATTTAAAAATAAAGGTGCTTCTAAACAACATTTAGGTCAAACTGCTCTTGACAACAGTAAAATGATTATACAGAAGTAGTATAGCACAGTGGTTAAAAAACAGATGTTAGCAGGAGACCTCTTGGGTTTATGTTCTCATTGTCATCTTGTTGCTATGTGACTTTAAGACAGTTATTACTTAGTTATTGGATAGACAGCATCTCTATTTGTCCAATGGAGACAAATGCCTTATTGTATTGTTGTGGGATTACATACATTTGCACCTGTAAAGTGCCTGGCATAATGAGGATGCAGTCATTGTTAGGGTTCAAGAGTCACTAAGAATTGATTACTGTTATGACTGCATCACTACTGTTATCTTAAATTTTTATAACGCTTTATAAATTTTCAACCATTTTTCATTTCTGTGGTTTCGTTCATTAGAGTACCTCTATGGATAGATGAGGAAGGTTCCAGCTAACAGCTTCTGTGAATTTCTTCCTCAACTATAAAATGAGGGAGTAATCTCTAGGGCTCTTTTTTGGCTCAAAAAAAAAATTCATTTCTATTTTACAAGAAAGAGATTTGAGGCAAAGAGATGTTAACTGACTTGCCTTAGGTCATGAGAGTTACTAGCAGATCTAGGATTAAAACCTAGGTCTCCCAGATTAATTTGCATTTCAAAGATACAATAATGATTTCCCTTGACTCTCTGTATCTACATTTCTTCTTAGAATTGTAAGCAGATACTTAGGAAGGTAAATCACTTGGGGATCATTTAGAACATTATAGATATATTCCTGTGACTGGAAACACCTACCTCATTACCAGAGAGGGAGTTAGTGGAGATATACCTCTTTTGTGAACAACAGTAATATGGAGAATGGTAATATGGGTAATAATATGGGGCTGGCAGGGAGCAGGAGAAAGGATTACCTGGGCAAGCAGACCTGGTTGGATCTGAAGAGGCTGAGCTCCTGGGGCTTGAGTGACAATAGGCACCGCATTTTCCATTCGCACTGAGTAGCCAGCGTGCTTCGAGGGGGAAGCCTGCAAGCCTATTACAGACAGTGGGTGAGGGAGAGAGGAGTTAGTTGACAGGAAACAGTGGATGACATAGCCAACTGTGTCATCTTTTATCTCCAAGTCCCAACCCATCAACCAGGTGCTGCCTGGCTCTTTGGAAGTTTCCCCTTTAGTTTCTACTTGAATTAAAAAAATAAAAACTCCTCCTGTAATCTCGAATGTTTTCAAAAGACTAGAAGGTCAATTAAATTCTGTACTCAAGAGGTGGACAGTTATGTTGACAAATTACAACAGGACAATAAGAGCTTCTGACAATCAAGATATTCCTGTGTAGGTCACTGCAAAGGGGTCAGAGAGAGAATGGATGAATCTGTTTTGGAATCACATTGACCAAACCTAAGCAACCACACACATGCTTACTTGTGGGCTTTGCAAGAATAAAATTTGTAATTCCCGTGTAAATTGTGACAAGGTACACAGTCACCTCTAGCTTGGAGAGTCTACAGAAGAGTACTGGGGTTGTGGCCAAAGAATGATTTGGGGGAGGCAGCCCCAGGAGGTACTGTTCAGTGTTTTTCAGATTTATATTCTCCATGTGAACTGGGACTCTGTTGGCTGTCAGAGAGACTGGCAATTTTCTATAGTAAAGCACACAGAGTATTTCATGTGAGGGAAGCAGGAGCTGACATCAGCATGACAATGGGAGCACAGACAATGTGCTTATTTACAGGCAGCTGGCCAGGGACACAGTCCCTGGCAGGTGGTGAGAATAACAACAAACTGACTTGGTGCAGAAGCCCAAGTCCTATTGTTTCTAGGTTGGTCACAGTAGGATAGGAGCCCCCAAGCTCAGTGATACCCGAGCTCTCACTGAAAGAAACCAAGAGGGCTTTCTTCCATGAAAGTGAGCTGCCAGAAAACTGCAGGTGTCAGGCCCTAGAGGTGGTCCTGCAAGAAGCAGAGGAGGGGCTGGCTGGGCCATCCTCACCTTGGAAGCCAGGAGGACACACGATGAGAGCTTGCTGGAAGGGGTCAGGCCGGGCACAAATCTGGGCTGTTCCCGTCTGCAGGGGCATGCTCCGCTGGGCCACTGCAGCCATGGATGCCGCTGAGGGCTGGTAGAGTGTAGATTGGTAGTTTAGTATGGAGACTTCGGGATTGGCTAAGGAAATAGTGGCACTGGTGGAGGTGGGAGCCTAAAGGAATGATGGGGATTAAACAAAAATAAACACAAATAAAAAATGAGGGAGGTGGTATGTTGGGAGACGCGAGTCTAAATCAAATAAATGAACTCAAGGAAGACAAACCGACAAAACCAAGAGCAAAAAAAGCAAAAAGGTGGAGAGGAGCAGAAAGACAGGCACCTGAAGCCACAGGAGACATACCCTGCCTCGATTGATCACCATCTGTGGGGCCCAGGCATGGGTACAAATGAACAACGGTGCATTGCATATCTAAGGACTGAGAAGTTCAAAGCCAGGCTGGAAAACTGTGGTAACATGTCTGCCCTTCTGCTGGGACAAATACACCTTCCTTGTAATCTGGGTGACCAGGTTTGAATTGAGGGTTTTTGGATTCCTTGAATTCTGCACTGAAACATGTGATGGGGTGGGGCTGGCAGCGAGCAGAACCCTGTTTTCCTTCTCCTGCGTAAGTTGGGTCCCACCAACTGGAGGGGCTGTATGAGCATGTGCTGTCCTCCAGTCCATACGTCTAAGCTCTGCTCACATCCCCTTCCCTTGGGCCTGCTGGTGTAGTCCTCTAGAGGCTCCTCTAAGCCCTAAAGATGCTGGGTCTTAGCGTGGAAGCCCACACACCCAAAGGTAAGCCAGAGTGGGGCCCTGCGCAGGGGAGCAGGATGCAAGGCTGGCTCTCTTGTCTGAGCTCCATGAACTTAGGCTGGTGCTGTAGTAATAACCACAGCTGGAGGCAGAGGCTGGTGAGTCCAGAGAATTTAAATGGAGGCAATTGACAAGGGCAAGCCATTGCAATGACGTCCTCTCCTTTCTTTCAGAAAGAGATATCATTAGAGAGTGAACTTCTCTGAGAGGCACGGCTACAGAGGAAAACAAATTCTAAACTGGGAATTCTCCAGCTTTCCCCCTTCTTAGCGTCGTCACACTGATCCTTCAGTAAGAGGGAGAGGTTGCTAATGACTTCAGGTTCAACATTGTCTACAGGAGATTTTCTAGAAGGTTCAAGGACTAAGGAATAAAGAGCAAAAGAGCCAGAAGGATATCTTGGACACACAATACACAAAGACCATTTCAAGTGGAATATGTATATATGTCAAATTTGATAAAAAAAAAAGAACAAGTCTCATTTTACATGTTTTATATATATTTTTGTACCAGGAACTGAATCCAGGGGTGCTTAGCCACTGACCACATCCCCAGACCTTTTTAAATATTTTATTTAGAGTCAGGGTCTCACTGAGTTACTTAGAGCCTCACTAAGTTGCTGAGGCTGGCTTTGAACTCATGATGCTCCTGCCTCAGCCCCCTGAGCTGCTGGAATTATAGGCGTGTGCCACTGTACCCAGCTTACATTTAGATTTTGTGCTGAAATATTAGTGCAAAGCAAATTAATTTGCTTGCAAATAATCACTAACTTCTGTGGCATGCATACCTGGATTCCAGGGTACATATTTTAAAACATGCACACGTTTGCAGTACCACATGGCCTATCTCCACGTAGTGTGACTGGACACATGTGCGCACATGTGGGTCAGCGTTTATGTCCTGTTACTGAGGACTTGATCTGTGTTTCCTCTTTGTCCTCCTCACACCACCCTCTCCCCCGAGGTGGTAGCTTCCCCACATACACTTTCCCACTGTCTGTGACACCTGGCTTCTCCTCAGCTTTAGTCCCTAAGCGTCTCCCTGCTTGGGGCCCTAGCACAAATGTCCTGCAGGTTTCCAAGCTCATGTGAGCTACCTCACCCTCTGGTCAGTGCTGCTTCTGTCTTCTCAATGTCCCTGGAACCCAGGAACTCTTTTCAGTTGCTTCTTTCTGGTGCCTGGGACCTATCGGGCTCTAATGGAAGATGTCCTGGGCTCTACATCTTCTCTTCCAATGCTTGGGCACACAGTAGATGGTTCTTTCCAAGACTCCCCTGTGCATGTCAGTGCCCCTGCTCATAAACTCCCCAAGATTGCCCAACACACACAGTCCATGCACCCTAGCCTGGCACTCCTTGTTCCCTTCTGAATTTTTCTTTCTTTACTCTAGATGCTCTGGGCACAGGGCAGATTAGTCTGCTCTTTTTTTCCGAGCCTACTGTGAGCACAGGTCTTTCATCTCACACAAATACTTGGGCCCACAGGGGCCTCTCTAAGCCTCTGAACCTCAGGGCCTAGCCTGGGGCCTCTGCTCTACTTTAGGACCCTCTCAACTCTGTCAACAGAGATAAGCCGCTCCTGTCCTTGCTCTCACCCAGCTCCTGTCAGTCTGCCTGATAGTACAGTTGGTCTCCAGACTGATGCTTCCTGGGAGGAGGGCTCTCCAGCCCACAGTGGTCTCTCCCTCCTTGCAATTCTCCCAATCTTCCTTTTCCTGGCCCTGCGTGTGTCCAGTTTGCATTTTGATTTGTCTGTTTTTGCTTATGGCTTGTCTTGTCATGCAAACCATGGGATCCTTGAGCAGTTGACTCTTCCAGCTCTTTGTAGATTGAAGAATAAGTAGAATCTGTATCCTGACATGAGCTCCAGTCCCCATTGTGACCATTAGGCATGCAGAAGGTTTCCCTCAGTTTCTAATCCTGTTTAAGGATCAGCTGAAGAAGCAAGCTGCAGAGGATGATGTTTTCCACTATTCTGTATCCTCAGTGGTTCCGATAAAGGGAACTAACCTATCGCCTGATTGAGAAGAGCACAGAAAGGACCACCAAGAGCTCTTGTGACTAACAAATGGAAAATAATAAGGTAAAGCAAGTTTTTGGTGACATGGGCTTTTCAAAAATGGGAGAAGTGATTCTTGGAAGCAGTATATGTTTAACTGGTCTAATGTGCAAAACAAATGGGTCTGAGTTTGGCCTATACACCCAAATTAAAATACTTGGTAGAAGGCTAGGTCCAAAGAACAGAATACCAGGGAAGTGTTAAGAAGTGGCTAATCTAAAGGGTTACCCCACAAATACCCCAAACAGGACTCTTTATTAAATATGTTCCTTGTGGGCAACCTAATGGTTTTAGGAAGTATTTTGTCAAGAAGCCTTTTTAATTTTTAGAAAGTCAGCTTCCTTGAGGATTATAGATTAGTGACGCCAATTCCTTGAGACATAAAGGATCACTGATTTGTGACCATTTGGGAAAAAGTCCTTTGACTAGTCTACTGGGCATGTTAAGGGGAACAAGGAACTTTTACGTAGTTTAATATCCTACTTCTGACAAAATTATGGAAATATTTTATTGCCTCTTAGTATTTAAATTGGAAGAAAAACTCAAAGGAATTCATGTAGAAAGCAAATCACCAGGAACGCTAATGGACAAAGGGAGTCTTGTTAGATTTAGAGAGCAGGTGCCACCTAGGAAAGGCACTGAGGACCTCAGTGGGACTCTGCAGTGCTCTGTGTACATATGTTTTTCAAGAGTACAGCCTCTGAGGCCAGACTGCTGGTTTCCAAGTCCACATTGCGTGAACTAAGAAAGCAGCCTTGGGTAAGGGGAAGATTGCTTTGTGCCTCAGTTTCCTCCTCTCAAGTGGGAACGATAAACCTATCGATCTCACACGGTTGCTCAGAGGACTGAGTTATGACATGCTTAGAAGAGTCGGGAACATAATAAATGCTCTATAAATGTTTACTATTAGTAATGCTATTATTTTACAACATTAATATTAGAGGAGGGAAAGCAGGCCTTCGTGCCTAAGGCTAGGTATGCGCTGAGTAATTTTTTCCTGATGTATTAAAAAATAGGGCATAGTAGAATCCAATGCCAGAGGATGGAGACCCTGATCACAGACCCCTTCCTTTTGTAGGGTATGGGCCCCCTTACTGGATGCTTTGGGCCTGTACTACATTACCAGCCTCTTCTCCTTCACCCCAGGCCTCCACTAGACCTGAAAGATCTCAGTGCTGTGGAGAGGAGGGATGTTCTTATTCTATAACTGCCTTTTTGATGAGAAATCACTTTGGTTTTGTGATATTTGTTACACTCTTTGGCGGGATATGCTTGCTGTCATATTACAGATAAGATGTCGTGAGCTCCCTGCTATGCTCAGGGACCCACGGACCACCGTTCCACAGCAGAGGAGAGATCCCCACGGGAGGGGTGGCCTGATGGGCAGGCTCTCCCCCTGGCGCACGTACCTGAGGGCCCTCCCCCGCACTCTCCTACAGCCTTTGGTGTTGGATGGGGCAGATGAAGGCAGAGAGGAATAGGGAATTTGGGACCAGGGAGTTAGGATCAGGTGTCTCAAGAAGGCGCTGAACAAAACCATGGTGATACTGTCAAGAAGCTCACATCACTGTGGATGCCTTCGCCTCAGAACTGGGCTTGGGCCAGGTGGGAATGTTAGTTTCTTTGATTCTAAGCATTAAAGATTGAGGCTCTTCACCCTGAGGGGGCTTTGAACATTAAAGGTCCCTAGGGGGCAGCAGAGTCCAGGTGGCCTCCTATAGTCTAGGCAGAGGGAGACATGACAGGCTGAGGAGGAAAGCTTCATAAGCCAATGAGTCACAAGTGGCCCAGGGAAACAGGTGGGCTGGGGCAGTGATTGAAAGAAGGGGTCAGGGACTCCTCAGTGACAGGAGGGGACCTGCCAATGAGTGGACAGCCAGGTGAAGCTATTTATTCCTCAGGTGTAGAACATTCCCCCCCCCTCACTCACACACACACACACACACACACACACACACACACACACACCTCCTCCCATTGTGTGTGTGTATGTGTGTGTGTGTGTGTGTGTGTGTGAGAGAGAGAGAGAGAGAGAGAGAGAGAGAGAGAGAGAGAGAGAGAGAGAGAGAGAAAGCACACCGACATACACATAAACATTATTGTCATTACAAAGTGACAGTAAGAAATCTAGGGACACTTCTTTGAGGGAATGGTAAGATTAGAAGACAGGAATAGAGGAGTCTTAGACTCTAGATGCAGCTGGAGCCAGGACCTGGAGTTCATTCCTTTAACAACCCTTCCTGAGTGTCATCTGTTTCAAGCACTCTACAAAGCTGCTGGATCCTGCCAATTATTGGCAAAAGGTTGGAAATCTGTGGAATTTCCTTAGTTTTCCAGTCCCTTTTAGTTCCAGCTGCAGGAATCCTGGTGACAGACTACACTGCCCCCGCCCCCCCAATTGGAGAAAGAACAGGTTTTATCTTGAAAACAAAATCATGTGGAGCCAAGGGAGTGGGGATAGGGAGGGGCTGGAGTCCCTGCTGGTTTTTGAATTTCCTACCAGGCAGATGTCAGGCATAAAAGGATCATGGCTGCTCCCAGCCCCGTTCCCACCCTGGGGCAAAGGAAGGCAGGAAGAGGTGCTATCTTAGAAGTCCCTCTGAGAGTCCTTTCTGGGACCCTTCAGTGGGGCTAGGAGCCAACAGAAAGAGTGCCTGGGTCTCTCAAAAGAAATCACCATGGCAGCAAATACTTCCTTAGGAGTGAATGACAGCAGAAGGATTCTGTCCCCTGACTGGGTTTGGTGGGGAAATCAGTCTTGCTGCTCACACGGGCAGCCTGCCTGGTTCCCCTCAGAACCCGGCTTACCTGGTTGTGGACAGTGGTCAGCTGGTTGTTGAAGGTCATGGTCAGGTTGGTAGAGGTGCTGGGGGCCACATGCGTGATGAAAGGGGTTTTGCTCTGGTTCACTGTGTCATACATGTTCACCCGACGTTTGCAAATCTCCATGTTTTGGAAACATGATTTGACACTGTTCACATAAAAAGCAGAGACAGACACAAGGGAAAGATCAAATAGGATAAAGGGGAGAAAATGGAGGGAAATAATTAATCCAATCAACAACAACCAGAGAAACTTAAGTTTACCCAAAATGTCCTGGTTTCTCATGTAACGTCTGTGCATTTGTGACCACCGATGTTACTTGGATGGCTTTCCCATGGCCCTGCCACCTTTCTCATATCCTGGGTGGAAGGAGGCCGTACATATCCCAGTAGGCATGACACCTCGCTGCATTCCCCATGTCGCCCCCTGCCTCCTGCCTCACTGCCCCTTCTCCACTCCTGCGCTTCTGGCCCATAAACAAATGCATCAGCTCTCTGAGTAGCTTACAAAGTGCCTGTACCTGCCCCTTTCCTGGGCCACCGGCACAATCTAGGGGATGGCCAAGGAATCTCCTAGTGCCAGGAACACATGGCTCCTCTTTGTCCTCAACAGAATTGGTATGTAAAGAAAACGATAAAGATGCAAATAATTAATGGTAATGCTGACCCTTGCTGAGACCATTGATAGGTGTTTGTAATCCTTCACTCAGTCCTAAAACATCCACAGGATGGAGGTAGGATTAGTGTTCCTATTGTATGAGTGAAGCTGAGGCCCAGGGAGAGCAGGTAGTTTGCCACACAAAGGTAATTACTGTCTAGGGAACCTATACCCTTTCTCTCTTCCTTTATCCTTGTGATTTTTTTCTAATTCTTTCTCAGTTACATGAAGTAGCATTTCCCCTTCTTTTTCTTCCTCCATTGCATTGGTGAATCAAAATAAAACCCTAATTACAGAGTTATGAGAGCAGAACAGACACCAGCATCAAGGAAGAAGAAACCTCCAGTGGCCTTGACCATTCCAGTTCCTGAAGATCCATTATAAAGCATCCTGCAGAGCCTACATACTGCTGCTCATTCACTTGCGGGTCTTCATTTCCTTAGAGTCACTTTTCCTAGAATGCAATTTTCAGGATAAACTTCCACTTAATCTTCAACTTAAAATGTCCATTTTAAATAGAATGTAATAATTGAATATAAGTAAGGAATTAGTTTTTTACTATTTTAAGATTACAAATGTCCACTATTTCTGTGTACACCAGGTTTTGGGCTAAGTGGTTGTTTGTGGGCTATCCCAAAGCATCCTTTCCATAAGATGCATTCCAAGTTTCAAATCTTAGACATGACTTACATAATCCTATATCTAAGTTTATGATTACTTACACTTGCCACATAATGCATGCTAAATAAACATTTACTGATTGATGACCTTGAAGAGAAAAAAAAAAACATATTCCATGGTAACCAACAGTTTAAAATACTGCTACGAATGCTGGCGATGCCAAGGGGTTTGGAACTTCTAGCAAGTACCATGCTGCATGTGGAGGCTAAAGGCGTAAACAACATATTTTGTATTTTGTATTTTTTTTGGTACCAGGGATTGAAGTCAGGGATGCTTAATCACTGAGTCACATTTCCCATTCCCCAGCCCTTTTTATTTTTTATTTTGAGACAGGGTCTCACTGAGTTGCTTAGGGCTTCACTAAGTTGCTAGCTAGCTTTGAACCTGTGATCCTCCTGCCTCATCCTCCCAAGTTGCTGGGATTATAGGCATGCAGGACTTACACATTTTGTATTCTCTTTGGAATGCACTTAAAGCACTTGATGGTTTTGTGATGGTTTAGTGCAAAGTTCTGACTCCTTCAGAATTTTCTAACTGAAATGATTTGCATTTTGATTGTCTGGACAAGGCAAGTGCTTTTACTTTGGGTTAGTTAAGAAGATTGGTTTTTTAAAAGATTCGTACACTAGAACTCTGGTACGGACAAATGAGGGGGCATCTCTTTCACCTAGTAATCCAGATGTTGGGGCAGCTGTCCCAAGGTTGTGAGTCCATAGCAAGGTGGGCCTGGAGATTTATTCCCCCCCCCCCCCCCCGAGTTTTCCGTGGTCTTCCCAGCAAGTTCTGGGGAGCCCTAGGGTTTTGGCTTTCTCTCAGGAAGACTATGTGTTCTCAAAGGCCTGCCTCTCCTTCTGAGGCCCGCTTTCAGTGTTCCTCAGTAAAGCATTGTGTTGGTGGTTCCTTACAGAAGCCAGAGGAGGACAGGATGCCATTCCTCAAGCTCCCTCTACTATATGGGGCTGATTTTATGGGTGAGTGCCTCACCATCTTAGTGCTCAGTTAGCTGAAGTAGAATTTCTCCTTAGTGCAAATGGTTGCAGGGCTTTCTGAGAACACCCCATATCCCGTCTCCTGACCCTGCTGTTTCCCATCATCCTTCTTTACCCCTGAACATAGAAAAACTGGTGTCCTGGGAGTCCTAGCCAGTACGTCACCAAATTTATCTTTTTTCTTGTGTTACAGATGACACCTCCCTGACTGATTCCTGCCACACTCAAAAGTAGGGCAAATCCCCTGAAAAAAGTTTGAGGGGCTGGGGTTATAGCTCAGCGGTAGAGCGCTCACCTCGCATGTACAAGGTCCTGGGTTCGATCCTCAGCACACATAAAAATAAATAAAAGTTATTGTGTACAACTACAAAAAATAAATACTAAAAAAAATAAAGAGAGTTTGAAAGAGTTGGTCCCTATTCCTTCTTTGTTACTGGAGTTGGGTTGTTTCAAAAGCGGCTCTGAATGAAAGAGGCACTGTCTGGTAGTTGCAATGCAACTTGACTTGCTTCGCTGACTGGGAGGAACAGAACTGACACAGACGAAGTGCTCAGGGTGCCCCCACTCACTGTAGGCTGGATAGGGTCCTGTGCAGGCTGGAGACTCAGCCAATGGCAGGGCCAACCATGATCTGCAAGCCTCTCTTTTCACAGTCTTCCCTTTCCCTCCACATCTAAGAGAACTTGTTGCTCTTGGGCACCCTAATTTCCCTGCAAACCACAGGGATGTGATTCCTTATTCTTTCGTGTCCAGAGTATCTGAGGACATGAAATTTCCCATCCACCAAAGACCCCCTGTCCCACTCATTCACCCAGGCCGTTGCCACTGGCTTAGTCTTCCTCTCCAAGCCCTTCTCTCCCCCCCCAGGAAGGCTTCGGAGGCTGCACTGATGACTCTTTGAACATCCTGGCTTCTAGGTTGATTGTCATCTCAGTAACCTTGTCCTCATGCCCATCACCCATTTTCTGGTGTGCCAGACCTGAAACTGTTCCACTTCCCCAAATCATGAACTCAAGCATTCTGCTCACGGCCACATTCTCTACCCATCCAGCTTGTTCAGCTATTACTATGATAACTTTTTTTTTTTAAATAACTCACTCCTTTATTGCTAATACAACTGCTGAGGAGATAAGTATGCATTGGGCATCAACAGTGGCCCATGTAGCAGTTGCAACAGGCAGACCCATCTCTAATCTGGCTCTTGAAGGAGGGTTTGTTCATGTCTGCCAGGAACATGTGGTCCTGGGAACCAGACAGTGCATCTCCAAGCATTAATTTCCTATATCTGGCTCTCCTGTTGTTAAACCAAACCTACACTCTGGTTTCAGTAACATTGATGTATCTTGCAAGTCCCTTTCTGGTGGTCACACCAGGGTATTGAGTTGCCTGGAAAACACTTTTCAGTTCCTGCAACTGCCACTTTGAGAACTTGGATTCGTGGATGGCTGTGCTGGGGCTGAGGAACTGCCTCAGCCACGTTTGTAGGGTGCCTGGGTTGCTGCTCCTGCCTGGACTGCTGGTCACCACCACTGGCCTCGTGGTGTGCAACACCTCCCTGCTTCACAGCGCCCTCGTGGTGGAGGTAGCTCTCTTGAATCATGTCTTCCACAAGGCCTACAGTTCCTTCACGAAAGTGGCCACCACCAGTAGCAGCTGCTTCCTCTGTGGCTGTTGCTGGCACACCTTGCTCTGCCTCAGCTGCTATCTCCATATACACATCCCCAGACCACATAGCTGGAGTCACGGTCCTGGTATGGCTGTGACTTACAGCTGCCAGCTGGCCTCTATCCTATGAGTAAGTTTTAAAGCACCTTGTTCAGTGGGACCCTTCTCATCTTCACATTCCCTTCAGCTAAGGCTCAGCATTGCTGCCATTTTGGATTACAACCACTGTATTGCCAGCAACATCGCCTTCCTCACCAACCCGTCTTTTTCTCTTGTCAGTCTGGCAAAGTTTGACCCAGACAAACCCAGCCATCGGTTTTCTCCTCGGGAGCTCAGTCACATCATCTGCTTTTCAGGTCCAACTTCATGCTCTCGTCAGTTTGCTCTGAAACTTCTGCTCTAGATATCTAAACTTTCTATCCTGCTCAAACCACCAAGCACCTTGTTTGCAACACACAACCTCACCATCTACTTCAGAGGGACAGACACTACCCGACAGGAACTCTCTCAGCTTTTCTCCACCAAGCCAGCACACCTGCTAACACCCACACCTCCCTTTGTCTGCCATCTTTTGGTGACACTGGCCCATCTCCACCTGTGTTCTAACTCAGGCCTTTCCACTGTGTTAATAAACTGACCCTGAGCAACCCTGTCCCCTAATTTCTCATTTGCCACCAGATTGTTCCCATCAGAATTTAAACTTGTTCAAGCCTTCTTGGTCTTCAAAAAAAAAAAATCCCTCTGCCCCTCCCTGATCACCCGTAGATTTCTCCCCTCCCTTTCCATTCTCATGTCTTGAGAGGCTGCTATTTCTCTGCTTTTCACTGGATCTTTCAACCTGCTATGGCTTTCTGCTTCCACCACTGCACGGAAAGGGCTGTCACCAATACCAATGACCTCCAGATTATAAGATTTGATAGACATTTTCCCCAGGCTACTGTGCAGCAGCAGAGAGACCTGTGTTCAAGATAAATTTAACTAGCCTTCCCCTGCTTCAAAGTCTTTGACGTTCTATTTTTCTTTGGATAAAGACCCAAATCCTTGCCATGCAGGGCTTGTTCCTGTGGCCTTGGTATCTCGCCCACTGTGCCCAAGTCTGGGGCTCAGTCCTGCCCATGCTGAGTGTCCACACAGACAATGCCCTGCCTGCTTGTGCCTATTCTCTTCCTTGTCTTCAGAGGGCACTTCTCAGGGTCTTGCTGGACTGACCTTGTCATATATGCACATAACGACCTTCCCTTTCTTGATGGAGACTGGGGATTTGGGCCACTTGTCTTCCTCCTGCAGACAGTAACCTCGGTGGGCAGGGCCAATTGCTTTGTTCCCCACTTGCTCCAGTTCCTGGTACCGTAAATGAACAAATCCAGACATAAGCTAGACTGGGTCCACTCCAGGGTGACTTGGGAGTAAACCTGGTGCTGAAACTAGTTTTGTTCTTGGGCACTGCCCTTCTGGGAGTCCCCTCCACATGTGGACCCCTGAGTTGGCTTCATCCGACCCCAGGATCTCCATGCTCCATTGTCCCCTCTTTTTTGGTATCGAGTAAATAGCGGCCAGGGGTCCTGGTCCAACCCCCATATTTTTATAAAGGTTTTATGGGAACGCAGCCTCGTGCCTTTGTTTCCGTGCTGTGTGGTTGCTTCCATCCATAAAGACGGAGCTAGGTAGCTGCAGCAGAAACCAGATAGCCACAGAGCCTAAAATATTTACTACCCAGGCTGTTAAAGAAAAAGGACCATTCCCTAGTATAAAGCAACAAGCAGGACACCTACTGTGTGCTATGGGGAAAATCGAGTAGGTGTGTCATGGTGACAAAGGGGTGGTTCAGGGTTTCAATTGGCGTGATTCTCTTATCAGCATCTATGGTCAGCATCTTCTTCAACAGGTCAATGAACTCCCGCCGGTCTGCCTTCTCCACCAACATGTCACTCCCTTCCAGCTCTGTCGTCATGTTCACCTGGAAGCAAGCAGGACAGGTGACCAAGGGCCTCAGTGAGCCTTGCCTCCCCCACCTCTCTTTACTCTGTCCTGTCCCTCCTGCCAATCTCCAGGCCCCTTCCCAGCTTGGGGAGGCCACCTCTGCCCCTGTGGAGGCACCACCCTCAGGCTGCTGTAGCCCCCAGGAGGTGGCTTTGCTCTCTGCAGGAGAAGGTCAGGCTCTGGGAAGGGGCGAGGGGTAGGTGGCACCTGCAAACACATCTCAGTGACAGGACGGAAACTGCTCCTGCTTTAATCAGCTAAGTCAAAATGTAGCTCTCATCACACCTCATTAAAAATAACTCAAGATGAAAGAGTTCTGGAGACTGGTTGCATAAGAATGTGATGCACCTAATTCCACTGAACTGTACATATAAGAAAGGCTAAGATGGTGATTTTATGCTCTATGTTTTATGACAATTAAAAGAAAAAAGAATCACAATGAAACAATACAAAAAAGATCCAAAAAACGGTTTATTTAACCTTCAGAAGGAAATGGAAGGCTCCAAGTACCCTCTTCCTCCATCTATAGTAGGTCACACTTCTCATGGCTTCTGAGTTGGGACTGGAATTATTTTATTCTCTGTGTTCACTGTGGTCACCTCTGGCCAAAGCAGGCAGGGTATCTGAACACAGGATTTTTCTTCCAAGAGAAAGTCTCTACCAGGTTGGCTTTTAAATTCTTGTTTTTGGCCCTTTCTATTTTTTCCAAGGCAAGCTCTGGAAAGCAATTTCAGTGTTCTCAGACAATCTAAGCTACTAATCAACTGACAAGTGTGCTTTACTCAGAATCAGGATTTTTGGTTACACTCATCTGCAGTAAGAGGTGTGCTAAGTGTTTATTGGACTATAGCTTTATTTCTCATTGCTTTAAAGAAAACTCACTTTGGGTTGTCCTGATTTTAGACTAGTCTTCACACTAAAAATAGCTGAAGTTTTAGAATTTTCTCTGGGGCACGAAGTTGAGAGTCTATGATCTCTGCTAGTGAGCTGAGAGAAAGTAAGTGGAGTAGGTTGAATTATGTTCCCCTGTAAGATACGTTCCTGGGCTGGGGTTGTGGCTCAGTGGTGAATTGCTTGTCTCACATGTGTGAGGCACTGGGTTCGATCCTCAGCACCACATAAATAAATAAAATAAAGGTATTGTGCCCATCTACACTTTAAAAAAAAAAAAGATCTGTTCCTGTCCTAATCCAAAGTAACCCATGGGGTGTTTGCAGATAGTCACACAGCTACCAGGCAAGGGATGTGAGGATGCCAGGGCCACCAGGAGTTGGTAGAGAGTCATGGATGGTTTTTCCTGGGGTCTTCAGAAGGAACACAGCCCACAGAGGCCTGCACTATGCACCCCGGCAGAGGTCCTGCTGCACATGGTGTTCAAAGGGCTTGCACTGCATATTCACCCACGGTGCTTACCTGGGCCATGTCATCTAAACAGTTGAAAATGTACTTTCTTGCTTCTTTTGACTTAATCCCCGTCTCTGCTTCATGGTCATCTGGTGTCTATCAAGAGAGGCAAAAGCTGATTGGTAACGTGGCTTAGCTCCTAGTCACTCAGTCTCAAACACTTGAGCTCATGCTTCCCACAGAGGGTCCTTCCCACCTGGTAGAGAAGAGGCTTTGATTCTTCTTAAAGTAACCTGCACACTAATTCCTTTATTCATCCACACTCACTCATCCTTCTGCACCTCCATTCATGGCCTGCTCTGAATCAGCGATGGAGTATTCTAAGATGAGGGCGGTCTGCCGTGTTCCTGACTTCCCTGCAGCCTTCCCTGAGTTTGAGATAGGAGTCTAGGTGGGAAAGCAGGAGCCCCTTCTTACATAATATGTTATATAAAATATTACTTTATCTAATAAGTCCTTATACACGAAGCTCTCCCAGTGCTATTTCAAAGCACATTAACCTATGAAGTAGTCTTCCTAACCACACTAGGATGATTGCTAACCCCATTTTCCAAACAGGAAAACAGGTATGGAAAGCCTAGGGAACTTGCAAAGGTCCTCTGGCCAGCAGGTGGCAGGTGGCTCCAGAGCCCGCGATCTGTGCTGCCTGGGCAGGGACACAGACATCCACTGCTTCCATTGGCTGGGAAAGCGCTGTTTCCAATTGTCATGGGGTTTTGGGCTCATCCATAGACAGAGGTGATTGATCCCAGAATCTCACTCAAGGACAGCACACCTGAAACTGCTGACTCCTGGGAACAGCTGGACGAGTGGGATGAGGCTCTGCCTCCCACCTGGCTCAGCCTCCTCCACCCGAGGGCTTCCAACTGGACCTGACCTTGATGCTCATCGTTATAGTGGCCAAATAGCCTAAGAGTGCCTGCTTAGTTCACAACTCTCTTTTCTCAATCTTCTGTGACTATTTGCCACATGTTATTTTTAAACTATATTAGAATCTGGCTGTAGTTTCTGCCAAAAAACCACCCACCCACCCTCCTGCAAAAAAGGAAACACCTCAAGTGAATATAAAACATATTTAAGACTTTTATTATTTTCTCTTTCCCAGGAAGAAGATTAAATACATTAATTTGAATTACTAGGCACAGATCAAAGTGAAGGAAAAATATGTTTCCATTTGTGTAAAACCTGAAGAACTTATGGCGTGCCACAGAGCACACGCCACCTCAGACCAGACCACGGGGCCTGCGATACGCACCTTGCTAAGGCGGTTCCTTTGCCTGGAGAACCCTTCACAAACCTCTCTGCGTCCTGAGGGGCCCACCCCTACATTCTAGTTCTCAAGGTCATGGGTCAGAGCTTGCTGCACGTGAGCCTGGCTCCCTCTGGACTCTGTTCTCTTTCCCCAGAACAAATCAGTCCTCGAGGCTCATGGAGTGAAATCCTGGGAGTTCAATGATCTTAACTGGGGACTCAAGCTTCTCAGGCATCCGTGGGCCAAGAGGAAAGGTGCTTTTGAACTTGCAAGTTCGGTCACACCATGTATTAACAACCACACCCCATGCCCCCATTTGCTCACCAAATTAAAGTGAGACCTGGGATCAATGCGCTAATGTCAAAAGCGCCCCTCTAATGGAGCCGTGCCCTCCTTCCTGAGTGTTGGGCCACTGGCGAGGAGGGAGGGGATGCTCTTCCTACCTTCAGTCTCCACAGAGGATACGGCGAGTCTGTGTCACGGTTGAAAAACCTGGTTGTCTTTGTCCCTGCGCTTAATAAATATTCAGCTGGCAAACCCTGTGTTTGTGAAATATACCGAATCTGCAAGAAAAGACGAGAAGGGGGTCAGGGCTTTTCTTGTCACTGTACATATGGCGTACTCATGGCTCTTGTGGATTTGAAAAAAATGGAAATGACAGTTTCATACAAAAAGAAGAAGGAAAAGAGAACAAAATAGCAAGGTTAAGGGAAGCAATTTTGGGAGATAATGAGTGAGTCCATGACGGCACCCATAGGTGGGGTCAGAAATGAAATGCTAATCAGGATATTTTTAAGCTGAGGAATGAGGTCCCGCTGTGAATACCTGTGTCATTGAGACCCACCTGATCATACTCAGAAGCTCCTGGAT
Organism: Ictidomys tridecemlineatus; assembly: GCF_052094955.1. Classification (NCBI taxonomy): domain Eukaryota; kingdom Metazoa; phylum Chordata; class Mammalia; order Rodentia; family Sciuridae; genus Ictidomys; species Ictidomys tridecemlineatus. Next base: position 216,929,566 of record NC_135478.1, read on the forward strand.
ACAATGGCCAACCTAGGAACAGCTCTGCAATGACACAGCCCAGGGACCACATGTCAATCGCCTCGCAAAACGGTAAACCAAGGATGATCTCAGGGGCCCTGGAAAGGAAGATCGGAAGGAGCCATTAGCAGCGTGGAGACATAGGCAGCTGTTTCTACATGAACTCTGGCTTTCCAACCTGGGGACTCCTGCTGACTGCCTGTGGAGGCCTGTGGTGCCCAGGAGACTTGGTGTGGTGCAGTGACCCATCCACTCTCGGGCTCCGTCTGGCTGGCTTGGTGTAGGGCCAGGCCGGTACCTGGGGAGCAGATCTTATAGGAGGCACACTTGTGAGCTTCACTACCTACATGCCAACCAGATGAAATGATGACCAGGGAGCCAGCTTTTATAACTAAAGACCTGGAAATCTTTAGAGGATGCCTGTTTTTTACAAAGGAATTCTGACACACAAATATTTTCCTTTTAAGAAGATGTGAAACAATTTGCTTCCACCAAAACAATGGGATTAAGTCCAATATCCATTCTCACCGGTGATTCTTTTCTTGGGGATCTATCTCACATTTTCTCAAGAAAACATTACTATTTTGTTTTCATTAGCTTCTACAAAGTTAATCTCAGAAGAAGATCTCTCATGTTACAATTATCATTCCCTGTTCATGAATACATCATCTAGGAATCAACCAGAATTCCATCAGAAGCTACCAACAACCCATTCTTGACTATAGGAGCCTATGTCCCCTCACACAACAGACAAGGTCACATACTGGAGATTTCAAAGGAAATCACTTAAATTCAGAAAACTGCACATGAAATTGGTAATCAAAACCAGAGACCACAGAGCACACCCTCTTCTCTGAGCATTTGTTACGACTCAGGAGGGGTACGTCTTAGGGATAACCAGGCTCAAAATTTGACACGTGAACACAGCTCATACTCTTGGGAACTGTGGCCTCGGGCGCTGTGTGATACAAAATGCATCAGCCCCGCCGCAGCTTTCTCCCTACGTTTCCCACTTGATAAAGCGAAGCGAGGGGAGGCTGTTGTGCCTGCCATTAGCAATCAAGAGCGGTAGCCAAGGGCGGAGGCTGTCCTCCACCAGGTCACCTTTTGCCCACCTGACAGGAGAGGCGCCAGGTGGCCTCTGCTGGCTTCTGATCTTCTGTTTTTTTTTTTTTTTCTTTTTTTAAAAAGAGAGGGAGGGGGAGGGAGAGAGAGAGAGAGAATTTTTTTTTAATATTTATTTTTTAGTTATTGGCAGACACAACATCTTTGCTTGTATGTGGTGCTGAGGATCGAACCCGGGCTGCACGCATGCCAGGCGAACGTGCTACCGCTTGAGCCACATCCCCAGCCTGGCTTCTGATCTTCTGGATGAATTTTCTCCATTCAAAAAGCAAGCTTCACCTCCCCCATTTAAATTTGCTCTCATTGCTAATCTCCCTTCTCTAGAAAATAGTATTGAAAACAACAACAAAAAACCCCCCCAACCAAACAAAAAAACCCACTGAAATACCTTGTGACAAAGTTTGGATTTTTCAGATGCACAAAGGAGGTGGAGATGGTGCTTCTGGAGTCACCTCACTGTTGCTCTGGGCAGTAAGGGGGTATGCTGGTCTGGATGCTGAATGTCCCCCACAGGCCCTATGTGGTCCCCAGGGGTAGTGCTACTGGAAGGTGGCAGAACCTTTGGGAGGTGGGGCCTAGTGAGAGGCCCTTGGGTCATCGGGAGCTGTCCTTGAAAGGGACTTGGGCCTCCAACCCCTTTCTCTTTCCTTTTTGCTCCATGGCTCATGAGGTTTTGCTCTGTTGTGCTCTCCCACCAGGAAGTGCTCCTCATGCTAGGCCCAAAGCAATGGGGCCAGCTGACCAGGGCCTGGAACCTTCAAACTGTGAACCAAAATGCCCGATTGTATCATAAGTCAGTTGCCTCAGAGAAGGAAAGCTGACTCACAGAAGGAGAGTCACTGCCGGGAGGGCACGGAGCACACTACCCCCGTGCTGCTATTTCACAGGCCTTCCATTGTCCCTGTCCCTGCTACTGGGGATGGCTGCCAGGGCTCTCCCTGGCCCCTCACTCTCCTTCAGGCCACTCTGGGCTGCTCTCGCCCTCTGGCATCCAAGAGCTGGGGCTGCCTGGGTGGCTCCATGATGAACCCCCACTGCACACCCTGTTTCAGGCAGCCTTGTTTCAGACACCAGATTCGGAAAGTAGCTGAAGAAGCACCTGACGGACACCAGCAGTTCCACTCTAGAAAACAAAGCGACTGCAAGGACAGAACAAGCAAACGCGACAACACACCCAGACCCAGAGGATCCCTGCCCTCCCGTCTCCCGCAGCGCTGCCAGGTGCCCTGCCACTCCCCACCCCAGTCCCTGTGGGTGATCTCCCCTGTGGTTTCCATCTCTTGACCCACTGCATCCCCTCAGCCTCTTCTAACGGGACCTGGCGACGCTCTGCTGAGTACTGTCCTTGGTGAGACCGGCATGGCCTCCACACTGTCATGTCCATGGTTAACTTCTCACCCGCAGACCCGAGAGCTGCCTTTCTTCCACACAGTGCACTGCTCCACTCTGCAACTCTTGCTCTTGGTTTTCTGGGCGCCCCGGTCTCCCAGATCTGTCTATCCACCCCTCTGCTACTGGCCTGTCCACTTCCTTTATTGGCTTGTCTTCCTCTATCCACTGTCACATGCTGGCGAAGCCCTGGGCCCTGCTCATCTCCTTGTCGATTTTTGCCCAAGATAATTGACATGAGTTGAATTTTGTGAAAGATCAGCGAAAGTTGCAATCCTGGGACCTCAGAATGTGGCCTTATTTGGGAATGGGGTTGTTGCAGGTGTAATTAATTAAGATGAGGCCATACTGAAGTAGCTGGCCCCTAATCCAATATGACTAGTGTCCTTATAAGAGGGGAATTTGGACACAGCCACAGCAGCAAAGGGGCCATGTGAAGACAGAGACAGAGTAGAATTAGCTGCCACAAGCCCAGGAACACCTGGAGTTACCGAAGCAGGAAGATGTAGGAAAAGACACCCCCTGGAGGCTTCAGAGGGAGCATGACCCTGATGACACTGGATTTTGGTCTTCCAGCCTCCAGAACTGTGAGAGAAGTATGTGAATAAGTATCCACACATTCTGTGGCACTTGTTATAGCAGCCTCAGGAGACTGATACAGTAAATTCACTCCCACAGGTTTAAACTCTGCTTGTATTTCCAAATTTCTGTCTCCATCCCTGAATTCTTTTCTCAGTTCCTGACTTAAGTCTGACAGCCTGCTGTCTCCCTGTTATGCCTCTCAGTCACCCCAGAGTTCATGTGTTTAGAAGGGAACTCCAAGCCAGGCTCCGTGGTGCACACCTGTAATCCTAGCAACTCAGGAGGCTGAGGCAGGAGGATGGACAGTTCAAAGCCAGCCTCAGCAAAAGCAACTAGTGAGACCCTGTCTCTTAATAAAATACAAAATAGGGCTGGGATGTGGCTCAGGGGTGGAGTGCCCTTGAGTTCAATCCCTGGTAACCCACCCCTGCCCCACGCAAAAAAAGGGAAATCTACTTTATCCCTCTTCTCCAAACCAATTCCTTCCTTTTCCCCTCATTCCTTGGAAGGGAGCTACCCCACCCTCAGATGCTTAGCCAGAAATCTGGAAAGGATCTTTGATCCCTGTCTTCGTCTCTTCCCTCTCCGCCATCTAATCCATGCACAGGACCAGCTTCTCCTGGCAGGGCTCTGGCCCTGGCCGGCCGTCCCACCTGGAGCTTCCTGTCCAGCTCCCATCCCTCCCGCCCTCCCTTGCTTGTGTGCTGGGAATTGGACCCGGGGCCTTGAGCCCACCAGGCAACCCATCCACTCTCCTGCTTGCACCCCCTCCTTCTCAGCTGCCCCGCTGCACCTAGGGTGAGGTCTGGATCCTCCACGGCCCAGGCTCCACGAGCCCTCCCAGCCCTTCTCCCAGCCCTTCTCCCAGCCCTTTCAGGTTCCGCAACCCGTCGGTGCCTTCCGACCCTCACGGGACGTTGTTCCTGCCTGGAATGCTCTCCATGGCTGCCCATTGCCATCCTCACACCTCAGCCTAACTGTCACTGCTACAGACAACCCCCCTGATGACAGCTGGTCTCCATCTATTTGCCAGAAATGTCACTGTACAGCACTTTCCCAGGAACCTGCCCACTGTGTCTACTCTACCAAGTCCACAAGGCAGCATGGTGCCTGGTATCTAGTAGCCACTCAATCAATATGTGTTTGCTGATTGAATAAACCTTGATTAAATACAAGCAAGTGCTAGAGTATGTCTGTGACCCACTGGAGGGTGGAAGGCAGTGCAGAAACAGGAAGGTCAGGGTGAATCTGCTGAAGGAGTGGAGGCTGGGGCCCCAGGGCAGGCCTCAGCCAGGGCGAGGCGCAGGTGTGGGCCAGCCCACGCTCACCTGTAGAGGCGCCTGAGCGGGGCTGCAGGGAGAGTTAGAGACACCTATTTGCAGTTGCTCGTCAGCAGAAAAGAGGAGGAGCAGGGTTGGAGTGGCCCCAAAGTCATGTAGGATGGGGGTTAACTCCTCGGATTTGGCCCAAGCCTCTCGTTTTGTGGCCACGGTGTCACGCCCTGGAAGCCATCTCCCTGCCTGGTGACACAGAGGCTCGCTATATCAGGGCCTTCAGTGCACCGCTGACCACCCGAGACCCTTGCTGCCTTTTCTGAGCCACCTTGAGCTCTTCTCCCTCCCCAGGGATGCGTCTTCTCTGCTCGAAAGAGACATATTTCGGATACAGCCTTCTTCCCTGCCCTCCCCTCTTCCTTCCATCTGCTCTACGCAGACACACCTCCTCTGGACTGGCTTGCCATGGGACAAAGATGCGAGGAATGACAAGCTCACACCAGCCTGGCCCAATAAATATTAATGGAGCACCTGCTGGCCCCACACCGTCTCAGAGAATCTCCTCATTCCTATTTTGGGACGTCGAAAATACTTTAAACATACATAAAGTGTCAGACAAAATTTACACCTAAGGAAGATGGATCATTCTTTTCCAACATTTCTAACGAAAGACAGTGGTAGTCTTGACAAATGGCAAAGCGGGGGTGGCCTCCAGGCACCAGGCAGCGTGAGCACATCCCTCTCCCGACATCCAGAGCCTAGCACGGTGCCTGGGGCACAGAAAGTACTCAGTATACACTGCTAGAGGGAATGGCTGTGTCAGCTGCAGCCCCCAGCAAGAGGCAGACTCTCCCTCGGCCTTCTGATTTCAGTTGGAGAGGTTCGCAGTTGGCTCCAGTTCAGGGAGAGTGGCTGGCTCCTGAGCACAGGGCACGAGAGTCCAGGAACTGTTGACCACACCCCTGCCACCTGCTGCTCCTCACCTTCCCTGTCGCAGCGCCTCTGCACACCTCTGTCTGAAAGAATCTCCTCAATACTACTTTGGGACATCAAAAATACTTGGAACATACATGATGTGCCAGACAAAACTTGCACCTGGGAAAGAGAAGGACCATTCCTTTCCAACATCCCCATGACAAGACACTGAAAATTCTGTTTTCCTATAGGAAGAGAAAAAAAAAAAAACCCAACTGTCATTTTAACACATCAATTACTGAAGCTTTGATATTTAGCTCCTCTAGCTCTCTTGCTACCCCTGGATGAGCCCAGATCATGTGACCCTGCAGGGGGCGACCTCCAGCTGAGGTGTGGAGATACAGACGGAGCCCTGGGCTCTCGGGCCCAATCCCGGGGCTCTCGGGTTCTGTCGTCACCTGCTTCCTGTGCTGGAATGAGGATTCAATTAAACAGAGCATCCTAGGAAGCACCTTGCAGGGCCTGGCATGGAGTAGCAATCAACACACATTAAATCACTTATCTATTATCTTCCTGAACCCACATGACAGTAATCAAATAAGAGAGCATCTCTTTCTTTTTGCAGGGGATACTGGAGATTGAACCCAGGCCTGGTGCATGCTAAGCACAGGCTCCACCACTGAGCTAACCCTCACCCCCTTTTCCTCGTTTTTAAAGCCCCCTTTCCTTCTTATACCTTGAAACATCAGGAGACTGTTTAACCAACAGCCATGCGCCTGTCACCGGCTTTGGAAGCAGAACTCCCTATCCATCCCCCTCCTTTCACTTGGTCCCATGTTATCACTGGTGGCACGTACTGCACTGTGCACCAGGACTGAGGAGGTGGTGCCTGTCCTGGGCCATGTGGCTCCTCCTAACCAAGCGGTCTTGAGGTCAGAGTGATGCCCAGGAATACAGCCTGGGGACCAGGTCCAGGGGGGTGCTCGGGGGTTGCTCACAGCATTAGAGGCAACAGTGGTCTAAGATGCAGGAAGCAGGGCGGCAGCCTCTACTCACCCCAGCCTCCCCCGGCTGAACACAGGCCGAGCCAATGTCCCCCTCACACCCTCGGTGCTCTGATCAACAGGGCAAGGCTCAGCACTCCCGGAGCGAGCAATTAATCTGCAGCACTAATCCGAGAGCACAGGGAGAGCTGAGCGGCGCTGGAAAAATGTTACTCAATTTCCCCAAGTTTTTATTTCACCATCTATAAATGTGATTATTAATCTCGCTTTTTCCTCTTGTCTCTACAGCAGCTTATGAAGATAAATTATGGTCAGCAGAATTATAAAGCAGTTTGAACTCCTTGGAAGCAAGACACTCTATTAGTCCGTGGTATTTTATAATCACTGATATTATAAGGTGTACTTGAATTGAACTGCAGTGAAAAAGCCCGTTCCCACAAATATATGTAGATTGAAAGTAACCTCGGTATGGCTAGGGCAGAAGCAATCAAAATGTAAAATTGTATTTCAGATGGGTTGTTAAATCTTATGTTTCCACTGCAAAAATAAGGAGACTTGGCAATGCTGTCATGAGCTCTGAGCCACTGTCTGAGCCGGTGACCTGAGTGGAAGCAAGGGATTACATCAAAGCAACAAAGGCCCAGGGAACAGCCTCTGAAATCTCAAGAGAAGGGAGGAGGAGGAGGAGGAGGAGGTGATTTTGGAGAAATGGGAGCCAGAGGCAGAAGAGACCTGTGCGGAGGGCGGGGGCAGGAGAGCGCCCTGGGAGCCACTCCAAGGCGGAACATGCTCCCACCACTGACGGGGAGCAGGCCAGCACCTGTGCAAGCGGAGCTCAGCGCACACTGTGAATCCACGAGGGCCCAAGTGGAGATTTAAACAGGGATAGAGGCCGAGCTGGTCCCAGGTCACCCTGGCACATTTGGTTTTGAAAAAGAACAGCTTTTTCAACAAACAGGAGGTCTGAGAGGAGTTGTCTTTTCTGTGGTCAGGGTGTGAGGTGGAGAAGCAGAAGGAAACAGGACCCAGGGTGGGGTTCTAAGAACAAAAGGCAAGGTTGACCAGGAGCCCCGGACTGTATCAGCTTGCACAGAGCTACCCTTGGAGGGGCTAAACAGGGGCACCCTGAGATCTCTGGCCACGCACTTTGCCCTGTGACGAGCTGAAGAGACACCCTGGTAGGAAGCTGCTGCTAAGAGAGGCTACCATTCCCGAGGGAGAGCCAGGAGGGCACTGCACACGCGCCTTGGATGCTTGCAGCTTGATACAAAGCACAGAGCAAGCTCGTGCAGAGATGTCCCAGATGTTCTGCCACCAATGCCCATAAAACTCCAGTGAGGATCATTTCATGACCCTCCCAGGTGACTCTGTTGCCATTGGATACCTTTGGCTATCACCAACAGAAATGCTCCAGATACTGGGCCAATTGTGTGATCTGAATGGGAGGATGACCGTACTGCAGTTTGGTCTAGATGCTGACATCGTTCTCATGCCACACCTGGACAGTGTCTTGAAGGAAGCTGGCTTCTTTGAATTAACTGGCCATTTCCAGGATAATGTTAGGATCAGAGAGGCAGGTTTTGGATCTGTATTGCTGTGAAGATCTTGGCTCTGCATAAGATTTTCCTGGTGTGCACTAAATACAGACACACCCACACACCCCCCCACACACACATACTTTTTCCACTGATATTTGCTTCCTAGCACTGCTCCGCCTCTGTTGAGTGCGGCACCAAAATCAAAAATCTAACTTTCTTGCTTTTATACCAGACAGAAAGGTTGGCTCTGGAACTCAAACTTAGTATAATCTCCAAAGGCTTCTGATGATGGTGGTGTAGACTGGAAACCTGTTTTTGGAGACCAGAACACATTCTAATGCTAGCCTCTCAATTTTTGCAGCAGGGTATGTTAAACAAAATGAAGAAGGCACAGCAGAGATGCGGGCCACCTCCACCACACTGACACCTTTTGGTGAAATACAAAAAGCGAGAAGGAAGGGAAAGAAAAAGACAACAAAAGAACACTAAGAATTCAAACCCTAATGAGAGGTGTTTCCAGGAAGAACCAGCTGGGTCCTTTCCAGGAAGCCCATGGGGGTCATTTCAAAGACACTGCCCTGGAATTCCTAGAATCACTGCCCTCCTCACACGCAGTACTTACTTTGCCTGTCCCCAGCCTGGGGCCTGATATCTCCCAGTCTGGTCTCTGGTGATTTACCATGAAGCCACACCCTTCTGGAGAGAGCCTGGCCTGGCCTCCCATCCTCTCAGTGTCACCAAGCTAGGTTTCATGCGGGGGCCATTTTCCAAAGTATGTGCTCAATAAATGTCCCTGGACGTACCTGTCAGCCTGGGAAACAGAGTCACAAAGTTCTGTGAGCAGCCACACATAGTTATTCTGTTTACCTATGGACAGTTCCAGGTTCTTTTAAAGTTTTTTAGTCTTTTTTTTTTTCTTTTGAGAAAGATAGCACACATACAAAGAAGAGCACAAGAAAAAAGTACAGCTCAATGTACTGATCAGAAAATGAAGGCCAATGTCACTACCAGTTGAGTGAAGAAATGGAACATGGCCAGTGTGTCAAAACCCTCAGGTTCCCTGCCACACACCACCCCTTCTCCTCAAAGGGACTTTGGGTGGTGACGTGTGGTTGGCTCGCACTGGCAGGGTGGACCCCAAGCCTCAGTGCATTCTGCCCTGATGAGCTGCCTGAGCAGGTGATGGCGAAGGCCGAAGCTGGGAACATGCTACAGTTGGCTGGGGACGCGGACAGAGCCGCACAGTCTCTTATGACAGTCCTTCTTGTGTTCCTTTTATTGATCATTTTGTTTCTGCTTTGCAAGTTTGTTGACTGAGGCTGGGGGTTGAAACTATACATTTGGAGCTTCTTGAGGGCAGCTTCTGATTCTAGAAAGGCCCACCCTGTATTGCACTGCCACCTGTGGTCACCTTCAGCTTGCTGGGGCCATTCCTTTTCCTCTGCACTGGGAGGGAATTTGAAATTTCAGTTCCTGTGGATCAGAAGCACATGCGGCATCTTCACTTCATGCATCCTGGTGACACATATCTACCAAGAGTGACCATGAGATGTCAGGCAGGGAAAGGGCTGGCTTCTTCCATGTGAACCTGTTATTCACGGTCAACCTCCCCAGAGAAAGAAAAGCTTACTGAGAAAGTAATATTGCACATGTGCAGCTTTACTGATCTAAATGTCAAAGTTCTCACTGCTTCAACATTTGGCGTTGGCTGATTCGTGGTTAGCACTCAATAAATGTTAGCTGGAAAATGACCATGAGCAGAAGAGCCACTGTGCTGTCCTTCCCAAGGGTTCCCCATGCCTATGCTAGAGAGCCCCCAAGTCCTTAACTCATACACGAGGGGCTGGACCACAGTCAAGGCTCATCTCTGGGGCATTTCCCTTCCTTCCAGCACCATCTGGTCCTGTGCGGTGGAGCTGAGCCACAGCCATTCTGTCTGATGGTTTGGGGTAAGAGATTGGGCACCCATGATAGAAACTTGCTCTTTCTTTGAAAGGGAGACACATTCAGTGTCACCAACTGAAGCTAGTTCAATTAAGAGAGCAGAAGCCAGAAACCTAAGACAGAAAAAAGAGCCCACGGAGGAAAGATGCCAAACATATGTTAGCGGGTGAATTTCCGTTGCAGCCACTGGGATATTCCCATCGGAAAAGCATCATCAGAGAAGCCTCCTTCCCTCTGCTGAGTTTTTGGTAGAGAATGATTGAGAAAGAAGGGTCAAACCTACTCACTCCCTAACCAAGTTAGTCTCCAAAGCCAGGAGCCTTCCTGGCCAAGGGAGTGTGTTCTGATGCAGTGGGTAGAGGAAGTGGCTGTCTCCAGGCAGGCTGGGGTACACCGGGCGAGAGAAGCCAGGTGCACAAGGCTGGCCTTGCTCTCTGGGGAAGCACACATGGTCCTGGCACCAGCAAAAGAGGACCCTCCGAGGCATGTCCTTCAACCAATTCTACGTAGGAAGTGTCCACAGAATGGACTTGACCAGTTAGGATCCACCAAGGTCAGGGCAAGGATCTCGTGGCAGCTGGTTTGCTCTAGCAGAAATTAGGAACCAGGAAACTCTGCCAAAGAAAATGGGCATAAACTCCAGGTCTCCAGCAAAAGGCAGCTTATTTAGGAAAACTTTTCAGCCCTCCAGTAGTCCTGAAGGGGTGGACAAAACCAAATCCAACCTATGTTTGCTTTCTTGTGTTTGAGTCATGGAAAAAAACGCAGCTGGCCCCCACTAGGGGGTGCTGAAGTGTAGCCGACACATGATCTGGGAGCCATCTGAACCTTCAACTCCTGTGGGGACAGAGGGGTGGAACACTGAGGACAGTCACTGCACCTCACTGTGGGAAACCCACAGTAAACTGAGATATTTCTGTCTGTGGAATGGGGTTAGTCATTCCCCCAGATGAGGATACCACTGCCCCATCTTGCCATAAACAGATTTTTTTCATCCTAACAATGGGGCCTCTTTGTCATCTAAGCGCTGGGACTCTCGTCTTTGGAATGGAACAACACTCAGCAAGAGAAGTCAGGCTGTCCACTTTGTTCTCATGAGCACCAAATACTGCTCTGGACCAGGGTGGAATCAGTGTGTGGTCCACACATCAGCTGGGGGTCCAGAGGCAAGAGGGAGGAAGGAGAGAGGGACAAGGAGGAATCAGGTGAGAGCAAGAGGGGAAGAGGCTCTGGGGTTTACAGGGGTCTCTCAGTTACTTCCATTACTGTTGGCCTCTTTGGAAAGCGCCTCTCCTCTTGGCCACCTGCTCAAGCCTTTCTGCCCCGCACCGACAGGTGTGTGTGTATGTGTGTGTGTGTGTGTGTGTGTGTGTGTGTGTGTGTGTGTGTGTACGCACATGTGTGTTTTAATGAGAAGAATGTATAGCCAGCTCTCTCCTTGCCTGGGAGCACCTGCGGCCGTGGACTATGCATTTCTGACCTCGGTGTACCCTGCAGCACCTGCACAGACCCTTGTGAGGCGGTGCTGGTGGAAGGCCACGTCGCACATGGCTCACACTCGCCACCTAGAAGAGGCTGTGGTTCACTGTGATCTTTTTTCTACCACCAAGCACTACGCCCAAAACATAGTAAATGCTCAATACACAGATGTCTGCTGAGCTGAAGTGAGTGGCTGACTTTGTGAAGAGGTGACAACAGGATGTCTTACTGTGTGTTCATTTTGGAGGAAAGAAAGAGGAGGGAGCAAGCAGGCTCTGAGAGTTCCTCCCGATGGTGGGGATGTCAGTGGGAGGAATCTCAAGAGAAAACTTTAAAAAGCCCAATTTTTAGTAGGAGAAGATTGACACAGAGTTTGTATCTTTCAGAAATATAGAAGCTGAGAAGTGGAGGGGTGAAAACGGAGAGACTCTGTATTTGAGATGGAGAAATAAACAATAGGTGGAGATGGGGAACGGGAGGCAGCTGGGGAAATTTTTAAAAATTCATCTAAAAACACCCACAAGCAATTAAGTGGATGCTTGAAGGAATGACAGTGATCTTTGGTGTAAAGAGCTCAGTTTCTTTCTTGCCAAAGAATAGCGCTTTCATGTAGCATCTGAAACAACCGAGTGGTGGCTGTGTGCTCGCCTCTGTGGTGTAGCTGCGGAAGTAGGTCTTGCACACATGTATTTAGGCCCGTCCTGGATTCCCTGCGCGATCAAGACCTCCTCCAGGAGAGAGGGCCTATGTTTGCTTCTAAGAAGTGCTTGGCAGAGTGCTGCTGGGTGGAACGCTGTGCACAGCAGGCGCTCAATCAGCATTAACTGACTAAATGGAGCTAACCAAACCCCATGGTCCCCAGTTGGGAAGGCTCTGACACAGGACTGTCTAGTTCCTTTTTGTTTGGTCTCAAAAATAGTGTGTTTAAAAAAAAAAAAAAACCCAGAAAATCCCCAATTCTCCAAAGATTCAACTCGAGAGTCAGTTTTGAGGCTAAGAGAAACCGTTCTGCCTAACTTGTTGGCAATTCTGGCTCATGTGAAGATCCATCGCGGCCTTCCTTCTTCCCTCTCCTAAGCCTCCCTGACTTTATGGAGGCCGACAGATCTCCTGTGATCACAGAGCCCAAGGTTACCGGCTCTCGCTGGGGAGTCACGGCTCAGACCAGGAAATCCACAGCCGGGGAGAAGTGTGGAGGGACCTACTAGGGCTCTGGGGCCAAGGTGCACAGCGCACAGTCCCCGCCTGGCCACCCCCTAGGACTGTGTCAATAGGGCTGAGGTGCAGTGAGTCTTCACGTTCGCTTAAACAGATCCTATTCTGAAAGCCTGAGCCTCCTTCCACCCTCCTTCCCACTCAGTTCTCACCAGCCCCTTTGCAATATCACCCAGGGCCCCTCCTGGGTTCCTCTCCTGTGGAGGGCAGGGCAGGGGGAGAAGGATGCCTCAGGGCCTTCTCCTCCGCCAGATGTATCGCGTTCAATATGAACAAATATTTGTGCAGCCTGGGTGTTTACCATCAATACTGGGATAGAGTCATTAGCGATTAGATTTTTCTATGGGAAGCAGCAAAACACTGGGGAGAAAGCAAAACCCCAAATGGAGGAGCAGAAACACCAAGGGCTGGCATCCGAAGGAATTGCTCCAAAACAATATGGGAAAAGGCAGAACTGTATTTCCTCTGTTCTTCTAAGGGGAAGTTCAGAAAAAGGTCAGGAGAGAACAATGCAGGCCATCTATCAGAGCAGCCTCTAACCTAGAAGGTTCCTCACGGCGCGGCCTCATTTCTCAATTCTGTAATTACCACCCCCTGCCACAGATCGCACGCCACCACAGCCTTATGAATTATACATTTCATTTCCATTTACCAACACCCCTACGCGGTGGCCACTGCCGTGGTGGGCGACTATGGGGGCTGGGATGCTGCAGGGCCCCTTCCCCCAGGTGCACACACAAATGTCCCGGGCCCAGGGCACCAGCACGCACCCCTGCAGGCTGCTGGGGGCAACCTTCAATTCCCAGGCTACGGTTTTGTTTACTGAACAAACAAGAACTGGCTACCAGCAGGGGTTTTCCTGGGGGAAATCACACGGGGTCCCTTTCCTTCCCCTTAACAGTTTTACTCAGGCGAAAGCTGGTTAAAATGAATACTAAAGGTGGTCTCCATGGAGGCCAAGACTGTGGGGTCTGGGGGTGAGTGTTTGGAGGTATCAACAGCAACGTGTACTCACTCCTGCTGTTGAGCTGGGGTGTGGGTCAGAAAGGGGGGTGCCAGGAATGGAGACCAGGCAGGAACTGGGGTAACCCACCCTTCCCATTAACTGGCACTCCATCTCCTACCAGAGGGCCTTAGGGAGGCTCTGGGCTATTTGTTATCATAAATGCTATTAGCATATTGAAGGGGGTCCTGCTCTTTGTTCAGAAAGAATTTCCTTTAAAAACTTGAGGTTTTGTGAAGCAGTCGTCCTGGGTGATGAGGAGAACATGCCAGGGACAGACAGGTGAGCAGTCGCCGAGTCCCCTGGAGAGCAGACAATCACCTGAACCCATCACTCGAAGCAGTGTGTGGGTAGGCTTTTAAAATTTATTTTTTAAAAATGTGTTTAGATGCTTTCAGGGAAGACATTTCTAAAATGTGTTATAAAAACAGGATATTTAGGGCTGGGGTTGTGGCAGAGCCTTACCTGCCATGTGTGAGGCACTGGGTTCGAATCTCAGCACCACATATGAATAAATAAAGTCCATTAGGATGCTAAACATTATTTAAACCAAAAACCAAAACCAGGATATTTAATTCCTGAGGTTGATCGCACGAACATAGTAGTAAATGGGATACAAATTACTATGACATAAGAGTTTATTCTCTTAGGTTTCTTTGAAAAACTACTCTCAGTGTTGGACCATGTGTCTATAAAGGATTTACTGAGGGACTATGGAGAGCACAGCAGTGACAGACCACTTCCAAGATGGCCCTGAAGATCCACGCCTCCTGGTATTCAACATCCTTGTGTGGTCTCCTCCCACAGTGGGTAAAGCAAGCTCTGTAACCAAAATAGCTCCAAAACGATGTGTGACTCCTGAGATCAGGTCATAAAGACGTGCGGCTTCTGCCTTGCTCTGCCTAGAGTTATTGTCCTGGGAGAAGCTATCTGCCATGCTGTGAGGATAACTGGGTAGTCTTAGGGTGAGATCCACTGGGCAATGAACCAAGGGCTTCTGACAAGAGCACCAGCTTCCTAACCACAGGAGTGAGCCATCTTGCAAGAAGATCTTTCATCCCCAGTCGGTCAAGCCCCTGGGTGACCGCGGCCCTGACTAAGGGCTCCCTGCAATCTCCTGAGAGAACTCGAGTTGGAGCTGTTCAGCCAGGTTGCTTGCAAGTTCCTGGCCCAGAGGATTGTGAAATAATAAATGTTAATCACATAAACCACTGAGTTCTGAGGTCACTTGTCACGTACCAATGACTCATATCCATGCATACCTGTAGAAGAGGAAGACCATGCAAAAGAAGCTACAATTCATCCTTCTGACCAGCCCCAGTGGAACAATGACCAGATACCTGACACTGTGCTGGACACCCCCCCCCCCCCCCCCCCGGTCCCTGTTCAATGGGAATCACTTAAACACCTCCTTCGACGAGTGGCACGATAACAGTGGTGTCTAAGGAGAACTTCCAAGCTCCGAGGCAGGCAGGACTGAAGGGACAGAGTGAAGTTTGCACCTTGCTGTCCCACAGGAAGTCCCTAACAAAGGCACATTATCAGTTTGACCTACATGGGACTTAATTTTTTTTTTTTTTAAGATTAGTTATGAACATTAAAAACTCAGGTAACAATTCCTACAAGTTTAGATTTCTACCTTTTCTTGAAAATCCAAAGCTCAGGCATCAGTCACCCTCCTGGGCGATGCCACGTGTCGTCTGCTGCAGGCCTCACCAGCTCACCAACCACGCTGCCTGGCCCTGCGGGCACTTGGGTCTGCCTCCATAGGAAGCGGCCAGGTGCGGGGGGGCAGTTGCAGTGTCTAAAGGAATTACTCCTTTTAGATCTGTTGGGGCCCTTTGGAAGGCTACACTAAACAAAAAGAAAATTTAGTCAACAGCCACCCAGGAGGCAAGGGACACCTTAGAACTTAGAAAGCATGTAAGGCTATCATTGCACTTTACATTAAGCAGCGTGGGTTTTAATAGGAGGATCCCATGTTCAGTTCGTGCAATGCTTGTTTATGAAGGTCTTCGTTATATAAGACCTCCGCTGAGAGGAAGTGCACTACTTGGGCTCACTTTGCAATTTGGCTTCCCACTATAACAATAATTTACAATAACAGAAGAAAGGAAGGCTTTGGCGCCATAACTCAGTGAATATCTGTTGGATTCTTCCCTTCTACAAGATACAATAATATAACCTTTTTGGCCGTCTCCCAACTCTGCATTTGAAAGAGGATTATAATCAGTTTTCAGAGTGGCTTACTAAGGAATTAACTAGACAATCACTGGATAACTGATTCTTGAGCAATTCTCTATAGCCCTTTGCAAATTTCTGGAAGAGGAATGTGAGGTAAGCAGTGTTGGACTCTCAAGTATATCCTGCCCAAGTGGGCAAAGACTGGGTGTGGGGACAGGACCTTTGGGTTTACTTAAAATCACCTCAAGGGTGATTTTATATGAAAGCAGGAGCAAGACAATCTGCCCACCTCCCTGCTCCCCCAAGCTCAGGGAACATTAGTGCAGGATTGAGTGATTATGTAGTAGCCTCAATCACCGATACTTACTGAACTCTCAGTATGCTTGAGACTCTGTTGGAGAGTGTTTCAAAGTCATGTTTTCTGCTCTCATGAAGCTTATCCTCTGGTGCAGGTGCATAGAAAGGGGGACAGCAGAAGCAATGGAAGTCAGATGCAGCTAGGCTTAGAGGGAGTAATCTCTTCCACTCGATAAGTATTTACTAAGCATCTATTCTAAGCTGAGCACTGAGTATTTGGTCAACAAGGAAGTTGGTCTCTTGTGGAGCTTAAACCCCAGTGGACGTCAGTGGACTCTGCTCCAGCCTGAGTGAACAAAGGAGACTTTAGGAAGGCTTGATTTAGAGAAGCTGGTTAGGGACGGGCTAACGCTAGGTGGGTCTTAGAGTTGGGAGCGGGAGAGGGCACTGCAGACAACTAAACAGCCCAGGTGGAGGCGCAGAGGCAGGAAAGCTTGAGGAAGATACCATGGGCGAGGGCAGCAGAAGGGCAAAGGACACCGGGGATCCCACATGTGACATCTGTGGTCATCAGTGCTGACTCTTACTCCTTATGCCACGGACCTGAAGTGGACAATAAGCTCTGCTGGGAGCTCTTCACTCAGGAAATGCAGACACAAGGGGGTTTGTCTCTAAACACGAGAAACTGGAAAGCATGAGCTGAGGATTCCCAGCTCTGTAACATGGACAGTGATTTAGAGACTTTATGGGACAGACCACACCTCCATGCTGCCACCAACACTGGCTGTAGGTCTGACTCATCAGGACTACAGAAGCAAGCCTGTGCCACCTGGTAGAGCAGGCCATGCAGAGGCCCATTCCTCCAGGAGCACAGCTGGGAGCAGCTGGCCTGTGTGACGTTGCCTTAGCCCAGCTTTGCCACCCGCACACAGGAACAGGAGAAGCCTCTCCCTTTCCAAAGGTGGCGGGGCCAGGGAGAGGGTATATTCCCTGCCCCCTCCCCAAGACTGTTTCTTTACTGCAGGGACAATGTTGTACACATGTGGCCCAGCTTGTTAAATGACAAAGTCAAAGAAATCAGTCAGGGTCCTGATGGCACAGAGAACGAAGGGTTCACAATCCTGCAGGTTTAATGGCATGAGCCACACATAAAAGTTGCTGCGACACAAATGTGGCTCTTAAAGTTAAGCATGATTCAAACTCATCTTGGCACCTGCTAATGCACATAGGAAGGATGGAGTCTTTAGGGGGGCTCTGTTATAGACTTTCTGGAGTTTGTCATCTGGTCCCACTGGGCCTCTCCCGTGAAGGCACGGAGTGTTATTGCCACAGGAGGGGCAGTGACAGAGAGTGGAGACTCACACAGAAGGACAAGTGCCGAGTGCTCACAGTCCAGTGGAATTCTAAATTTTTAAAGGCTTATTCGTCTACATATCCCTGGTCATATCAACACTCAAACTACCTGGATCCCCCACCTGATATTTTGAAATCAATAGCAAAGCTATTAATAGCTTAAAGAAAAGGAGTAGAAGGGATTCCTGTGAGTGGGGGGCTAAACAGGGTGATTTCTGAAGTCCTTGCCAAGGCCACAATTCTAGGGTCCTCTTGATGTTTCCTTCCGAATACGGCTTGGATTTGAAATTGTCCCTCAAGGACTCACATGTTGAAGGCTTGTTACCAAATGCAGCCATGTTCAGAGGTGGCTCTGGGAGGTGACTGGACTGTGAGGGCTCTAAGCTCATCAATGAATTCATCTGTTGAGGGATTCATAGCCCAGTGCAGTACTGAGAGGTACTGGAAACTGTGGGAGGTGGGACCCAGTTGGCGGGAGTGAGTCCTAGGAGCATATCCTTGGGGACTTTGTCTTGTTCTGACTTCTTCCCTCTGCTTCCTGACTACCATGAATGGAGTAGCTTCTGCCATGATGTCCTGCCCCACCTCAGGCCCTCAGCAGTGGACTGAAATCTCTGAAACTGGGAGCCCAAATAAATCTCTCCTACTTTACGTTGTTGTTCTCAGGTATTTTGTCCATCAATGAAAAGGTGACTAGCACACCTGATCACACACAGCTGTACTTTCACAGGCAACAAAGAGCAATGGAAATTGCTCATTCACATGACCGCTCATCACATGATGTCACTCAGCAGGAATTCGCTTGGATTAGAAAGTGTCTTTGGGAATTGGGGTCCTGAGCCCAGAGCGGAGGAACCAATGAGCAAGTTACTGAATCCCCAGGACCCACAAGCTGCCAGTGCAGGTGGCAATGACCACATTCAGTTAAGGGATGACATTCATGATAAATGCAAATCGGGGAAGCAGTGGAGGGAAGAACTGAGAAGTCAAACAAAGAAATCAAGAGCTAATGAAGCAATGTGGGATGGATATGTCAACGTCCATCTGGCCTGGAACAAAAACATAAGCTGCGGAGCTGGGGAAGCTAGCAGGGCATGTACAGGGCACCCGGGGAAGGGGCTTCTGCTGCCCCATCCTGCAGGTGTGTGGGAACCTGCACAGAGGCTCGTCTTCCTCCACAGGAAGCCCCCCACAGGGGCTTCCTGCTCTCGCTCCAAACATGCTTGCGTTCTCCTGCTTCCTCCTCTCCCTTCTCTCCTCCCTCCTGTTGAAACGTCTCAGCTCTCGTTGTACTACCTGACCCACGGCTCCAGGTACGGTCTGTGCGGCCATCCTTGCTTTCTGAAGGAACCTACCTGCATTTGGGGAACACAACCATCGGCGGATCCTGGCTGTGATCTTGGGGTGTCCTCCCCTGACAGGCATGCGGGGGAGAATGGGAGGGGAGAAGGCCTGGTGAGGAGGCCAGGCAGGAGGCTGGTGGGATGACTAAGAGGGCATTTAACAGTGGACAAGGAGACCTAAGTGGAAGACTAGAGAAGCTGCACTCCCATGTCCCCGCGACCCCTCCTCCTGAGACCCCTGGCCTTTCCTGGGAGTTCAGTCCAGCCCACCTGTCTTGATGACTGGCCAGCTAACTCAACCCTTTCACAGTCCCTTAGGGGCTGACCCCGCCCGGCACCCTTCTCTGCTGGCTCTCTGCTCTGGGCCCAGCCCACTTGCCGTGAGCTCGCCCCAGGTCAGGCATCCACAGCCCGGCTACCTGCGCCCTGTCCCCAGCCTGCCTCATTCTCAGGACACACCATCCCTATTTGGACACCTCATAGCGAGCTCCTCACCTCCTCTGCCTCCAGCCTATCCCGTTTCTCTTCTTCCTTTCTTTGCTCATTCATTCATTCACCTCTAAAGTCAGGGTGCTCGGCAGTTCTCCCGCCTCCCCGGCTTCCCTAGCTCTGCCGTTCCTGCTTTCTTCTTGCAACCTACCTCATAGGCACATGCTCAACAAGGACTCCCGTGGCCTCCCCGTGGCCTCCCCAGGTGGCTGAGGCCATCCACTCCCTGGCTCCCTGCCCACCCCTTCCCCTCGAAATCCAGCTCACAGCCTGCCGAGGTTCTCCTGCCCTCCTGAGATCTGACTTCCTATCACAGGACCGTACCCTCACCTCCCAGGCCCCCAGGAACTGCTCCCGGCCCATCCTGCTTCCCTCTGGTTCAACCCCCAGCAGCCTCGTCTTTCAGGTCAGGATCATCACTGTCATTTGTGCACACAGTGACAATACCCCCTTCTTACTCTGTGCTTTGTGTGTGCTGCTTTTGTCATCTAAAAAGCCTCTGTGTCTCCTCTTCAAATCCCAAAGTCCTCAGAGCGCAGTGCGACTCCTGCTTCTGTGAGCAGCTGCTCTGCCCCTCACCCCAGGCTTGGCGGGGAACGAGAGCCTCAGGCTGCGCTCTGCTCCCATCTCCGTGGACACTCGGCGGGTGCTTTTAGACCAGTCCGGTGCCTTCTGTTAGTCAGTGTTTGCTACAGCACTATAGGTCACAATCACGCTGTTAGAGTGACTCGCTGTTGGCCTAAATGTCCCCTTGGACCTTGTCTGTTTGACTTTTCACTTTGCTGGTCCCAAGTCCCCAGGCCCACCTCTGCTGAGCTCTCAGGCTGTGACCTGCACCTCTGCCTTCAACTCAAGTGCCCAGAGCACTCCTCTGCCTGCACGGACCCTCGCTCTTCTTGGCCTCTGGATGCCCTCTGTCCTATCTCTCAGTCTCAATTCTTCCATGAGGGGCCTTTTGATGCATCCCAGAACTCTCTTCTTCCCTCTCCTCACCTTCCACTGGACTCAAGAGTCGCCAGGCCCCCACTGTCTCCAGGGGTAGCAGTCAGACCTCTCATCCTCAGCTGTAAGCTTCTCTCCTGGACACTCACATCCCTGAGCACAGGGTTCTATCATAGGTGCTCGCCGAAACACACTGGCCCACTATTCTGTCTGACACCAGGTGACTGGCCACCATTCTTCTGGATGCAGCCCTTTAAGACATCTGCATCAGGAATAGAGAGACCTGGTTCTCCGCCAGCCTCTGCCATTTACCTACTTGGTGTTTCTGCTTGAGTCACCTGAATGTTACAAGCCCAAGTTTCCTCTGCTGGGAAGTGGTAAAAACCATCCCTACCTGATCACCTTTGATATTATATTGGGGTAAGCAGCAAGTGTGTGTCAATACATGTGAAAACCTGGTAATTACAGGTTTATTTCCTTCACATATTCAGTGTATGTTGAACTAATGACCAGGCTAGCAAATGACGGTAAGCCCATTATTTTCAATTCCATGGAATTATTTTTATGTAACAATTTCTTAGAGAAGCAGGAGAGCAAAACCAAAATTTTCTTCATTGAAACTAAATTAATGCAAACACTACTATAAAATATCTATCTTATAAACCAAATGCTAGTAGTTTTGGCAGGGGTGAAAGTCTCTGGAAGAATACGGTTGGCTTATGAGTTAAGGCTTTAATCCTGGGGAGGCACAGGAGACAGCAGAGTTCTGTGGGTAGAGCCAAGCTGGGAGGAGCTGCCAAGGGGGCGGATAAGATCTTGTTTTGTACATTCCTATTTCCAAGTGCCCATTATTATAGCTGCTTTCTGTAATCTCCTTCAGGCAGAACCCCAGGAGTTGGTGAAATGCTTGCTGACTTCATACTGGAAGGCCAGTTCTTCGTACTACCAGTCTTTCTCAACCAGGGTTCTCCATGGGAACTACCAAACACAGGAAACAACCTCAGGCCTTCCTGGGCACCATCCTCTGCCACCGGGAGAGAGGTCAACTCATTACTCAGAATGGCTGTGCGGGGCTGTGGGGCTTAATCTCTCCTGGAACCCTGGCTGGGGAAGGCAGGATGCTGACTGACGGACACATTTCTCACTAAGGCCAACAGCACGTGGTTCTGATATTGGCTGACCAAAAACAATAGGGCCCTGTCTGCTGCGAGGGGGCCAGAGGGATTTTCTGAGCTGAAGAGCACACTACCTTAATGAACTCAGTTGCTTTTCTATGCCCTTGGGTCCACACTTCCCTCACTGCCCCACTTCTTTCCCCAGAGTGTCCCCTTTCTTAACCTTTTCCTTGCCATGCATCACAACCAAGTCACTCAAACCCAACTTTCTGTTCTCAGAGCATGCGGGGGTGGGTGGGGGGCGGGGGGCAGGGATGTAGTGCACACAGCTGAAGACCTAGCAGGCCTGACTCAACAGCACTCGATTCCTCTGCGCCCTTGCAAGTCATAAGCAATCTCTCACTCCATCATTTGGTCAATTCTGCAGGGTCAGAGCTCTGGCCGGGTCTGATCCTTGGCTGTAGCTGCAGTTTTTATATGTCCTGGGCTCCTACGGTCTCAGACCTGACACCTAGTAAAAACAGCCATGACTGTCACCTCCATTGCTGCTATCCTATAGCTTCTGCAGTGGGAATCCCGCTTTCTCTGTATTCCCCAGACCTCCTTCAGTGGGCATGTCTCCAACCTAAGAACTTCTGGAAGGCTACGGCTGCATTCCACCTCTTCCTTCTTGCTTTTTTTCTTGTACGCTGTTCTACCCGACCCTCTTCTCAGTCCTTTAACACACAGAGATGTAGCTCATTGTTATGGCTTGGGTCTGGAACGTCCCATGAAGTCTATATTGGCATCGTCCCCAATGCAGCCAGGTTCAGAGGTGAGGCTTTTGGAAATGAGTGGATCAATAGGACTCTGACCTTCCCATTGGTTTAATTCACTGATGGCTGAAGGAACTACTTGGGGGTGGGACTTAACTGGAGGAAGCAGGTCCCTTGGGGCTTGCTCTGGAAGAGCTTCTGCTCCCTGGCCCCTCCCTCTCTGTCACTGTCTCTGTTTCTCGGCTACCGTGAGCTGAGGAGCTCTTCTCCACCACACCCTTCCACCCTGATGATCTGCTTCACTTCCAACCCAGAGCCATGGAGCCAGCCGACCATGGCCTAAATCCTCTGAAACCATGAGTCAAAATAAATCTTTCCTCCTCTAAGTTGTTCTTGTCAGATATTTTGGTGACAGCAATGAGAAGCTGACTGGTGCACTTATTCTTATTGAGTTTCATCTCTTTTAAAATAGACCTATTAAAGCTTTACAATATGTAATGACATGTTTAAAGCAACACCTATACTTTAATTCACTCATTTATAATTTGGATATTGAAATTCAGAGTTGTTCCTTGGTTCAAAAATCAGCTTTGGGCGGGTTACATTGCTGAGAAAACTTCTTATCAAACACAAACAGTCTACTGGCTGCAACGCACACCTTGCTGCAAGGGCCTCCCACAGTTCTAGAAGTTCAGATATGGTTGTGGCCCAACCAGTCATGGGCGTATTGTCTATTTCTTGGGAAATAGACAAGAAAGGGAGGGAGTAGGAAAGAGGCACTTCTGGGGAAAATGGAAAAGCCCTTGGGGTTTCCAGTGGAACATAGTGCATCTCAGAAAAAGTAAAAACCACTTTTTTTTTTTTTTTTTAATCTGGAGAACCAACTCAAATAGCATTTGCATGGCCTGAGCAGAATTTGCCTAGGTGTCTACTACAGGACATTTGCTGTTTCCATGTAATCATGATTCAGATGTTAT